>NC_135232.1:259700258-260007133 GCF_051348905.1 Ranitomeya variabilis
ATTCAAGATTGGGGCTCCTGCCAAACAGAATCTCATACGGTGACAGTCCTGTCTTCCTGTTTGGGGTATATCTTACTGAAAACAAAGCTAGAGGAAAGCATTCTGTCCATGGTTTACCAGTCTCTGTCATTGCCTTCTGGATTTTAAGCTTAAGAGTTCCATTTAGTCTCTCCACTCTTCCACTACTCTGTGGATGGAGTATGCAATGCTTGACTTACCCCCAGTGCTGCCATTACCTCTGACATGATCTCTCCAGTAAAATGGGAACCCTGATCGCTTTCAAAGACTTCAGGAACTCCATACCTGCATATGATCTCAGCCATCAGTTTCTTCGCCGTTGTCTTAGCCGTAGCTTTGGCAACTGGGTAGGCTTCTGGCCAACCTGAAAATAAATCAATGCAGACCAACACATACTCATACGTCCCTACCCTGGGCAACTGAATATAATCAATCTGCAGTCTCTGGAATGGGTTAAAGTGCCGGGGAGTGTGTTTGGATGGGGTTTTCACTGTCCTACCCTGATTATGTGTGGCACATATCATGCAGCTCTGTACCTGCCTTTCTGCGCAGGTGGAAAACCCGGGAGCAATCCATTGTTTCTGTAGGGTGTCACACATGGCCGTCTTCGAGTGGTGCACATTCCCGTGCAGAACCTGTGCCATCATTGGGTACAGTACCTGTGGTAGGCAGACCTTTTCACCCCTCCCCCATAACCCAGTGACGGTATCCAGAGCAAGCCCCTATCTTTTGCCACTTATTTTTCTCCTCCTTACTTGCCTGTTCTTGTAACCGGGCTAAGATGTCTTTCAACACAAGTGGAGATGGTGGGGTGTCTAGGTGATGTACTTTAGAGGCTACAGGAGTGCTTGCTGCTTTCTTGGCAGCCTGGTCTGCCAGTGCGTTACCCTTTGCCTGTCCATCAGTGCCTTTGGTATGTGCCTTTACCTTTATGATGCCTGCTTGGGTGGAAAGCTGTAGTGCATTCATAAGTTGCTGGACTGCCTCAGCATGTCTAAGGGGTGGCCATTTGCTGTCAGGAAAGCCCTGGCTCTCCAGATAGGCCCATAATCGTGTGCAATGCCAAAAGCATACCTGGAATCAGTGTAGATATTTACAGTCTTACCTTCTGCTAGTTTGCACGCTTCTATGAGCGCCTTGAGCTCTGCTTCTTGTGCAGACATATGAGCTGGCATTGACTCTGCCTTGATTACCTCATGCTCTGATACCACAGCATATCTGGTACAGTAGCATCCTTGGTCATCTTGGTGACGGGATCCATCTACAAAAAGCTCAAAATCAGCATTAGAATTGGCACACTAGAGACCATAGGGAGACCAGCCGTTTCCTGAGACATCAATTCTAGACAATCATGTGGTTTGGAAACCTGATCTTGTTCCTCTGGATCCATTCTAGAAAGAAAAAGAGTGTCCTTTTTCATGTCACCTACTCCTCCCCCCTTTGGATCCATAGGAACTAGGAGAAGAGTAGCGGGGTTCAGGACAGTGCACCTTTTCAAAGTCACATTAGTAGGCATGAGAATAGCACACTGAAGTCGCAGCTGTCTGGTCATGGACATGTGGCCAGGTTGTACTTGGTTAAGGATACTATGTACATCGTGTGGGGTGGCCATAGCCTCTCCTGGTTGCAAGGGGCCATAAACGGCAAGGTAGGCCTGACACTCTTGGGCTATGACTGGGCCTCCCTTTTTGGCTATCTGTTGGGCCAAACCACCTCTATGTGACAGGGTAGAGTTGGCTGAGTTCACTATCGCTCCCACCTGGTGGGTAATTATGTCCCCATACCCCACTGAGAAAAGAACCTGGGAGTCCTGAGGTGTGATGTAGTAGCGTGAATGACAGGGGAACCAAACTTCAGGTTCTTGGAGAGTCTGGCCTTGTAGGTGTGAAGGTTTCACGGGAAGAGGAGATCTAGGGGCCTTTCCGATCTGGGGGGTCTGATATCTACACCGATTAAAACAAGCTCTTGGTCTGAGAATTGACATGACGGGGCTTGGGAGGGAGTGAGATTCCCATACATAGGGTTAAAGGCGTATTGGAGTGTGAGACTGGACTTGTGTACGATGGGAGGAGGGCAGAAACTGTAATCTGTTACATAGACCACTGATAAGGAACGTCCTTGTACTGCGGTGGGGGCTAGAGAGCGAGTTGCTGATTTAACCCTTAATTTCCTTGTTGATGCAGAATGGGCTTTTTGTTACAGTGAAAACCCCTGATCTTTAAACACTACCATAAGACACCCATAGAACTTCTCAGCAGTCCATAATATATTGGTGCCTTGGCTTTAAGGGGCACAGGGCTTACAATCGGGAGTAGAGGCTTAATTTCCTGGGGAGGGACCATATTATCCAACAGGGAGCCCCCTGTTGATCTTCAATTTGCTATGCACTCACCGGCCACTTTATTAGGTACACCATGCTAGTAACGGGTTGGACCCCCCTTTTGCCTTCAGAACTGCCTCAATTCTTCGTGGCATAGATTCAACAAGGTGCTGGAAGCATTCCTCAGAGATTTTGGTCCATATTGACATGATGGCATCACACAGTTGCCGCAGATTTGTCGGCTGCACATCCCAAAGATGCTCCATACAAGGCAGGATGGATCCATGCTTTCATGTTGTTTACGCCAAATTTCTTTTTCGGACCATTCTCTGTAAACCCTAGAGATGGTTGTGCGTGAAAATCCCAGTAGATCAGCAGTTTCTGAAATACTCAGACCAGCCCTTCTGGCACCAACAACCATGCCACGTTCAAAGGCACTCAAATCACCTTTCTTCCCCATACTGATGCTCGGTTTGAACTGCAGGAGATTGTCTTGACCATGTCTACATGCCTAAATGCACTGAGTTGCCGCCATGTGATTGGCTGATTAGAAATTAAGTGTTAACAAGAAGTTGGACAGGTGTACCTAATAAAGTGGCCGGTGAGTGTATATCAACCACTCAACTTGAAGCAGGTAAATCTTTTACCAATCTTTCAATTACACTGATAATCAAACAATCTCTTACAAGTTTGCTTCTAAAACTAGGCACTAGATTTCACTTTCAAATTCCAGCTTATAATATTTCTTTGTTCTTCAAAACAATATTGTCGCTTTAAACAAAACACAGATCTACCAGCGCGTAATCTACACCAAGAAAACACAGAGAAACTCAAGAGCGCAGCTACGTGCGTGCCCCCTCCTTTTCAGGGACACAGAGATAAGAAAAATCACAGCATTCCTCAGCAAGTCAGCACAGAAGGGAGAAAACAACAGCGCAGCTGCTCGACCCCTCCCATCGGATATTTTAGAGATAAACACAGAAACGAAATACAGCAGTTCTTAGACTTAATTTCTATGAAACCTTCCTCTGATCCTCCCTCTCCATCAACCTCTTTCCATCCTTCATTCTTTAAGCCTCGTGCAACTCGCGGATGAGCTTGCACTTGTTCTAACAATCCTGAGATTGTGCCATGTATACGGCTGCAATCTCCCTGACTAGGGCAATCCTACATGTTTGTACAACCTCTCAACATTCTTGACTGCCTTCTTGCCCTCCCGTGACTCTACTATTGTCTTGACTTCCACGGCATCCTCATCTAACTTGTGGGGCACAGACTTCTTCTGCTTTAAGAGATGCAACATGACTCCCAGAATACTATGGCCTCCTGCAGTAAGCCACTGACAGCGATATCAACACTGTGTTCTAAAATACGGAGCCTCTCCCTCACCGTATTAGGGAAAAGAGCCTCGCGCTCAATATTTCCTGTCCCTAACCTGAACAACAGTGATTAACAGACTATCCTGTCACGATATTCCAAACCGTTGGGAGGCGGTCTCCTAGTGAGAGCCCTCCACAAAAATTCTGGTGGTCCCGTACGGAGCGTCTTAATTACCTGTTTCTGGTGGTCCCGTTTCGGGACGTCTTAATTACCTATTTCTGGTGGTCCCGTACGGGGCGTCTTAATTACCTATTTGTACTCAAAATTCTGGTGGTCCCCCACTTGGGACGTCTTAATTACCTGTTAGTACAATATCACAGAGGCTGCGTCTCCTATCCCTTTCTCTAAGCCGCCCCACAATCTACAACTTGCTCAATCTTTCACTCCACTTCACTACTAGACAATAGTCACGGGTAGGGTGGTTGAATGGAGTACAATGACCGGTGGAGGAGGTGTGGTGTACACGAGGACGCGCAGGATGCGACGTCTCTCAGTTGCTGGTTCAGAGCGTGGCATAGGATCGCGCTCGGTCTCACCACTCGACCGGTCACCCCTCAGACCCAAGGAGACCACAGACAAACCAATAACGGCTGAGACACTAGCAAGTGTGACACATACAGAGTATATGATCTCCACTTACCGTGTTTGGAGGGTGATCAGTCCTCGAGGTCAGCCACTATGGGTGTCTACCACGGACATCCAGGCATGGGTCCAGGGGGTCTCAGATCGCTGTCCACGCCCCACGTTGGTCGCGCCAAATTGTCGGGGTCGTCACGACAATAACCCTCATTCACCAGTCATTCCAAATTAAAGTATGAGCCGAGCATCTGGTACCAGATAAGAATGAGTCAGACAGGTAGCTGGTTCAAACTCAGTTAACGCCCGTACGTCAACATGTGTCAGCGACGGTTACAGCAACTGGCTTTATTTTCAGATACACAGTACTAAAAAGAAATGCAATAGGCGGGGTTTAAGCAGTATACATCTAGTGTTCAGTCTCTTCTGATTCGTCCTGACATCTCCTGGTGGTTTCTCCTTTCTTCACATTCCTAAGTTTCCATTTCAGAAGAAATGATACTTGTCTCCTCGGAAACGAAACTAGAGTAAAGGTGAACACTGGCAGCCATCTTTAATACAATTACATTAATATCTGCAAGCGAGGGAAAAATCTTATTGTTTCACAGTATAAAATATATAAAAGTACAAAAAGTATATAAAGAAATATATTTTCACCTTGACAATAGACTTTCTGCGTGATTGCATTTTCCTCTGAAGTTTCCTATAGACTGCTGAGCTGCATTTGATGTTTGCACCAAGTGTTGTGGACTTGAGTTTCTCTCTGCACCTGTTTGAATCACCGTGTGATAATATAGACTTTACCACTTATAAAACTGTGTCCTGTAGTTGTCTTGTTCCACGCAAAGAGTCTCCTGAGTTATCACCTATAATTATTACAGGTGCTTGCGCCAGATGGTGACCACGGCCCTGTGAGGGGAGTCAGGCCATTTTTATACCTCCCTAAATGGGCTATGGTGGACATTCAGCAGCTGCAAATGGAGGAATTGGAGCAGTCAATAAGAGGAGGCCAAAAGCAAGACATTTTTCAGGCAAGCTACGTGTAAGCAGGGGAGGTTGGGGCCAAATAATTTGAAATCCATGATTGGTTCATTTTAATGAGGGTTAGATCATCAACATTTCGGGTAGCCAGATGTGTCCTTTTTTCGGTCAGTATTGAACCAGCAGCACTGAAGACTCTTTCTGATAGCACACTAGCAGCAGGGTAAGCGAGCTCCTGTAATGCATATTCTGCCAATTCAGGCCAGGTGTCTATTTTAGATGCCCAGTAATCAAAGGGGAATGAACTGTGAGGGAGAACATCGATAAGGGAGGAAAAGTAGTTCGTAACCATACTGGACAAATGCTGTCTCCTGTCACTTTGAATCGATGCAGCAGTACCTGTCGTGTCAGCGGTCATTACGAAATCACTCCACAACCTGGTCATAAAACCCCTCTGTCCAACGCCACTTCGGATTTGTGCACCTCTAACACCTCTGCCATGTTGCCCCATACGGCTCGTGTGAGAACCATCACCGCCGCTGTGTGCTGGGAATGCCTGAACCAAACGGTCTACAAGAGTTGCTTGTTTGGTAGCCAATATTTGCTCAAGGTTCTCATGTGGCATGATGTTTTGTAATTTTCCTTTATATCGTGGATCCAGGAGGCAGGCCAACCAGTAATCGTCATCAATCATCATTTTCATAATGCGGGGGTCCCTTTTTAGAATATGCAAGGCATACTCAGCCATGTGGGCCAATGTTCCAGGTGTCAATTCACTGCTTGTGCTGGGTTGAGGAGCACTTTCTTGCAAATCAACATCACTTGTGTCTCGCAAAACCCCAGTACCTGACCTTGCAACGCCACCAGTTTCTATTGCCCTCTGAGAAGCATCCTCCTCCCATAAATATTCATCCCCATCATCCTCCTCATCTTTGTCCGCCACCTCGTCCAGGACAGTTCCCTGAGGAGACAATGGCTGACTGTCATCAAGGTTTCCCTCCTCCTCGGCTGCAGACACCTGCTCCTTAATGTGCGTCAAAATTTGCATCAGCAGACGCATTAGTGGGATGCTCATGCTTATGATGGCGTCCTCTGCACTTACCAGCCGTGTGCATTCCTCAAAACACTGAAGGACTTGACAGAGGTCTTGTAGCTTCGACCACTGCACACCAGACAACTCCATGTCTGCCATCCAAGTGCCTGCCCGTGTATGTGTATCCTCCCACAAATAAATTACAGCACGCCTCTGTTCGTACAGCCTCTGAACCATGTGCAGTGTAGAGTTCCACCTTGTTGCAACGTTAATTATTAGGCTGTGCTGGGGAAGATTCAGCGATCGCTGATGGTTCAGCATACGGCTGGAGTGTACGTGCGACTGGCGGATGTGCGAGCAAAGTCTTCGCACCTTCAGGAGCAGGGCTGGTAACCCCGGATCATTTTTCAGGAAGCACTGCACCACCAGGTTCAAGGTGTGAGCCAGGCAAGGTATGTGTTTCAGTTCTGAAAGGGCTATGGCAGCCACAAAATTCCTTCTGTTATCACTGACTACCTTGCCTGCCTCAAGATGTACACTGCGCAGCCATGACTGAGTTTCTTGCTGCAAGTACTCGGCCAGTACTTCCGCGGTGTGTCTGTTGTTGTCCAAACACTTCATTTGTAACACAGCCTGCTGACGCTTACCACTAGCTGTTCGATAATGGGACACCTCGTGTTCAACACTGGTAGCTGCGGATGGAGTGGTCGTGCGACTGCGCTCTGTGGACTAGCTTTCGCTTCTGGAGGAGGAGGAGGAGGAGAAGGATGAGGGGTGGCGAACACCTACAGCCAACTGTTTCCTAGACCGTGGGCTAGGCAGAACTGTCCCACTATGGCTGTCCCCTGTGGACCCTGCATTCACCACATTAACCTAGTACACCGTGATGGACATATAACGTCCCTGGCCATGCCTACTGGTCCATGTGGAGCGCCCTCAGACGCAGGGCCGCGGGGTACTCGGTACCGGGCCTCTCTGTCTCGATACTGGGGATGTCACGGTGGCTAGACCTGGTCCGTGACCCTGCTAAGGGGCGTCCAGTGAAAGGTGTAGGTGGTGGTGCGTGGTACAGGTCGCGATGAATAACGAGGACACAGGGTTGCAGTCTCTTTACCTCTTTACTGAAGGCTTCAAGGTCCTCAATCCAGAGTACGGTTAACAGGGCTGTCTGAGACCGGTCGGTCCGATGGCACCTCCAGAGTTCCCTTTGCAGGTGGAAATCTGTGCCTTCCTTCTAGCGCCTGTGTGTTGTAGTACTTCCCTGCTGAGCACCACGGGATAGTCCTCACAACTGTTGTGTCTGTTTCTGATGTTCTTTCCCACAACTTATGTCTATTCTGATGTTCTTCTCCGTCCCCCAGATGATATGGATAGGACGCACCCGTATGACGGGTAGGCCTGGAGTTCTTCCGGGACCCTAGTGACGCCCCTCTCCTACAGTTGCCCCCTATGTCTGCTTAGGTGATTTAGGTGAGACAGCCAACCTATAATTAACTGTCCTGCCGTTGGTTTGAAGTAATGCTTGGAACTTAATACTTCCTCAGCGTTACGCGCCTCAGTAGGATGTTGCCTCGATCTTACAGCACGACTCCTACTGGTGTTATCTCCTTTTTTGCTTTGATCTCGTTTCTCACTCTCCACAATAAACCTCGCTTCTTGTCCTTTCTTGAGATACCACCGCGATGTAGTGCAGGCGCGGTTCCTTAACGTTCTTTTCTGTTCGCTAGGCCTCTGTCAGGATCCCACCCCTGACAGGGACCCCCTTGAATCTTCCCCTGCAACACCCTCTGCCACAGGATGTTGCCTGGTTCCAACCCAGTCAGCTTCTCTCTAACTTTCTATCTAACCCCCAGTTTTACCAGATTGTGAGGAGTGGCCTAATACATAGCGCCCTTTGCTCCCCATGGAGGCCAGACTATGAAGTGTATTGGTGTCTGTGATACCTGGTCAGATGAACTCCTTCAGTGCCATCAGACGTACCATCACTCCCCTTAGCGGCGGAGCATCAGTACTGCAATGACCAGGACTCTGGGGTGCTGCACATGCATCTGTTGTGAGGTGCACCTTTCCACTGACTGATTGCCTCAGTGCATGGACAATGCGGTCTTTGATATGCTGGTGGAGGGCTGGGATAGCTTTTCCCGCAAAGAAGTGCCGACTGGGTAGGTCATAGCATGGTACTGCGTTGGCCATAAGGTCTTTGAAAGCTTCGCTTTCAACCAACCAGTAGGGCATCATCTCTAACAAGATTAGTATAGCAATGTGGGCATTCAAACCCTGTGTACGCGTATGAGAGGATGAGTACTTTCTTTTCCTAATGAGAGTCTCTTGTAGGGTGAGCTGGACTGGAGAGCTGCATATGGTGGAACTAGTGGTGGTGGTGGACATGGCAGATTGAGAGAGGGTTGGTGATGGTATTCTTGATCTACATACAGTGTTTCCTACCAATAACCTTGTGATTCCCTGACTGCTTTGGCCTTGTGACGATACCTCCACATTTGCTGCTGGTGGGGTCCTAACCGGTGGGCTTACAGTGAGGGAAGCAATGTAGCATTGCTGACTACCTTCATTCTGAGCAGGTGCACCAACGATACGTGACGTTTGGTAGTTAGTGCAGGCTTGCAAGTGCATGCTGGTTAAATGTCTACGCATGCACGTTGTATTTAAATTTTGAAGATTCTTCCCTCTGCTAAAGGTCTTTGAGCATTTCTTACAGATAACTTTTGACTGATCATTTGGATCTTGGTAAAAAAAGTTGCCATACTGCACTCTTCCTACTATCAAATACCTTTTAGGGCATTGCACGCTGTGCTACTTTCACTAGATGGCCACGCTGTCCTAAAACTGTTTTTGTTTTTGACACGTTTTTGGCCTGATACGGGCCTGCCAGATGACAGCTGTTGCGATATACACTCACTGGCCACTTTATTAGGTACACCTGTCCAACTTCTTGTTAACACTTAATTTCTAATCAGCCAATCACATGGCGGCAACTCAGTGCATTTAGGCATGTAGACATGGTCAAGACAATCTCCTGCAGTTCAAACCGAGCATCAGTATGGGGAAGAAAGGTGATTTGAGTGCCTTTGAACGTGGCATGGTTGTTGGTGCCAGAAGGGCTGGTCTGAGTATTTCAGAAACTGCTGATCTACTGGGATTTTCACGCACAACCATCTCTAGGGTTTACAGAGAATGGTCCGAAAAAGAAAAAAAATCCAGTGAGCGGCAGTTCTGTGGGCGGAAATGCCTTGTTGATGCCAGAGGTCAGAGGAGAATGGGCAGACTGGTTCGAGCTGATAGAAAGGCAACAGTGACTCAAATCGCCACCCGTTACAACCAAGGTAGGCCTAAGAGCATCTCTGAACGCACAGTGCGTCGAACTTTGAGGCAGATGGGCTACAGCAGCAGAAGACCACACCGGGTACCACTCCTTTCAGCTAAGAACAGGAAACTGAGGCTACAATTTGTACAAGCTCATCGAAATTGGACAGTAGAAGATTGGAAAAACGTTGCTTGGTCTGATGAGTCTCGATTTCTGCTGCGACATTCGGATGGTAGGGTCAGAATTTGGCGTAAACAACATGAAAGCATGGATCCATCCTGCCTTGTATGGAGCATCTTTGGGATGTGCAGCCGACAAATCTGCGGCAACTGTGTGATGCCATCATGTCAATATGGACCAAAATCTCTGAGGAATGCTTCCAGCACCTTGTTGAATCTATGCCACGAAGAATTGAGGCAGTTCTGAAGGCAAAAGGGGGTCCAACCCGTTACTAGCATGGTGTACCTAATAAAGTGGCCGGTGAGTGTAGATGGCTGCTGCGGATCATCCTCTTTCGCTTCTGAGCTACTGGCAGCGGCACCCTCTTCCCCCAATGGCTGACAATCTGGGTAAACAACTGGGTCATCTATCACCTCCTCTTCAATGTCATGTGCACCTTCCTCTGTGTCACCGTGTAAGGTGCTATAGCGTTCGGGACGGGGCACCATAGTCTCATCAGGGTCAGATTCTGGCTGAGTACACTGCGAGGGCAATGTAGTGATCTGAGTCAATGGAACAGCATAATAAGCTAGCTGTGGCTGTGCATCAGTGCACTCCATGTCTGATTCATCTTGTAATGGGCAGTTAACAATTTCCCTTTCTAACCCAGGCACGGTATGTGTAAAAGAGCTCCATGAAGTAACCTGTAGTCTCGCCTGACGCATCCTTCACTTTTGGTTTGAGTGAAGGACACAAGGAAATGTCTTGTTCCTGACCGGGAGCATCCACTGACGACTCGCTGCTTTTATATTTGGAACTTTCTTTTTAGGAGGCGAAAAAGCTAGAGGCGGAGTCAGCAAGGAAAGCCAAAACTTTTTCCTGCTGCAGCTTTAAAAGCTATTTTCCTACTCCCAGATAAGGGAGCCTTCGAGGCCTCGTGTAGCCTGACGATGACGCTGGCTCAACACCTCCAGCCTTAGATGCTATTATGCTTTTGCCACTACCACCAGATGCACCACCACCACCATTAGTACCAGCTGGCAACGACCGCCCATGGGCTCTTCCACCAGACTTCCTCATTTTTTTGAAAATCTAACCAAAATAACAACCGTTATATGGTACTGTAAAACAAGGTAAAAGGTGTACAGTGCCTACAAGTAGTATTCAACCCCCTGCAGATTTAGCAGGTTTAATAAGATGCAAATAAGTTAGAGCCTTCAAACTTCAAACAAGAGCAGGATTTATTAACAGATGCATAAATCTTACAAACCAAAAAGTTTTGTTGCTCAGTTAAATTTTTATAAATTTTAAACCTAAAAGTGTGGGTCAATTATTATTCAACCCCTAGGTTTAATATTTTGTGGAATAACCTTTGTTTGCAACTACAGCTAATAATCGTCTTTTATAAGACCTGATCAGGCCGGCACAGGTCTCTGGAGTTATCTTGGCCCACTCCTCCATGCAGATCTTCTCCAAGTTATCTAGGTTCTTTGGGTGTCTCATGTGGACTTTAATCTTGAGCTCCTTCCACAAGTTTTCAATTGGGTTAAGGTCAGGAGACTGACTAGGCCACTGCAACACCTTGATTTTTTGCCTCTTGAACCAGGCCTTGGTTTTCTTGGCTGTGTGCTTTGGGTCGTTGTCTTGGTGGAAGATGAAATGACGACCCATCTTAAGATCCTTGATGGAGGATCGGAGGTTCTTGGCCAAAATCTCCAGGTAGGCCGTGCTATCCATCTTCCCATGGATGCGGACCAGATGGCCAGGCCCCTTGGCTGAGAAACAGCCCCACAGCATGATGCTGCCACCACCATGCTTGACTGTAGGGATGGTATTCTTGGGGTCGTATGCAGTGCCATCCAGTCTCCAAACGTCACGTGCGTGGTTTGCACCAAAGATCTCGATCTTGGTCTCATCAGACCAGAGAACCTTGAACCAGTCAGTCTCAGAGTCCTCCAAGTGATCATGAGCACACTGTAGACGAGCCTTGACATGACGCTTTGAAAGTAAAGGTACCTTACGGGCTCGTCTGGAACGGAGACCATTGCGGTGGAGTACGTTACTTATGGTATTGACTGAAACCAATGTCCCCACTGCCATGAGATCTTCCCGGAGCTCCTTCCTTGTTGTCCTTGGGTTAGCCTTGACTCTTCGGACAAGCCTGGCCTCGGCACGGGAGGAAACTTTCAAAGGCTGTCCAGGCCGTGGAAGGCTAACAGTAGTTCCATAAGCCTTCCACTTCCGGATGATGCTCCCAACAGTGGAGACAGGTAGGCCCAACTCCTTGGAAAGGATTTTGTACCCCTTGCCAGCCTTGTGACCCTCCACGATCTTGTCTCTGATGGCCTTGGAATGCTCCTTTGTCTTTCCCATGTTGACCATGTTTGAGTGCTGTTCACAAGTTTGGGGAGGGTCTTAAATAGTCAGAAAAGGCTGGAAAAAGAGATAATTAATCCAAACATGCGAAGCTCATTGTTCTTTGTGCCTGAACTACTTCTTAATACTTTAGGGGAACCAAACAGAATTCTGGTGGGTTGAGGGGTTGAATAATAAATGACCCTCTGAAAAGACTTTTCCCAATTAAAAAAAAAAAGAAACAAAGAAATAACATTCTTTTTTGCTGCAGTGCATTTCACACATCCAGGCTGATCTACAGTCCAAATGTCACAATGCCAAGTTAATTCCAAATGTGTAAACCTGCTAAATCTGCAGGGGGTTGAATACTACTTGTAGGCACTGTATATAAACTTGTTGAGAATTTGAATCTCTCTTTTTTGTTGGGGAGACTGAACCAAAACTCAGGCCCAGTGTACAAAACAACACAATGTAAGTGGCAGAAAGTGGCTGGCTGATATACGACAAACTAACAGGACTGTAGTATATCCACTTTGTGAGAATTTGAATCTCCCTTTTTTTTGGGGGGGAGACTTCACCAAAACTCAGGCCCAGTGTATAAAACAACACAATGTAAGTGGCAGAAAGTGGCTGGCTGATATACGACAAACTAACAGGACTGTAGTATATCCACTTTGTGAGAATTTAAATCTCCCTTTTTTTGGGGGGAGACTGAACCAAAACTCAGGCCCAGTGTATAAAACAACACAATGTAAGTGGCAGAAAGTGGCTGGAAGCTATATGAAAAAATACAAGGACTGTAGTACAATTTCAATCCCCCTACAATAATCTCAGGACAAGTATGGCAGCAATAAAAAGGACTGCTGCACACAAAAGTGCACTGTGGACAAATAAACAAGATAACTGAGCAGAAAGGAGCAACAGGATTTTTGCTTTTAAAAAAGCAGTTGGTTTGCACAGCAGCGTGCAAACAGCAATGCAGCTATCAGGGAGCCTTATAAGGCAGTCTAATAAGCTACAGAGCTGATGCACAAAAATATAGCCTCCACTGTCCCTGCAAAAAAAAAGGTGGAAATCGCTACAGCACAAGCGGTTTGGGGGTTAATCTTCCCTCCATAACTATATCCCTTATTCTGATGAAGCTGCAGAAACCTCTCCCTATGCTAATATCGGCAGAAGTAAGATGGCGGTCGGCGTGCACACCCCTTTATACCCCCTGTGATGCCGCAGAAAGCAAGCCAATCACTGTCATGCCCTTCTCTAAGATGGTGGGGACCGAGACCTATGTCATCACGCTGCCCACACTCTGCGTCCTCCTTCATTGGCTGAAAAATGGCAGTGAAAGCGTCATATGAAACGTGACTTTGGCGCGGAGATCGCCGACCGCATGGCCGATCCCACACTAGGATTGGGTCGGGTTTCATGAAACCCGACTTTGCCGAAAGTCGGCGATTTTTTAATTTGTCCGATCCATTTCGCTCAACCCTACTCACAGGCCTAGGTATCGTGGCGGCCGGGGAGACATGCAAAGTATTTTATCACTGCCGACTGCATGCTCGCATGAGCCCATCATGGACCAGAGGATGGAGCTTCCGGGCACCTGAAGGCCTGTTTTACAGGAGTGCAGCCTGCTCTGTCAGATGCTTGGACAGGCCTGGGTATGTGTCTTCTTTTTTTGCACAGTTTTCTTCAGCAGTAGGTTCCCATCAAGGACAGGGAACCAACTGACGCGGGGGAGAGGTACCACCTCTTTCAGTAGGTTTCCTGTCCTTGGTGGGTGGATCCCTCTCTCAGGTGTGCTGGGTATGGGTGAAGAGAAAAAGCAACATTTGCATAATAATTTGGAAAGTGATGTAGAATCTGAGTTGCAGCTCTTGCGTATGTTGCAATGGTATTGTAGTTGACCTTAGTGTGAATTTGCTGGCATGTTTGGAATGATTGTCACCTGTCTTAAATGTAGAGCTGAATGATTAATTAAAATACTACTCATGATTTGAATTTTAGTCCCTCCCCCATGCACTGTGTAATTTTAGCTAATTGCTTTTATAGGCAGGCATGTAAATGAGATAAAAACATACCATAATTAGTAAAGAGACCTATAAAGGTCTATGGCTGTGTGCACACGTTCTGGATTTTCACGTTTTTTTCGCTATAAAAACGCGATAAAACAGCGAAAAAAATGCATCCATTATGCATCCTATTAATTGAATGCAATCCGCAATTTTTGTGAACATGTTGCGTTTTTTTCCACAAAAAAAACGCATCATGGTAAAAAATGCAGCATGTTCATTAATTTTGAGGATTTTTCGTGGATTTCCCGCTATTTAATGCATTGGGAAGCTCTGGAAAAAAACATCCTTTTTTGTTCAGGAAATTTCTGCAAAGAATCCTGATGTGTGCTCATAGCCTAAATATGTGAGTGGTATGTTTGTGAGCAATCCAGGTAAATGCAATCTGCTCAAAGAAGCAGGATAAGGCCTAAGGCTAGGGATGGTGTGTTTCTGCACTGTAACTTTTTTGTATCTTACACAACAGGCACTCTTGCAACCAATGAATCATACTAATGCTCATTCACATGAGTGCACTGTGAGCTTTACTGACTTGCCTTCAATGTTGTGTATAGATGTGGCCAAAATTTTGAGACTGGCAAAAATTTTGGTTTTCATAGTTTGCTGCTTCATTGTTTTTAGATAATTTACTGAGATGTTTCTGTGGTACTGAGATACAATTTGAAGGTGACTCAGGCCATGTTCACACATTGCAGTTTTTACCGCGGATCCGCAGCATTTTTGATGCTTCGGATCTGCAGCAGTTTCCCATGTGGTTTACAGTACCATGTAAACCTATGGAAAACCAAATCCGCTGTGCACATGCTGCGGAAAAAA
This sequence comes from Ranitomeya variabilis, assembly GCF_051348905.1. NCBI lineage: Eukaryota > Metazoa > Chordata > Amphibia > Anura > Dendrobatidae > Ranitomeya > Ranitomeya variabilis. The sequence goes on from NC_135232.1 coordinate 259,715,288, forward strand.
TGCGCGGAAACGCAGCGTTGTTTTTTCCGCAGCATATCAATTCTTTGTGCGGATCTGCAGCGTTTCTACACCCATTGACTTGCATTGAGTCGGGTACATCCGCCGCAAAACCGCAGATGTAAAAAAGATCTGCGGTTTAGCTGCTGGTGAAATGTTGCAGATCAGGAGGGGGTAAGTGTGTGGGCGGATACTGTGCATGTATGTGTGTGAGGGCGGGGTCTGTGCGGGGCTGCCGGGGGTCTGTGCGGGGCTGCCGGGGGTCTGTGCGGGGCTCTTGGAGGTCTGTGAGGGCTGCCGGGGGGTCTGTGCGGGCTGTCGGGGGTCTGTGCGGGGCTCTTGGATGTCTGTGCGGGCTGCCGGGGGGTCTGTGCGAGCTGTCGGGGGGTCTGTGTGGGCTGCCGGGGGGGTCTGTGCGGGCTGCTGGGGGTGTGTGTGTGTGTGTGTGCAGACATCGTCTGATGGGACTACAAGTCCCATCGGGCTATGCCTGCTGCACTGACAGTGATTGATACATTAGCCAATGATGGGACAGTGGTAGTCCCATCATCTGGCTAATGTGTTGAATGTAAAAAAAAACCCAACACAAACATATAACATGCAACATATGACATAACATACAACATATAACAGAACATATAACATACAACATATAACATAAACATGCAACAGAACATACATCAGAACGTACAACATATAACATATAACATACAACAGAACATACAGCATATAACATACAACAGAACATACAACATATAACAGAACATATAACAAATAACATACAACAGAACATACAACACATACCATACAACAGAAAATACAACATATAACACAACATACAACAGAACATACAACACATAACATACAACATAGAACATACAACATGTAACAGAACACACAACATACAACAGAACATACAACATATAACATACAACAGAACATACAACACATAACATAGAAGATAACAGAACATACAACATATAACATACAACAGAACATGCAACACATAACATAGAACAGAACATACAACATATAACAGAACATACAACATACAACAGAACATACAACATATAACATACAACAGAACATACAACACATAACATAGAACAGAACATACAACATATAACAGAACATACAACATACAACAGAACATACAATATACAACAGATAACATAACATACAACACACAACAGAACATACAATATATAACAGAACATACAACATATAACATACAACAGAACATACAACGTCACACTTAGTCTATGTATGGATGTGACGGTCAGTTTTTTCAAATATATTATTTAGCCTTCTGACTGAGCACTCCGCCTCCTAGCCCAGGTGTTTTAATCGCAACAGGTCCAGTACCCCTCCACAGAGAGAGAGAATATGAGTCTAGGAAGAGGTTTTCACAGGTACCCATTCACATGGAGACGTTTATTCTCAGCGAGGTAGGCAAGCGTAGGACCTGATATACGAGAGATGCCGTAAAGGGGCTATCAGGTACACATAAAATTGGCCATTTTTATGCGCTAAACTCTCTCATTTTTCATATTTCTAGTGCAGTATTGCAGTTCAGTTTTCATGTTTCATGTTTGCATGTCTTAGCGCTGCAGTGTGCTGCCTTTTTTATTTGATTATACATGAGTTGGTTACTCTAGGTTCAGCACCTGTTCACACTTAGTCTATGTATGGATGTGACGGTCAGTTTTTTCAAATATATTATTTAGCCTTCTGACTGAGCACTCCGCCTCCTAGCCCAGGTGTTTTAATCGCAACAGGCCCAGTACCCCTCCACAGAGAGAGAGAATATGAGTCTAGGAAGAGGTTTTCACAGGTACCCATTCACATGGAGATGTTTATTCTCAGCGAGGTAGGCAAGCGTAGGACCTGATATACGAGAGATGCCGTAAAGGGGCTATCAGGTACACATAAAATTGGCCATTTTTATGCGCTAAACGCTCTCATTTTTCATATTTCTAGTGCAGTATTGCAGTTCAGTTTTCATGTTTCATGTTTTGCATGTCTTAGCGCTGCAGTGTGCTGCCTTTTTTATTTGATTATACATGAGTTGGTTACTCTAGGTTCAGCACCTGTTCACACTTAGTCTATGTATGGATGTGACGGTCAGTTTTTTCAAATATATTATTTAGCCTTCTGACTGAGCACTCCGCCTCCTAGCCCAGGTGTTTTAATCGCAACAGGTCCAGTACCCCTCCACAGAGAGAGAGAATATGAGTCTAGGAAGAGGTTTTCACAGGTACCCATTCACATGGAGATGTTTATTCTCAGCGAGGTAGGCAAGCGTAGGACCTGATATACGAGAGATGCCGTAAAGGGGCTATCAGGTACACATAAAATTGGCCATTTTTATGCGCTAAACGCTCTCATTTTTCATATTTCTAGTGCAGTATTGCAGTTCAGTTTTCATGTTTCATGTTTGCATGTCTTAGCGCTGCAGTGTGCTGCCTTTTTTATTTGATTATACATGAGTTGGTTACTCTAGGTTCAGCACCTGTTCACACTTAGTCTATGTATGGATGTGACGGTCAGTTTTTTCAAATATATTATTTAGCCTTCTGACTGAGCACTCCGCCTCCTAGCCCAGGTGTTTTAATCGCAACAGGTCCAGTACCCCTCCACAGAGAGAGAGAATATGAGTCTAGGAAGAGGTTTTCACAGGTACCCATTCACATGGAGACGTTTATTCTCAGCGAGGTAGGCAAGCGTAGGACCTGATATACGAGAGATGCCGTAAAGGGGCTATCAGGTACACATAAAATTGGCCATTTTTATGCGCTAAACGCTCTCATTTTTCATATTTCTAGTGCAGTATTGCAGTTCAGTTTTCATGTTTCATGTTTGCATGTCTTAGCGCTGCAGTGTGCTGCCTTTTTTATTTGATTATACATGAGTTGGTTACTCTAGGTTCAGCACCTGTTCACACTTAGTCTATGTATGGATGTGACGGTCAGTTTTTTCAAATATAACATACAACAGAACATACAGCATATAACATACAACAGAACATACAACATATAACAGAACATATAACAAATAACATACAACAGAACATACAACACATACCATACAACAGAAAATACAACATATAACACAACATACAACAGAACATACAACACATAACATACAACACATAACATACAACATGTAACAGAACACACAACATACAACAGAACATACAACATATAACATACAACAGAACATACAACACATAACATAGAAGATACAACAGAACATACAACATATAACATACAACAGAACATGCAACACATAACAGAACAGAACATACAACATATAACAGAACATACAACATACAACAGAACATACAACAGAACATACAACATATAACATACAACAGAACGTACAACACATAACATAGAACAGAACATACAACATACAACAGAACATACAATATACAACAGATAACATAACATACAACACACAACAGAACATACAATATATAACAGAACATACAACATATAACATACAACATACAACAGAACATACAACGTACAACATACAACAGAACATACAACACATAACATACAACATATAACAGAACATATAACATATACCAGAACATACAACATATAACAGAACATACAACATACAACAGAACATACAACATATAAAATACAACATACAACAGAACATACAACACATAACATACAACATATAACAGAACATAGAACATACACCAGAACATACAACATTTAACATACAACATACAACAGAACATACAACACATAACATACAACATATAACAGAACATAGAACATACACCAGAACATACAACATTTAACATACAACATACAACAGAACATACAACACATAACATATAACAGAACATATAACAGAACATACAACATATAACATACAACAATACAACAGAACATACAACATATAACATACAACATATAGCAGAACATAAAACATACAACAGAACCTACAACATACAACATATAACAGAACATACAACATATAACATATAAAATATAACATACAGCATACAACAGAGCATACAACATATAACAGAACATACAACATATAACATACAACAGAACATACAACATATAACATACAACATATAATTGTACATACAACAGAACATATAGCATACAATGCATACAGTACATTCATACATTGTATACAATACATACATATACATAGAGTACATACTCACCATCACCTTGTCACCTTGATCCCCGAAGCCAGTGTCACCTGTAAAAAATATTTAAATAATAAACAAACAATATACTTCCTGATCCGCAGATATCCAATTAATATGAGTGTCCCATGACGATCTCCGTCTAGAGCAGCAGCATCAGCTGATGCGACCACTCTCCAGGGGCTCCAGGAATACAATGACGGAGGTATCCTTCCGCACTGTATTCCTCCGCCACTGTAAAAAATAGTCTCTAGTCTCACTGGTGGCACTGCTGTGTGGGAAAATTCACACAGCAATGCCATAAAGTGAGACCCTGAACTAAGGTAACCTCTTCAGTGATGCACTGAAGGAGCCATTGTCTCCTGTCAGTGTGTCACTGAAGGCTTATAGAGCAGTGACATCACCCGATGTCACTGTTCTATAGGGAAGATCGTCATGGGACATTCATTATTAATTGGACTGCGTCGGACAGGGAGTATACGGTTTATTATTTTTTACTTTTTGCTGGTGATTGAGTATGGTAAGTATGGTTAAATTAAGAATAATAAAATACTTTTTTCTGGCTGTGTCTTTCTTTATTTTTTTAACTCTTTCACTACTATTGGATTAATAATGGATAGGCGTCTTATTGACGCCTCTCCATTATTAATCTGGCTTAATGTCACCTTACATTAACAAGGTGACATTAACCCCTTATTACCCCATATCCCACCGCTACTCGGGAGTGGGAAGAGAGGGGCTAAGTGCCGGAATTGGCGCATCTTACAGACGCGTCATTTCTGGGGTGGCTGGGGGCTGGTATTTGTAGCCGGGGGGGGCAATATCCATGGCCCCTCTGTAGGCTATGAATATTAGCCCGCAGCTGTCTGCGTAGCCTTTCTGGCTATAAAATATAGGGGGACCCCACGTCATTTTTTTGGGTCCCCTTATTTTAATAGCCAGTAAAAGCTACACAGACAGCTGCGGGCTGATATTCATAGCCTGGGAGGGGCCATGGGTATTAACCCAGTCCCAGGCTACAAATTTTGGCCCTCAGCCATTGGCTTTCCCCCTCTGACACAGAAAATTGCGCGGGAGCCCACACCATTTTTTTGTTTTAATTAAATTAAACGTTCTTTAAGAAACAGGCCTTGCTATTATATATCTATGGATATATCTGGATCGCCCCCAGGCGCAGGGCAGTGGGGTACTCGGTACGGGGTCCCTCTGTCTCGGTTCTGGGGATGTCACGGTGGCCCGAACCGGTCCGAGGCCCTGCTAAGGGGCGCCCAATTAAAGGGTGTAGTTTGTCAAGTGTTCGTGACGCCACCTGTGGTGTTCGGCCAGGGTGACCGACGCTGCTTAGGGGTCCGCTGGGGTGATGTTATGGCAGCTAGATGGAATGCCTTCCCACAGGTGAAGAATGTCCCCAGGGCTTCCCAGTAAGGTAGATGATGATGGTGTAGGTCGCAGTAAATAACGAGGACACAGGGTTGCAGTCTCTTTACCCTTTACTGTAGACTTCAGCGTCCACAATCCAGAGCACTGCTAACAGGGCTGGCTGAATCCGGCCGGTCCGAAGGCACATCCAGAGTTCCCGTTGCAGGTGGAAATCAGTAGCCTTCCCACTAGCGCATGTGTGTTGTAGTACTTCCTGTTGTGAATTCCGCTCTTGGGCTCCCTCCGGTGGTTGTAAGTGGCACTTTTGTGAGTTCTGCTCTTGGGCTCCCTCCGGTGGTTTTAAGTGGAATGGCTGCTCCTTGGATTTAGCATCAGCAGCTGCTTCCACTGATTGTCTTTCTGGCTCGGCTATTTTAGTCTGGCCTTATCCCTCAGCCAGTGCCAGTTGTCAATGGTTCCTGTTTGGAGTCACATCTCTTTTGGATTTCCCTGATATTCTGACCAGTTCAGCAAAGATAAGTCCTTGCTTGTTCTTTTGCAGTCCACTTGTTGTGGACTTGATTGTTCAGTGCATTCTATGTTTTTCTTTCTAGTCCAGCTTATCAGTATGGATTTGTTCATTTAAGCTGGAAGCTCTGGGCAGCAGATTTGCCCTCCACACCTTTAGTCAGATGTGGAGATTTTTGTAAAACTCTGCGGTGGATTTTTCTAGTTTTAATACTGACCGCACAGTATTCTGTCCTGTACTATCTATCTAGCTAGAAGTGGCCTCCTTTGCTACATCTTGGTTTCATTCTACGTTTGTCATTTCCCTCTCCACTCACAGTCAATATTTGTGGGGGGCTACCTATCCTTTGGGGATTTTCTCTGAGGCAAGATAGCTTTCCTGTTTCTACCTTCAGGGGTAGTTAGTTCTCCGGCTGTGACGAGGTGTCTAGGGAGTGACAGGAACATCCCACGGCTACTTCTAGTGTTGTGTTAAGCTCAGGAACTGCGGTCAGTATAGTTACCACCTGCTCAGAGCTCGTCGCATGTCTCTCCTAAACCACCAGTTCATAACAGCAAAAACAGGGGAGAAGCCAGCACTGCTGAAGGTCAAAACGCAATATCTAAAGTGCACATGCACATAATAAATTCTGACTGTATTTCAAATATGAGATATTTAGCAAATAATTGATCAATTCTTTGAGCTACCCCGCCACTTCACGGCAATCTCATAATTTATTATGTGCATGTGCACTTTAGATATTGCGTTTTGACCTTCAGCAGTGCTGGCTTCTCTCCTCTTTTTGCTTCTGTATTGGTATGTGGCTGACCACCACTGTTGCCGCGCACGCTGGGTCATATGCGCCATTCTGTCTGGGTTCACTATGATTGATAGGCTGCTGTGCACACACACACAGCAGCCCTGCCCTGCCTCAGGCTCTAGTTAATTAGGCAGCTGTGCCTCAGCCAGTTTCATCCTTTAACTTTGGCGTTGGTTTGGCAGTGTGGAGGCCAGATCTGATATGTCCGCACAGGACCTGATCAGCCTCTATCCGCGCTCGCCTTCCTGGCACTAAGGGAGTGATTCTGTCAATGCTCCAGGTACAGTTTGTCATGTAATGTTATGTAATGTGGTCTGTCCTTTTTTTTTTTTTTTCTCACTCTCTATACATTTAGGAGGCCGTAATGGCACTATGTAAATAAAAAACGTAGAGTTAGGACTGCCCCATTATGAGATTGCCGTGAAGTGGCGGGGTAGCTCAAAGAATTGATCAATTATTTGCTAAATATCTCATATTTGAAATACAGTCAGAATTTATTATGTGCATGTGCACTTTAGATATTGCGTTTTGACCTTCAGCAGTGCTGGCTTCTCTCCTCTTTTTGCTTCTGTATTGGTATGTGGCTGACCACCACTGTTGCCGCGCACGCTGGGTCATATGCGCCATTCTGTCTGGGTTCCCTATGATTGATAGGCTGCTGTGCACACACACACAGCAGCCCTGCCCTGCCTCAGGCTCTAGTTAATTAGGCAGCTGTGCCTCAGCCAGTTTCATCCTTTAACTTTGGTGTTGGTTTGGCAGTGTGGAGGCCAGATCTGATATGTCCGCACAGGACCTGATCGGCCTCTATCCGCGCTCGCCTTCCTGGCACTAAGGGAGTGATTCTGTCAATGCTCCAGGTACAGTTTGTCATGTAATGTTATGTAATGTGGTCTGTCCTTTATTTTTTTTTTCTCACTCTCTATACATTTAGGAGGCCGTAATGGCACAATGTAAATGAAAAACGTAGAGTTAGGACTGCCCCATTATGAGATTGCCGTGAAGTGGCGGGGTAGCTCAAAGAATTGATCAATTATTTGCTAAATATCTCATATTTGAAATACAGTCAGAATTTATTATGTGCATGTGCACTTTATATATTGCGTTTTGACCTTCAGCAGTGCTGGCTTCTCTCCTCTTTTTGCTTCTGTATTGGTATGTGGCTGACCACCACTGTTGCCGCGCACGCTGGGTCATATGCGCCATTCTGTCTGGGTTCACTATGATTGATAGGCTGCTGTGCACACACACACAGCAGCCCTGCCCTGCCTCAGGCTCTAGTTAATTAGGCAGCTGTGCCTCAGCCAGTTTCATCCTTTAACTTTGGTGTTGGTTTGGCAGTGTGGAGGCCAGATCTGAAATGTTCGCACAGGACCTGATCGGCCTCTATCCACGCTCGCCTTCCTGGCACTAAGGGAGTGATTCTGTCAATGCTCCAGGTACAGTTTGGTACCAGATGGTATGGATAGGACGACCCGTATGACGGGGTAGGCCTGGAGCTATTTTATAGGGACCCTAGAAACGCCCCTCTCCCACAATTTGCCTCCATTGTCTTCATTAGGTTAAAGGTTGGGCAGCCAACTTGGAATTAACTGTCATGCCATAGTTTGAAGTAATGCGTAGAGCCTATTACTCTCTCGGTGTCCCGGCCACCGGCTACGCGCCTCAGAAGGAGGTTGCCGATCTCGGGGCAGACCCTCCTCCCAGTGTTATCTCCTTGTGCTGTGATCTCATTGCTCACTCTCCACAATATACTTCGCTTCGTGTCCTTTCTTAAGATGCTGCCGCAATGAGGTGCAGGCGCAGCTCCGTAATGTTCTCTCGCTCTGTCTCTGTCAGGATCCCACCCCTGACAGGGACCTCTGTCTGCAGCTCAGATGTTCCTCCTTCTCCCCCTGTCTGCCTGACAGGTCTTCCCTGGGTCAAACCCAGTAGCGTTCTCCCTGACTTCCTATCCAAACCACCAGTTTTACCCGTGTGTGAGGAGTGGCCTAGTAAATAGAACCTTTGCCCCCCCTGGTGGAATGGAGTGTGAAGTGTAGTGTGTGACTGTGATACCTGGTCAGGTGAACTCCTTTAGTGCCATCAGATGTACCATCACTCCCCCTGGTGGAAGAGCAACAATACTGCAACGACCAGGACTCAGGGGCGCTGCACTCACCCCCCCCCCCCCGTTAAATCCAGTACTCCCAGACTGGGAAGAGAAGAACAACAATACATGTTAGCAAAAGACATACAAAAATTTTGGAATGCTGTAAACAAGTAAATATAACAATGCTTCCCTTTATGGGAGGTGAGAACACTTGAACGTTGCAAACAAGAACATATTTACATTGTGCTTAAGATTTTAAATAACATTTATTAATTTAACTAACTATAAATAACTATTATTACCCAGCTGGGCATACTATCTATGAAGTGCAAATACAAAACAGTACTCTTCCTTTAACGGTGTGTACCCACTAAAGGCATGCTATAAAACTCAAAAGTGCAAATTAACATTTTCTTTATTTTCTCTTTTACTTTCACGTATGCAGGACTATCTGTCTACCCCTACGGGCCTACTGCATCTTTCTTTAGCTTTTCTTCTCATGAAATTCTAATATTACTTTAACTTCAGTTTTATTCAATAGCATTATAAGACATTTCTTATTCCTAGCTACATACTATCACTATGTAAAACATTATTACTATCTAACTTTTTAAGGCAACATTATCATGTTTTAGGCTAAGTGCAACAAATGAACATTCCCTTTAAGAGGAAACCAAGTCTTTTCTGAGGTAGTGCAAACTATCAATTTGCAAGTCTGTTTAAAGCAAGAACTTTCACACTGTAATCAGGAACAGTCTCTTCAAAAAGCTCTTCTTTTTGTAAAACCAGTAGTGAGCACCTTTAAAAAGGTGCAAACTATATACAGTGACAGTTTGTGAACCATTCACCATCCATGATTCGGCAGTCTTTGATAAACGTAGAAAACTTGTGCAAAAACATAAAACAATAGGGATCCTGGGTCAACAAAGGGATCCCTTTAAGAATTAACCCTGAACGGGTTTAGCAGCAAAACAGAAAAACAAACAGTTAACTATTTACATCCTCAAGTTTCCGAGGTTCATCCTCATAAATCCGGAGGCTTCCACCAGGGCTTCACCTGACAGGTAGCCCTCTGTGGCTTGGGAAAACTTGATTCCAAGTCCACTCCCGGCGCCTGGTGCACTCCGTGAGTCTGTTCTTTCTGCACGACCAGGTCGTGCGCGGCAATAAAGGTCTGGGTGGTCTGATGGATGATACCAGCGGCGGCAGATGGTTCTGGATACTGCCAGGAGGGTTGTGCATCGCTGAATATTTCGGGCCCACCATCCGTGCCCCTTTTGGTACCGGCAGTAGGTGACGGCATCGCCGGGCTTCAAGACGGGATCTGTTGTGAATTCCGCTCTTGGGCTCCCTCCGGTGGTTGTAAGTGGCACTTTTGTGAGTTCTGCTCTTGGGCTCCCTCCGGTGGTTTTGAGTGGAACTGCTGCTCCTTGGATTTAGCAGTCAGCAGCTGCTTCCACTGATCGTCTTTCTGGCTCAGCTATTTATCCTGGCTCTATCCTTCAGCCTGGGCCAGTTGTCAATGGTTCCTGGTTGGATTCACATCTCTGCTTGGATTTCCCTGATATTCTGACCAGTTCAGCAAAGATAAGTCCTTGCTTGTTCTTTTGCTGTCCACATATTGTGGACTTAATCGTTCAGCTCTTTCTATGTTTTTTCTTGTCCAGCTTGTCAATATGGATTTATTCAGTTAAGCTGGAAGCTCTGGGAAGCAGATTTACCCTCCACACCTTTAGTCAGGTGTGGAGATTTTTGTAAACTCTGTGGTGGATTTTTCTAGATTTTAATACTGACCGCACAGTATTCTGTCCTGTTCTATCTATCTAGCTAGACTGGCCTCCTTTGCTACATTCTGATTTCATTCTGCGTATGTCATTTCCCTCTCCACTCACAGTCAATATTTGTGGGGGGCTGCCTTTCCTTTGGGGGTGAGGGTTGTGACGTTCCTTTGATGTCAATTTCCTCTTCCCCCTCTTCTGAAGTCCTTGAGTTTTTGTCGGATTTCCAGGATGTATTTGATGAGCCCAAGTCCAGCTCCCTTCCTCCACATAGGGACTGTGATTGTGCTATTAACTTGATTCCTGGCTGTAAGTTCCCTAAGGGCCGACTTTTCAATCTGTCTGTGCCAGAGCATGCCGCCATGCGGAGTTATGTCAAGGAGTCTTTGGAAAAGGGGTATATTCAGCCGTCTTCCTCACCATTGGGAGCGGGATTCTTTTTTGTTGCCAAGAAGGATGGCTCCTTGAGACCCTGTATTGATTATCGCCTTCTTAATAAGATCACGGTCAAATTCCAATACCCTTTACCTTTGCTTTCTGATTTGTTTGCTCGGATTAAGGGGGCTAGTTGGTTTACTAAGATTGACCTTCGAGGGGCATATAATCTTGTTCGTATTAAACAGGGTGACGAATGGAAAACTGCATTTAATACGCCCGAAGGCCATTTTGAATACCTTGTGATGCCTTTCGGGCTATCTAATGCTCCTTCTGTATTTCAGTCCTTCATGCATGATATTTTCCGCAATTATCTTGATAAATTCATGATTGTGTATTTGGATGATATTTTGATTTTTTCCGATGATTGGGAGTCTCATGTGAAGCAGGTCAGGATGGTATTCCAGATCCTTCGTGATAATGCTTTATTTGTGAAAGGGTCTAAGTGCCTATTTGGAGTTCAGAAGGTCTCTTTTTTGGGTTTTATTTTTTCTCCCTCGTCTATAGAAATGGATCTTGTTAAGGTCCAAGCCATTCATGACTGGATTCAACCCACATCGGTGAAGAGCCTTCAGAAATTTTTGGGCTTTGCTAATTTTTATCGCTGTTTCATTGCCAACTTTTCCAGTGTGGTTAAGCCCCTGACCGATTTGACGAAGAAAGGCGCTGATGTGACGAATTGGTCCTCTGCGGCGGTTGAGGCCTTTCAGGAGCTTAAACGCCGATTTACTTCTGCCCCTGTGTTGCGTCAGCTGGATGTTTCTCTTCCTTTTCAGGTTGAGGTTGGCGCTTCTGAGATTGGGGCAGGGGCCGTTTTGTCTCAGAGGAATTCTGATGGTTCTTTGATGAAACCGTGTACATTTTTTTCCAGAAAGTTTTCGCCTGCGGAGCGCAATTATGACGTTGGCAATCGGGAGTTGTTGGCTATGAAGTGGGCATTTGAGGAGTGGCGACATTGGCTTGAGGGAGCCAAGCACCGCGTTGTGGTCTTGACCGATCATAAGAATCTGATTTACCTCGAGTCGGCCAAGCGGCTGAACCCTAGACAGGCTCGATGGTCCCTGTTTTTCTCCCGTTTTGATTTTGTGGTCTCGTATCTTCCGGGATCTAAGAATTTTAAGGCTGATGCCTTCTCTAGGAGTTTTTTGCCTAATTCTTCTGGAGTCCTTGAGCTGGTTGGCATTCTTAAGGAAGGGGTGATTCTTTCTACCATCTCCCCTGATTTGCGGCGGGTGCTTCAGGAATTTCAGGCTGATAAACCTGACCGCTGTCCAGTGGGGAAGCTGTTTGTTCCTGATAGATGGACTAGTAAGGTAATTTCTGAGGTTCATTCTTCAGTGTTGGCTGGTCATCCTGGGATTTTTGGTACCAGAGATTTGGTTGCTAGGTCCTTTTGGTGGCCTTCCTTGTCGCGGGATGTGCGTTCTTTTGTGCAGTCCTGTGGGACTTGTGCCCGGGCCAAGCCTTGCTGTTCCCGCGCTAGTGGGTTGCTTTTGCCTTTGCCGGTCCCTGAGAGGCCCTGGACGCATATTTCCATGGATTTTATTTCGGATCTTCCTGTTTCCCAGAAGATGTCTGTTATCTGGGTGGTTTGTGACCAGTTCTCTAAAATGATCCATTTGGTACCTTTGCCTAAGTTGCCTTCCTCCTCCGATTTGGTTCCATTGTTTTTTCAGCATGTGGTTCGTTTGCATGGCATTCCGGAGAATATTGTGTCTGACAGAGGATCCCAGTTTGTGTCCAGATTTTGGCGGTCCTTTTGTGCTAAGATGGGCATTGATTTATCTTTTTCGTCGGCCTTCCATCCTCAGACAAATGGCCAAACTGAGCGAACTAATCAGACCCTGGAAACTTATTTAAGATGTTTTGTTTCTGCTGATCAGGATGACTGGGTGACTTTTTTGCCATTGGCCAAGTTTGCCCTTAATAATCGGGCCAGTTCTGCTACTTTGGTTTCACCTTTTTTTTGTAATTCTGGTTTCCATCCTCGTTTTTCCTTGGGTCAGGTTGAGCCTTCTGACTGTCCTGGGGTGGATTCTGTGGTGGATAGGTTACAGCAGATTTGGAACCATGTGGTGGACAATTTGACATTGTCACAAGAGAAGGCTCAGCGCTTTGCTAACCGCCGTCGCTGTGAGGGTCCCCGACTCCGTGTGGGGGATTTGGTGTGGTTGTCTTCTCGTTATGTTCGTATGAAGGTTTCTTCGCTTAAGTTTAAGCCTCGTTTCATCGGTCCTTATAAAATTTTGGAAATCCTCAACCCTGTGTCATTTCATTTGGACCTCCCAGCATCATTTGCCATTCATAATGTGTTCCATAGGTCTTTGTTGCGGAGGTATGTGGTGCCTGTGGTTCCTTCGGTTGATCCTCCTGCTCCAGTTCTGGTTGAGGGAGAATTGGAGTACGTGGTGGAGAAGAACTTGGATTCTCGTATTTCAAGATGGAGGCTTCAGTACTTGGTGAAGTGGAAGGGCTATGGTCAGGAGGATAATTCCTGGGTTGTCACCTCTGATGTTCATGCGGCCGATTTGGTTCGTGCCTTCCATGTGGCTCATCCTGATCGCCCTGGAGGCTCTGATGAGGGTTCGGTGACCCCTCCTCAAGGGGGGGTACTGTTGTGAACTCTGTTCTCGGACTCCCTCCTGTGGTTGTGAGTGGTACTGTGTGAGTTGTATCTTTGGGCTCCCTCTGGTGGCTCTTTTGTCATTCTGCGGGTCTGTGGCTGGGATCAGCTGCCTCGTTACCTGCTAGCCAGGTTTCTTATTTAACTCACCTGGACCGTCATTTGTTGCCTGCTGTCGTTGTATTCAGTGCTGTTCTGATTTGCTCCTGACTTCATTCGTTTTCAGTCTCTCCAAGAGAAGCTAAGTTTTTGCTCGTTCATTTTTGCTCATCTGTGTTCTATAGGTTTCTCAGTATACGATGAGTTCTGTCCAGCTTGCTAATATGTGATCTTTCGCTTGCTGGTAGCTCTGGGGTGCAGAGTTTCTCCCCTCACATCGTTAGTTGGTGTGGGGGTTCTTGCATTCTCTGCGTGGATATTTTTTTGATAGGGTTTTTTACTGACCACACAGATTCTTTGCTATCCTCTTTCTGTTTAGTATTAGTGGGCCTCCTTTGCAGAACCTGTTTTCATTTCTACGTTTGTGCTTTCTCCTTTAGTCACCGTTATTATTTGTGGGGGGCTGTTCTAAACTTTGGGGTTATTTCTCTGAGGCAAGTGAGGCTTTTATTTCTCTCTAGGAGTAGCTAGTTTCTCAGGCTGTGAAGAGACGTCTAGGAATTTTAGGAATGTTCCACGGCTGCCTATAGTGTGTGCGGTTAGGATCAGGTTTGCGGTCAGTCTAGTTACCACATCCCCAGAGCTCGTCCTATGTTCTCTTACTTAGCTGGTCAGATTTGTGATCCTAAGCCACTAAGGATCATAACAGTTATGGCCAGGAGGATAATTCTTAGGTTGTTGCCTCCGATGTCCATGCCGCCGATTTGGTTCGTGCCTTTCACTTGGCTCGCCCTGATCGGCCTGGGAGCTCTGGTGAGGGTTCGGTGACCCCTCCTCAAGGGGGGGGTACTGTTGTGAATTCCGCTCTTGGGCTCCCTCCGGTGGTTGTAAGTGGCACTTTTGTGAGTTCTGCTCTTGGGCTCCCTCCGGTGGTTTTGAGTGGAACTGCTGCTCCTTGGATTTAGCAGTCAGCAGCTGCTTCCACTGATCGTCTTTCTGGCTCGGCTATTTATCCTGGCTCTATCCTTCAGCCTGGGCCAGTTGTCAATGGTTCCTTGTTGGATTCACATCTCTGCTTGGATTTCCCTGATATTCTGACCAGTTCAACAAAGATAAGTCCTTGCTTGTTCTTTTGCTGTCCACATATTGTGGACTTAATCGTTCAGCTCTTTCTATGTTTTTTCTTGTCCAGCTTGTCAATATGGATTTATTCAGTTAAGCTGGAAGCTCTGGGAAGCAGATTTACCCTCCACACCTTTAGTCAGGTGTGGAGATTTTTGTAAACTCTGTGGTGGATTTTTCTAGTTTTTTTTATACTGACCGCACAGTATTTTGTCCTGTTCTATCTATCTAGCTAGACTGGCCTCCTTTGCTACATTCTGATTTCATTCTGCATATGTCATTTCCCTCTCCACTCACAGTCAATATTTGTGGGGGCTGCCTTTCCTTTGGGGATTTTCTCTGAGGAAAGATAGCTTTCCTGTTTCCATCTTTAGGGGTAGTTAGTCCTCCGACTGTGACGAGGTGTCTAGGGAGTGACAGGAACATCCCACGGCTACTTCTAGTGTTGTGATAAGCTCAGGAACTGCGGTTAGTACAGGTACCACCTCCTCCAGAGCTCGTCCCATGTTGCTCCTAAACCACCAGTTCATAACAGGGATGCGCACCGTCTCCGCTCAGGCAGGACTCCCGGGTGACGTGGACCCTCACCGACGACCCGATCTCCTGCACGAACCCTCTTCCTCTCTGGGGTTGGTACACAATTACGACACCCCACTTCGGCAAGGAGCCTTCCAGCAACTCGCCTTGAGCCTCCCGCTCAACTTCCCACTGATACTCGGCGATCAGGTGGTTCCGGTACTCTCCCCAAAGGAAGAGTCCGAGGTCAGGTCCCCCCAGTGGTTTGGGGTCGGGCGGTGAAGATGCCGGGGCTCCAGCAGTCTCGGCAGTGAACGAGGCAAGTGAGGAAGGGAATCGGACTCCCGAGACACCACAGCACCGGGTACCTGCGCTTGCGGTGACCCTTCCAGCGCCACTCCACTCCTCCGAGGAAGGCACCAGGGCTGGTGATGGCGTAGGCAGCGGACTCCCCATTGGCAACTCCCAGGGGTCCAGGCTCTCCAGCGGTGGCATATCGGAGTAATCCTCCGGTGACAGGGGTCTGTGCGGGTGTCATGTCGGACGCTGTTCACACTAGGGCATCCGATAGACAGCAGTAACTCCAATTACGTCCACTACACGCTCAGTGGCATTGGCTAGATTTTATCCAGCTTGCTCGGCATTAATCTAGCTGGTAATCAGGTTGGAGGCTGGGTCACGCCCATGGCCTTTAAATAGTCGCGCTGGACTTTGGGCGTCGCCGATTATAGCTTGTGCTTTATGCCTAGTGGTTCCAGTCTGGAGTGGTGGTCTTGTTGTAGGAATATCGTATCTGGTGGTGTATTATCCTTTGTCATATTCCTCCTTCCTATTTGTATTTGTCTTGCCCTGTGCACATTATAGTGTATTCCTGTGTGTCTGCGGCGTGGAGCATTTTTCAGTTTTCCCTGTCTGTGCTTTCTGTGGGGATTGGTGTGTGGTCTCTTCACTGGGTGGCGGGTGGTGGTTTCAGCTTAGGGCTGAAACAGGAGTTAGGGTCAGGCCTAGCGGCCCATACATGCACACCTTTAGTGTAACTTCTGGGAAAGGGACAAACAGGGTTTCCCTAGCCTAAGGGATATCGCAGGGGCCCGGGTAACCAACCTTAGTCTACCCAGTTCCCCCGTGACATTATAATCGGCCCAAAAGAAAAAAAATATATATATATATTTTGGCATGTCATGGAGCCCATGACTTCCATAAACCGCCAGTTGAGGGCGCTGTTCTTACAGGTCACTGAATTGAAGGGGGCAGTTCAGCAACAGGGTCTTGTGGTATCTAATGTGCAAGTGGAAACTGCAGGTAGAGTTGCAGAGCCAAAAATCCCTTTACCTGAGAGGTTTCCTGGGGAAAGCAGTAAATTTGTTGTTTTCCGTGAAGCTTGCAAATTGTATTTTCGTATGCGCCCGCTTTCCTCAGGTAATGAGGCTCAGCGTGTGGGCTTGGTTTTGTCATTACTGAACAGAGACCCCCAAGCATGGGCGTTTTCATTACCTTCTGATTCAACTGCATTTAACTCAGTAGAGAGTTTTTTCTGCTCTTGGACTCATTTATGATGATCCTGACAGATTGGCTCTAGCAAAAATACGCGCTCTCCGCCAGGGGGAGCGAATGGCGGAGGATTACTGTTCTGAATTTTGCCACTGGGCGGTGGACACACAATGGAATGACCCAGCGCTGCGGAGTCAGTTTGTATGTGGGGTTTCGGGAAGGGTTAAACAAGCCCTTCTGATGTATGAGACTTCTGCTTCTCTAGAGTCTGCATGAGTCTTGTTGTCCGTATTGATCGCCGTTTGCGTCAGGGGGCGCTAGAGACACCGCCTATGGGGGAAGTTGTAGGTGTACGTGAGGTTGCTGCAGGTGAGCCCACGGAGCCTATGCAAATCGCAGGGGTGTCGCGTCATCAAGCCCCCTCGCTCAGGAAGCAGGGACTCTGTTTTTGCTTTGGTGAAAAGGGGCATTATGTAAATGCTTGTCCTCTGTTTTCTAAAAAAAAAAGCGCAACGGCAGAAAACTACTAAGCTCAGAGGGTGTGGAGGAGGCCAATCTGAGCTTATGCATATCCTCCATGGTGGTCTCTCAATGTGTGCTCCCTGCCAGAGTTATGGTCGCTGGCAGAGAGCTGCCAATCACTGTTTTTGTGGATAGTGGTTCGGCCACTAATCTCATTGATGAGGAGTTTACGCGCACGGCCGGGTTCACGGTCGAAAAATTGCCTCTTCCTATCCGGGTGGTCACCATCAATGCTACCCCTCTCCCACAGGGGGAGATTACTCAGTTTGTGGCTAAAGTGAAACTCCACATTGGGGTACTACATTTTGAGCAGGTTACATGTAGGGTGCTCAGTAATCTTCCTGCACAAATGGTTTTGGGTTTTCCATGGTTATCTTTGCATAACCCAGTGATTGACTGGAAAACTCAGGACATAATCCAGTGGAGCGGATTTTGCCAGGAGAATTGCCTGGCCACATGTGTGTCCGCCGTGACTCCTAGCATTCCTGAGTCACTGCTGGATTTTGCGGATGTGTTCTCAGAGAAGGGTTGCTCAGAATTGCCACCACATCGCCCCTATGACTGTACTATCAGGTTTAAACCTGGGGCCAAATTGCCTAAAGCTAGGATGTTTAACATCTCTGGTCCTGAGAGTCAAGCTTTAAAGGACTACATTGCTGAGAGTTTGAGCAAAGGGCACATCAGGCCTTCATCCTTGCCTGTGGCAGCGGGGTTCTTCTTCGTTAAAAAGAAAGATGGCGCACTACGCCCGTGTCTGGATTTCAGGGAGTTAAACCAGATTACGGTTCGTGATCCATACCCTATGCCACTTATACCGGATTTGTTCAACCAGGTGGCTGGTGCTAAGTGGTTCTCCAAGCTTGACCTCAGGGGGGCGTACAACCTCATAAGAGTCCGTCAAAGTGATGAGTGGAAGACGGCTTTTAATACTCCTGAGGGTCATTTTGAAAATTTGGTGATGTCATTTGGGTTGACAAACGCACCTGCAGTATTTCAACATTTCATAAATGATGTGTTCTCGCATGTTTTGGGGAAATTCGTTATTGTGTACTTAGATGACATTCTCATTTATTCATGCGACCGTGATACTCATTTAGAGCATGTCAGGCAGGTGTTACAGCTTCTCAGAGAGAATAAGCTCTATGCTAAACTTGAGAAATGTGTATTTTCGGTTCAGGAGTTGCCTTTCTTGGGTTATATTGTGTCCGCTTCCGGGTTTAAAATGGACGCTGCTAAGGTGCAAGCGGTGCTGAGTTGGGAACGGCCTGATAACCTACAAGCGCTTTAGCGGTTCCTTGGGTTTTCTAACTACTATAGGAGGTTTATCAAAGATTTTTCTACCATTGCTAAACCGCTTACTGACATGACGAAAAAGGGTACCAATTTCTCCGCCTGGCCTGAGGCTGCTGTGTGTGCATTCGAATTTCTTAAGAACAGTTTTGCTTCGGCCCCCATTCTGGTGCAGCCGGACGTATCGAAACCATTTACCGTGGAAGTCGATGCGTCTGAGGTTGGAGTGGGGGCGGCGCTGTCACAAGGCTCATCTTTGGGCGAGTTGCGTCCATGCGCCTATTTTTCCAAGAAGCTGTCACCCGCCGAACGTAACTACGATATTGGCAACAGGGAATTGTTGGCTATCAAGTTGGCTTTTGAGGAATGGCGACACTTCTTGGAGGGGTCGGTCCACCAGGTTACAATTATCACTGACCATAAAAACCTGATTTATCTGGAGTCAGCCAAGTGTCTGTCCCCCAGGCAGGCTCGCTGGGCATTGTTTTTCACGCAGTTTAACTTTTTTGTTACTTACCGACCGGGGTCTAAGAACACTAAAGCGGATGCTTTATCCAGGTGTTTTCCGGGGGGAGAGCCTCGGGAAGATCCGGTACCCATCCTCCAAAAAGGTGCAGTGGTCTCGGCTCTCACGACAGAGGTTGAGGCTGAAATTGCCGAGGCTCAGGAGGAAGTACCACCAGAGCTTCCCATTAACAAATCGTTTGTACCGCTCCATCTTCGCCTAAAGTTGTTGGGTGAGCATCATGATGCTGTCCTGGCTGGCCATCCAGGGGTTAGGGGTACCTTGGAGTTGGTGTCGTGTCGGTTTTGGTGGGCCAAAATCTGACAGGGCTGAGACCCCTCGCTCCCATCCTGCTGGCACTTTACATCCGCTAGGGGTACCCAGTAGGCCATGGACAGAGATCTCCATGGATTTTATTACAGATTTGCCCTCTTCAGCTGGGAACACGGTCATCTTGGTGGTTGTTGATCGGTTCTCAAAAATGTCTCACTTTGTGTCCTTACCTTCGTTGCCTAACGCTAAGACTCTGGCTCAGGTATTTGTACAGGAGGTTGTCAGACTTCACGGGGTTCCGTCTGACTTCGTGTCTGATAGAGGTACACAGTTTGTGGCAAAATTTTGGAAAGCATTTTGCTCACGGCTGGGGATCAAGTTATCACATTCTTCGGCGTTTCATCCTCAGTCATATGGTCAGACCGAGCATATGAACCAGAATTTAGAGCAGTATTTACGCTGCTTTGTTTCTGACAATCAGGAGGAGTGGTCGAAGTTCCTTCCTTTAGTGGAGTTTGCGATAAATAATCACCGCCAGGAATCGTCTGGGGAGTCCCCGTTCTTTTGTGTTTACGGGCATCATCCTCAATTTTCTACTCTGCCTCAGGGGGGCTCTGCTGGTGTCCCGGAGGAGGACCAGCTAGGAGCCCAACTGTCATCTGTCTGGAGGAGAGTTAAACAGCGCTTGCTGAGTGTGGGTGCTAGGTACAAACGTGTGGCTGACAGTAGACATGTGCCAGGTCCGGACCTGAGTGTGGGTGACTGGGTGTGGTTGTCCACAAAAAACATCAAACTCAAAATACCATCCCTGGAATTAGGTCCAAGGTTTATTGGTCCATTTAGGGTCGCCGCCATCATTAACCCAGTCGCCTACCGATTGGAGCTTCCTAAGGTTTATAAGATACACAACGTGTTCCGCAGATCTTTGTTACAAAAGGTGGTGGGTTCCGTGGACACTATGCCGACGCCATCTCCAGTTTTGGTGGATGGCAATTTGGAATTTGAAGTCTCCAAGGTGGTTGACTCTCAAGTAGTGCGCCGCACGTTACAGTACCTGGTACACTGACGTGGTTATGGGCCGGAGGAGAGGTCTTGGGTATCAGCCTCGGACATTCATGCGGACCGGCTGGTCAGTATGTGTCACTGCCGCCATCCGGACAAGCCGGGTCCTATAAGTCATGAGGGCCCTGGGGTCCCTCGTAGAAGGCGGGGTTCTGTCATGTCGGACGCTATTCACACTAGGGCGTCCGACAGTGGTAATTCCGCATTTGTCCACTATGCGCTCAGTGGCGCCAGGCTAGATTTCGTCTAGGTTGTTCGGGGGTTAATCTAGCTGGTACTCGGATTGGAGGCTGGGTCTCGCCCACTGCCTTTAAATAGTTCTGCTGAACTTTGGGTGTCGCCGATTATAGCTTGTGTCTTGTGCCTGGTGATCTCGGTCTGGAGTGGTGGTCTAGGAGAGGAAATATCGTATCTGGTAGTGTATTATCCTTCGTCATATTTCTCCTTCTTATATTTGTATTTGTTTTGCCCTGTGCACATTATAGTGTTTTCCTGTGTGTCTGCGGTGTGGTGCGTTTTTAGTTTTCCCTGTCTGTGCTTTCTGTAGGAGTTGGTGTGAGGTTTTATCATTGGGTGGCGGGTGGATGTTTCAGCTTAGTACTGAAACAGGAGTCAGGGTCAGGCCTGGCAGCCCAGACATGCACACCTTCAGTGTTAACTCTGGGAGAGGGACAGACAGGGTTTCCCTAGTCTGAGAGATATTGCAGGGGCCCGGGTAATCAGCTGTAGTCTACCCAGTACCCCCGTGACAGAGGCACAATCATTCTTGAGGATACTTGACACGGAAAAAGGGAAAGGCAGTAATGCACAAAAAGGTAATAAAAAATGTTCAGAATCCTGACATGGAGTATGAGTGAGGTCCACTACCTGGGACACCGGGTAGGTGGGGGAGCTCTGAAGCCAGAGCTCGGGAAGGTGGATGCCATCACCTCCTCCTGGCCCTCTCCCAGGACCAAGAAGCAGGTGATGTCCTTCTTAGGGACTGCTGGGTACTATAGGAGGTTTGTTCCACACTATAGCACCCTGGCCAAGCCCCTGACGGACCTCACCAAGAAGAAGCTGCCTGTCACAGTCGACTGGACAGTCGCCTGTGAGACAGCCTTCCAGGCGCTCAAAACCGCCCTTTCTAGCTCTCCCGTACTACAGGCAGATGACTTCACGTGGCCGTTCGTAGTACAGACCGATGCCAGCCTCGGTGCTGTGCTCAGCCAGGTCGATGCTATGGGACATGAACACCCCGTTTTGTACCTGAGCAGGAAGCTCCTGCCAAGGGAAGTGGCCTATTCCACGATGGAGAAGGAATGTCTGGCAATTGTATGGGCCCTGCAGCATCTGCAGCCTTACTTGTACGGACGCCACTTCACCGTGGAAACAGACCACAACCCCCTCAGCTGGTTACACTCGGTCTCTGGGATGAATTGGAGGTTGCTACGCTGGGGCCTCGCTCTGCAGCAGTATCACTTCACCATTCACCACAGAAGAGGCAGAGACCATGGTAACGCTAATGGGTTGTCCCTGCGAGGAGAAGGTGCGGACGGGCGCATGGGGGAACACAGGAATGTGATACCCACTAGCACCCTCTAAAGCAGGGAGGTGTGATGAGGGAGCAGCTGCCATCTTGGATATGGGGCATACTAACAGAGATTGGCGTGACTCCATTTTGTCTCCTATCTGAATTCACCTGGTCACACATCTGCAGGGATGAGCGCTCCTGGCCCCCACCCTTTTCCCCTAGCTGAATAAAGTTCCTTTTAGTATGGTAATGAACTGAGCACAGTGTAGCAGGCAAATGGCACTTCAGAGCTTGAGTGAGGAAGCCACACCAGCAGGAGGCACGGAAGTGCCTCGGGGCTCAATTAAAGCATGCATGTCAGGTGGCTCGAGGAGCCTAAGTCTATTATCTGCCCAGCTGGACCGTCTCAGCCATGATATTATGAATTATAGATGCATCGTCCGAGGTACAGGCTCATAAAAAATATCCTCATGGCCCTGAAGAAATTGCGCATCTGACAGTGCAACTCCCGGGTCCATGGGCGTTCTGGAACCTGAGATATAGAGATCAGCCTCCCACAGCGACTGAATGGGTCCAGGTTTGATCCCTATACAACTGGCAGAACAAACCTCATGCGCTGGTACCGCCGGGGAATGATCCGATCACCCTGAGAGCAGTTATCCCATTTATTAGATATTGGATACAGATCTTGCAGGGAAGCTGAGGGGTGGAGATTGATAGCCCACCCAGTTACAGGCGGGAAAGACACAGAAGGCTTAAGAGCTGAGGACACTTGGAGAGTGGGAGACACAACAGAAGAAGACGATGATGAACTAAGGAATAGGGCATATGCCAGCGAGAGGGGAGCAAGCACATGCTTTCTGGGGGCTGCCCGGCAACTAAGTCTTGTACCTGTGGAGCGCAGAGCCCCCCCGGCTTCCAGAAGCGACCTTCAACCTGGTAAATTGACCTCCAGCTTTATACCTCTAATCTTTGTATTATGATTGTTATATTTTACTCTGACTGTAACTCTTGATATATTTTTACTGTATATTTCTTGTAATTACCTAGTGCGGCCTTAAGGCAATTAAACCATAAATTAATTTTGGGCTGATCCTTTTATTCTGATTGCGAATATTAGAATACCCCCAGACGGGTAACAGGGCAGTCTCCCCGGCGGCCATTTGCTCTAGGAGCAGTTCCCTTTTTGACCTGAGAGACAAAGGGGGCGCCGGAGAGCTGTGCCTGTGTAGTCACGGATTGGTGACGTGGGAGGAACTAGGTGTCCTTCACAATCATTTTTTTACTTTCCCTCAATTTGCTATATCATTTACAACCTTACAACCTGGTTGGTTTATTGGTTTATAGTGATTTTCTACTTTTAAATTATAGCCTATGTTGGGCTTTTTTGCTAATTTATCCATTGTACCAAGTTGGCACTAATTGTTGCAGGTACACTGCAGGTTAGCTAACAACTGTATTTTCATTAATTTTTTTCAATTTTTTTTAGTAATTTTTTACTCTCAGATGTCTGTTGCCTTGGTGTCCTCACCCACATATATAGACATATTATCTTTCCTTTATATAACAAATGTTGTATATTTACATCTAGCGCACTGTGATATATTTTAATAATTTGCAAAGCCTACAAATCACTGCAATGCTTTATGGTTACTTGGTTGCACCAATCAAGGATGGCCTGTACCGTAACGGGATCCATCTGAAACTCTGAAGCAGAAACTAGATGACCTAAGAACTGAAACTGTTGTACCTTATCATAAAGAATCTGAAGAACCTGCTGGACGTGGCTCCGGTGTTCCTCCTGAGTATGTGAGTAATTTAATGTCATCTAGATAGATCACTGCAAATCTACCCACCAGAGAGCAAAAACTGTAATTTGTAAAATTCTGAAAAACCGTTGGAGCATTGGTCAACCCGAATGGCATCACCACAGTTTCAAAATGATCCTCAGGTGTATTAAAAGTGGTTTTCCATTTGTCAGCCTATCAAACACATATGAGATTACATTTAGAGATGGGCGAACCCAAACAATAAAGTAAAGCATGCACTTCTCCATGAAGTCCATGTTACTGTTCGAGTTTAGCACTGCGAACACAGGCAGCACTGATCGGCGGTGAGATACTTACATCCGGGAACTTATGGTTCTCAAGCTGTCAGATGACAGCGTGAGCCAGCAGCTGTGACCAGTGGTAAAAAAGTTCTCTGGTCACAGGTGTCAACTAATGAGATAGTACTGCGCCCATCAGCCTACGCCTGCTGCAGCTGATAACAGCGAGAGCAGGTGCAACTGATGGGAGTATTCATCAGCCAGGGCCTATGCTGTAAATAAATATATAAAGTAAATAAATATAAATAAATAAAACCATGCTGTCCCGTGACGATCTGATGATTTGGAGAGCAGTCACATCAGTGACTGCTCTCCTCGTCAGCCGGCTCACACTGACAGGCGCGTAATTGCTCCTGCAGTGTCTAACACTGAGCTGCCATGAGAAAGTTCACCGGAGTTCAAAGTTGATGAACCCCGGTGACCTCACTTATTGCACCGCTGGCTGTGTAAGAACTTTTTCAAGCACGGAGTGGTGCCCTAAGTGAGGTACCCAGGGTTTATGAGCTTTGAACTCCCGTGAACTTTCTCACAGCAGCTCGGTGCTAGACACTGCAGGAGTGATTATTAGTGATGAGCGAGTGTACTCGCTGCCCAGGTTTTCCCGAGCACGCTCGGGTGACCTTCGAATATTTATGACTGCTCAGAGATTTAGTTTTCATCTTGGCAGCTGAATGATTTACAGCTACTAGCCTGCTTGATTACATGTGGGGATTCCCTAGTAACCAGGCAACCCCCACATGTACTCAGCCTGGCTAGTAGCTGTAAATCATTCAGCTGCCGCGATGAAAACTAAATCTCTGAGCAGTCATAAATACTCAGAGGTCACCCGAGCAGCGAGTACACTCGCTCATCACTAGTGATTATGCTCCTGTCTCAGTGTAAGCCAGATGAGTAGGAGATGTCACTGATGTGATGGCTTTCCAAATTATGCGAATTGTTGTGGGATGGAATGGATTATGTTCATGTCAGACAGGTGAGAGATATGATTGTTTATTTATTTTTATTTTTTTCCAGAGGACATTGGCATCGGTGGATTAGGTGTAAAGCTGAGTATATAGTTTATTATTTTCTTTTTTTTACAGGTGATATGGACTTTAAAGAATTAGGTGTAAAGGTGTATGTAACTGTGCTTTTTTATTTTATTTAAAATAAAGGAGTCTGTGTCATTATTTCAATTAAAGAATTTTATTCCGGCTGTGTCGTTTTTACAATCTAACTATGGCGTTAGTAATGGGCGTGACCTATAGACACCTCTTCATTACTAAAAATAAAAAATTGGAAGTCAGGCCGCACCCTAAATTAATAACGTCTCTATGGACAACAGGGTGCCCGTCCACACCAGGGGATCCATCCCAGTATAAAGTCCAAATGCAAAAGAAGAAATGGACAGCACCACAGCAATTGTGACAGAACAGCTTACGTGTTTATTCTGCCATCTGCAGATGGCAGAATAAACACGTAAGCTGTTCTGTCACAATTGCTGTGGTGCTGTCCATTTCTTCTTTTACCTCTTCATTACTAACCTGGGGGCTTGATGTCAGTAGCCATAAAACAGCTGACATCAACCCCATAAATAGTACCCCACTTGCCACCGCACCAGGGTAAGTGGGAGGAGCTGGGCATAGCACCAGAATTGGCTTATCTAATAGATGCTCCTTTTTTGGTCAGCTGTGGGGAGACCAATATCCATGGCCCCTTACCAGTCTAAAGGTACCGTCACATTAAGCGACGCTGCAGCGATTGCGACAACGATGCCGATCGCTGCAGCGTCGCTGTTTGATCGCTGGAGAGCTGTCACACAGACCGCTCTCCAGCGACCAACGATGCCGAGGTCCCCGGGTAACCAGGGTAAACATCGGGTTGCTAAGCGCAGGGCCCCGCTTAGTAACCCGATGTTTACCCTGGTTACCAGCGTAAAATGTAAAAAAAACAAACACTACATACTTACATTCCCGTCCCCTGCCGTCCGCTTCCTGGACTGACTGAGCGCCGGCCCTAACAGCACAGCGGTGACGTCACCGCTGTGCTGTACTTTCACTTTCACTTTACGGCGCTCAGTCAGTGCAGGAAGCAGACGGCAGGGGACGTGAATGTAAGTATGTACTGTTTATTTTTTTTACATTTTACACTGGTAACCAGGGTAAACATCGGGTTACTAAGCGCGGCCCTGCGCTTAGTAACCCGATGTTTACCCTGGTTACCAGTGTAAAACATCGCTGGTATCGTTGCTTTTGGTGTCAAACACGACGATACACGCCGGTCTGACGACCAAATAAAGTTCTGAACTTTGTTCAACGACCAGCGACATCACAGCAGGAACCTGATCGCTGCTGCGTGTCAAACTGAACGATATCGCTAGCCAGGACGCTGCAACGTCACGGATCGCTAGCGATATTGTTTAGTGTGACGGTACCTTAAGAATACAGCCCCCAGCTGTTTGCTTTAGCTTGGCTGATTTTCAAATATGTGAAGGACTCCACACCATTTTTTTAATTATTTAAATAATTGAAAAAAAAACACAAAAAACAGAAGAACCCATCTATTCTTGATAATCGGCAATGATAAAGCTGACAGTTGAGGTTTGCAGCCCGCAGCTGTCAGTTTTGCCTGTGCTGGTTATCAAAAAAAAAGAGACACCATGGCATTTTTTAAATTTATTTATAGCACAGCCACCGGCTGATCAATTCTCCCATCACCAGCGCCTGCTCACGCTGTTATCAATGACAGCAGGCGTAGGTTGATGGGAGTAGTACTCTCTCATGAGTCGACACCTGTGACCGGTGGTAACCTTTTTACTGCCAGTCACAGCTGCTGTCTCACACTGTCATCTGACCGGCAGTAGTGATTTTACAGCTAATCAGAATCTGTGTTTTACAGGGTGGCAAACAATGGATGTTCGGGCCCCCTATTCATCTGAAATGTCAAGCTGATGCAATGCAGGCTTCACTTGATGGCAGTAGAGGGGAAGCAGGTCTGCACCTAACCAGAGCTAACCTGCAGTGCAGCAGTGAGACTACCACAGGTGTCAGCAGAATAGTCAAAATGAGCCGGGTCAAATCCTAGACTCTAGTGCAGTACCAAAGAAATAAGCAAACTCGCGGTCAGAGACGAGCCAGGGGGTCAGTAATGGTCAGGAGCGGATAAGCCAAAAGACAAAGGACAGAAACAGGTCAGGATACCAGCCATGTCAAACCACGGAGTCTGCACACTAAAGGGAAACACTGAGTCAAGACGGGAACAGTGGAAAACATAGACACAGGTTCAGACAGCAAACGCAGGAGAAATGGGAGCAATCAGAGTCAGCTACAGCAGCTCTAGGCAGAAACTATAACTGACATGATCTGCCATGATCTGCAGGAAACAGCGGGGCTAAATAGCAAACCTGAGACCAGGCTGAGGCTAAGAAAAGTTAAACCCTGACATGATCAGACCGAGAAAAGGGAAGACAGGACTCAAAACCCGGTCTGGATCATGA
Source organism: Ranitomeya variabilis (assembly GCF_051348905.1). Taxonomy (NCBI): domain Eukaryota; kingdom Metazoa; phylum Chordata; class Amphibia; order Anura; family Dendrobatidae; genus Ranitomeya; species Ranitomeya variabilis. Next base: position 259,743,061 of record NC_135232.1, read on the forward strand.
CATGAATGGGGTCCGGGTACCGTTCTGGAACCCAAACCAAACTTTTTTCAGATGTTCGGCTAAACCCACCAGACCCGAGCATCCACGGGTTAGCCCATCACTAGTTATATATCAAGTTTAGAAAACCATTTAGCACCAGCTAATTGAGTAAACTGGTCCAAAATAAGAGGTAAAGGATAGGAATTGTGAACCGTAACTTCATTGATCTTTTTAAAGTCCAAGCAAGGAAACAACTCTCCATCTTTTTTCTTAACCGAGAAAAACTTCACGGAGACTAGAGAGGTGAAAGGTCGTTTATGACCCTTGGTCATACTTTTTATATATACTCTTTCAAAGTCTCCCTCACAGGAAGTGAGGGGTTAAACAAATGAGACTTAGGTATCTTGGAATCGGATATGAATTTGATAGCGCAATCATATATTCTATGCGGTGGGAGAACTTCGCACCCAGTGTCAAAGAACATGTAACAGTGCCCAGGATGGTAGCCACAGGCAAGTGTCATGTGTCCGACACCCCGACACGTTACAGACAATTGTGGGTCCTGGCTGGGTGTTACTGTTGTGAGTGCCTTGAGCCCGTGCAGGCTGCCGGTAGCCAATGATATTGGTTAGCCAGGACCACGAGTTCCACAGATTAGAACAGGAGTTGTCACGACTCTGTTGTTGGTTATCTCAGGACCCGGGGCTCCTTCCTGGTAATGCTAGGAGTGCCTTTTTATCCTTTTAGAAATTCGTTGTACTTAAATGTACTTAAAAGATTGAACTATGATGTGACCTGAACGACCAAAATATAAACAAGAAACAGTAGGTGCTCCTTGTACCGTACCCTCCTAGGGTCACTGTAAGCAACAATTTGCATGAATTCACCAGTTTAACCTAATGGAAATTCTACTAAAACACCTTCTAATGTGTCTCTGTCCCTCAGACAGCTGTTTAAATGGATAGGGAAGGTCATAGCCTCCTCTAAAGACTGCTGACAGGAATTGCAAGTCATACTGCCCTTAATCTGATCCTACAGACCCTGGCAGAACTGACTTGAGAGAGCAGGGTCGTTCTAAGAGGTCTCCACAGCCCAACTTCTGAATTCAGGGCACTAATCCTCAGCTCTGCGACCTCCCTGAACCAATCTACTCATCTTGGACTCAGCTGCAGTGACCTCGTCAGGGTCGTCATAAATGAGACCAAGAGCCAAGAGAAATGCCTCTACACAGGCCAACTACAGGGAATCCTCCGGCAAGGAAAAAGTGCAGGCCTGCGGATCTGTACTGAGTAAAGAAAAATAATGCCTACTTGTTGGAAAGTGTAACTTACATGAAGCAGAAAAAATAGAGAACTTACTTCTGTCTCCATCAAAGCAATTGGGTAAGTTTATCATGGCCGAACGTGCATGCTGCTGTTGGTCCCTAATTTCTGCGACCTCCAGGGACAAGGCCTGTAGTTGTGTGGCCAAGTTTCAAAAATGATCCATATTGATATCCCAGAACACACAAAGTGGGTTGGCTATAATGTTATGACTGAGCCCTAACACTCACTAATCTGACAATAATTTGTCCCGAAAACCGGCTAGAATATTGAAAGGATATATTAAGTTGAAAAACCAGAAAAAACGTACTATCCTTAAAACGATATTTTATTATTAAATTGTCTAAAATCCCAATAGATAAAACTCAAATGTATGCAATCAACATCAGCCAACTGGGTTGGGTAAGCTAGAAAAATAGGGAGAAAATAACAGATATGCCTGACACAGTCCCTGTAGGTGGCCCTAAAGTGTCTTAAACCTACCTACCAGCGGAGGTTGGCACCCTAGATTTCGATATGGCGCCCCCGCTCACCGTCGACTGTCCCTCCTTACCCTAGTAGGGTCCTACTTGCTACCCACACCCAGGTACCCACAGACATACACACACAAATTGACCAATAGGTCACACTAACCAAAAAACGTGAAAAAGTGAAAAAAGAAAAAAGTGAACGAAAAATTCTAAAAACACTGCAGACATAGCTGCATAAATGCACTAAATAGCATGTACCCCACAGTTACCTCAAAAAGATTTTTTTGAAAAAATAGATAGTGCAGAGCTATGGGGTACAGCCGGGCACAGTTGGAGTGTGCTCAGTAAAATATTCGGAGGTCATAAGTAGTGAAACCTCTAATAGATGTAACAATAGGTCACTGTCTTTGTTAGTGGTTGATGACCTAAAAATCTTAGACAGACCAATAAAGCTAATGTACAGAGTGGATCCCTAAGCAAGATAGCACCCCTCCGAAAAGGTTAGCAGATATATGAGTACACTCAATGGATGTAAATATGTTGTTGGGTGATATAGATATTACACCCTAAATTGTCCAAAAATAAACAGAACAAAATATTCAACAAAAACCAAAAAACAAAATAAACCCAAATGAAAAGATTATCTGCCTTATAGGGTATCACATGTAGTATTTCTCATTTAGTTTAAGGGCTAATGCACATCAGTATACAGAAACGACTGAGAACCATCTCTATATTAGATGATCTGGTAAACTTTTATTGTTATGAGTAGCATAATAGTCTGCACTCTAGATGCCATCCGAGTTCCGCATCTTATACCATAGAAAAAATCAGCAAAATATTGAACAAAATCAGAAAAAAAGAAAAAAAACACAAAACAAATTGGTATCACATATAGTGTCTCTCAATTGCGTTAGATTAGTGCATCTACAAGCCCAAAAAAAAAATATAAGGCCAATCCCATTATAGGATATCACATATAGTATTTCTCATTTGGTTTAAGGGCTAATGCACGTCAGAGTACAGAAACAGCTGAGAGCCATCCCTCATTACCCTCTATAATGGATAATCTGATACACTTTTGTTGCTGTCAGTAACACATTAGTCTGCACTCTAGATGCCATACGAGTTCCGCATCTCATACCAAAGAAAAAATTAGCAAAATATTAAACAGAATCAGAAAAAAGAAAGAAACACAAAATAACTTGGTATCACATAAAGTGTCTCTCAATAGCGTTAGATTAGTGCCTTATAGGGTATCACATATAGTATTTCTCATTTAGTTTAAGGCCTAATGCACATCAGTATACAAAAACGACTGAGAACTATCCCTCATTACTCTCTCTATATTAGATGATCTGGTACACTTTTATTGTTATGAGTAGCATATTAGTCTGCACTCTAGATGCCATCCGAGTTCCGCATCTTATACCATAGAAAAAATCAGCAAAATATTAAACAAAATCAGAAAAAAGAAAGAAACACAAAACAAATTGGTATCACATATAGTGTCTCTCAATTGCGTTAGGTTAGTGCATCTACAGGCCCAAAATATCTAAGGCCAATCCCTTATAGGATATCACATATAGTATTTCTCATTTGGTTTAAGGGCTAATGCACATCAGAGTACAGAAACAACTGAGAGCCATCCCTCTTTACCCTCTCTATAATGGATAATCTGGTACACTTTTGTTGGTGTCAGTAACACATTAGTCTGCACTCTAGATGCCATACGAGTTCCGCATCTCATACCAAAGGAAAAATTTTACCAAAATATAACAAAATCAGAAAAAAGAAAGAAACACAAAATAAATTGGTATCACATAAAGTGTCTCTCAGTAGCGTTAGATTAGTGCAACTACAAGCCCAAAATATCTGAGGCCAATCCCTCATTGCTGTCCTATAGGCAAGTGCTGTACTTGGTCTGTCTTGACAAAAAAACTTATCTGAGTAGGTGACATGTTCAGTCCCATCTCGCCATCCCTACGCGTTTCGCCCCTTCCCAGTTTAGGGGCTCATCAGGGGATAAATTCGGGTATAGCAACAATGGCTTCAGATTAATCCACTTGTGTAGCCATAGCTGCTAGACTTCTGAAGCCATTGTTGCTATACCCGAATTTATCCCCTGATGAGCCCCTAAACTGGGAAGGGGCGAAACGCGTAGGGATGGCGAGATGGGACTGAACATGTCACCTACTCAGATAAGTTTTTTTGTCAAGACAGACCAAGTACAGCACTTGCCTATAGGACAGCAATGAGGGATTGGCCTCAGATATTTTGGGCTTGTAGTTGCACTAATCTAACGCTACTGAGAGACACTTTATGTGATACCAATTTATTTTGTGTTTCTTTCTTTTTTCTGATTTTGTTATATTTTGGTAAAATTTTTCCTTTGGTATGAGATGCGGAACTCGTATGGCATCTAGAGTGCAGACTAATGTGTTACTGACACCAACAAAAGTGTACCAGATTATCCATTATAGAGAGGGTAAAGAGGGATGGCTCTCAGTTGTTTCTGTACTCTGATGTGCATTAGCCCTTAAACCAAATGAGAAATACTATATGTGATATCCTATAAGGGATTGGCCTTAGATATTTTGGGCCTGTAGATGCACTAACCTAACGCAATTGAGAGACACTATATGTGATACCAATTTGTTTTGTGTTTCTTTCTTTTTTCTGATTTTGTTTAATATTTTGCTGATTTTTTCTATGGTATAAGATGCGGAACTTGGATGGCATCTAGAGTGCAGACTAATATGCTACTCATAACAATAAAAGTGTACCAGATCATCTAATATAGAGAGGGTAATGAGGGATAGTTCTCAGTCGTTTTTGTATACTGATGTGCATTAGGCCTTAAACTAAATGAGAAATACTATATGTGATACCCTATAAGGCACTAATCTAACGCTATTGAGAGACACTTTATGTGATACCAAGTTATTTTGTGTTTCTTTCTTTTTTCTGATTCTGTTTAATATTTTGCTAATTTTTTCTTTGGTATGAGATGCGGAACTCGTATGGCATCTAGAGTGCAGACTAATGTGTTACTGACAGCAACAAAAGTGTATCAGATTATCCATTATAGAGAGGGTAATGAGGGATGGCTCTCAGCTGTTTCTGTACTCTGACGTGCATTAGCCCTTAAACCAAATGAGAAATACTATATGTGATATCCTATAATGGGATTGGCCTTATATTTTTTGGGGGGGCTTGTAGATGCACTAATCTAACGCAATTGAGAGACACTATATGTGATACCAATTTGTTTTGTGTTTTTTTCTTTTTTTCTGATTTTGTTCAATATTTTGCTGATTTTTTCTATGGTATAAGATGCGGAACTCGGATGGCATCTAGAGTGCAGACTATTATGCTACTCATAACAATAAAAGTTTACCAGATCATCTAATATAGGGATGGTTCTCAGTCGTTTCTGTATACTGATGTGCATTAGCCCTTAAACTAAATGAGAAATACTACATGTGATACCCTATAAGGCAGATAATCTTTTCATTTGGGTTTATTTTGTTTTTTGGTTTTTGTTGAATATTTTGTTCTGTTTATTTTTGGACAATTTAGGGTGTAATATCTATATCACCCAACAACATATTTACATCCATTGAGTGTACTCATATATCTGCTAACCTTTTCGGAGGGGTGCTATCTTGCTTAGGGATCCACTCTGTACATTAGCTTTATTGGTCTGTCTAAGATTTTTAGGTCATCAACCACTAACAAAGACAGTGACCTATTGTTACATCTATTAGAGGTTTCACTACTTATGACCTCCGAATATTTTACTGAGCACACTCCAACTGTGCCCGGCTGTACCCCATAGCTCTGCACTATCTATTTTTTCAAAAAAATCTTTTTGAGGTAACTGTGGGGTACATGCTATTTAGTGCATTTATGCAGCAATGTCTGCAGTGTTTTTAGAATTTTTCGTTCACTTTTTTTCTTTTTTCACTTTTTCACGTTTTTTGGTTAGTGTGACCTATTGGTCAATTTGTGTGTGTATGTCTGTGGGTACCTGGGTGTGGGTAGCAAGTAGGACCCTACTAGGGTAAGGAGGGACAGTCGACGGTGAGCGGGGGCGCCATATCGAAATCTAGGGTGCCAACCTCCGCTGGTAGGTAGGTTTAAGACACTTTAGGGCCACCTACAGGGACTGTGTCAGGCATATCTGTTATTTTCTCCCTATTTTTCTAGCTTACCCAACCCAGTTGGCTGATGTTGATTGCATACATTTGAGTTTTATCTATTGGGATTTTAGACAATTTAATAATAAAATATCGTTTTAAGGATAGTACGCTTTTTCTGGTTTTTCAATAATTTGTCCCTGCCTGACCATGGAGTTTGGCATTCTAAAATTAACCAATAGCACCCCCACTCAATTCTGGCTGTCCCTGAGTGTCCTTAACTGCACACTCAACTACACACAGAGTGTATCTCAAAACAACAACAGAACGTAGTGAACACAGCTAAAGGGTGAAACACAAGGCTAAAGATGTCTTTACATAGTCATACATGAAAGACGGAATTATAAGAAAGGAACCCAAAAAGACCTTTGGTTTATGTGAAAACCTCCAGATGCTGAATGTAACAAAATGGGAAAAGTGCTTAGAAGGGGAATACGCAAACAAACCTCAGCAAGATAATCCTTTACTGGGGAACCAGGACTCCAAACATCCATCCAGCTTGGAATATAGCCAGCAAAGACTGCATGTGCCAGTATAAATAGCCCCTCCCAAGATGTGATAGAACAAACCACAAGGAGAAAATAACCTGCATAATCAGCAGTTAGACAGAGACAACACTGACTGTGGTCCAAAAGAGAGGGAAACTGACCCACAGCCAAAGGTCACCAGATCGAGCCTTGGAGTCGAGCCATCACACTCACATCCTTCTTCCGATGATGAGAGGAGACTTCCAATCACACCAATAAAGCTGGAGTATCTTTTTCTTTTTTGAAAAAATAAAGGTCAAAACTTGTCAAAAGTTCTTTATCCAGAGGGATGACTTAATCTATACCAATTTTCCATCTCCTGAGATCTTGGTGCCGAGATCTCCATTTTCCCGGAGCCCACAACATAGGAAACCATGGAACTGTGGGGGCTCTGGCCTTTCACAAAATGTCAGCAGAGCCCCCGCAGTACCGGAGACACCTGCAGCAACGCCAGACACCCCCGCAGCAGCGCTGGACACCCCTGCTGCAGCACCAGACACCCCCTGCAGCAGCAACGGACACTCGCAGCAAAGCGCCGCACATCGGGACACCCCCTCATCTCAGACTGTGGCCTGCAGCATCACCCCACTCCTGCCTACTCCAGCAGCGACCCTGGGACCCCACTTCACCACAGCCACCACCCCCCAGTAAGCAATAAGATGCATGGATTATAACAAGCACCACCATTTTTATTTTTTTTTTAACAATTTCCTATTTTTCTCCTCAAAATTTGGGGTGCGTCTTATAATCCAGAGCTTCTTATAATCTGAAAAATACGGTACTTGTGAGGCCCATTGCAAAGCTCAGAAGGGAAAAAGTGCCATCTCGGAGTTCACATTTTGCTGGACCGATTTGAGGGTTCCATGTCACATTGCCAGAGCCCCTGAGGTGCCAGGACAGCAGAACCCCCCCATAACAGACCCCATTTTACAAACTACACTTCTCAATTAATCCATCTAGGGGAACAGTGATCATATTGACACCACAGGTGGGACACAGAATTTGATACCATTGAGAAATGAAGAAAAAAATAATTATACTTTTACCACTAAAATTTTGTTTTAGCCCCAGATTTTACATTTTCACATTGGGAAATGGGTAAAAGGGTAAAAACAGTACCAAAATGTGTCCCACAATTTTTGCTGAATATAGAAATACCCCAAATGTACAGTACTGCTTAGCCATACGTACTGCTTAGCTATTGGCAAATAGCGCTCTGTCCCCCTCGAGTCTCGCCATATGGACAAGCAGTACTGTTATACAGGATGCATCAAGGAGCACAGAATTTCCTAGAATAGTTTGCAGACTCCATATACTGAGCCCCTAAGTGCTAGAATAGCAGAATCCCCTTCAAGTTACCCCATTTTGGAAATTATACCCCCTATCTACGGGTGTAGTGATGATTTTGACTCCATGAGTGTTGTCCAGAAACAAGCAGCAGTGGATGTTGCTGAGTGAAAATTGCAAAGTGCCGTTGTAGTGACCTGTACATTGTGCTCAGCTCATACAGCTGTAAATTAGGTGGGCTGTCATTGCTACAGAAATGCCAAACATGTAGACTCTAAATGTGGATTAGGCACACTGGGGCTCAGAAGGGAGGGAGTATTTGGAAGCACATAAATTGCTGAATTTCTATTGGGGGCAAGTGCCATTTCGCTTATTCAGAGCCTTTGTGCCACCAGTAATAAGGAAACTCCCTATATTTCCATTAATAGATGATGGACGTAAGTGGGGACTTGTGGATTGAGTATATACACTACAGTTCCAAAGTTTAGGGTCACCCAGATCATTTTGTTTTTCCATGAAAATTCATACTTTTATTAATCAAATGAGTTGCCAAATGAATTGAAAATCTGGTCCAGACATTGACAAGGTTCAAACTTTGCTTTCATCAAAGAATGCTCCCTTTGCAGCAATTACAGCATTGCAGACCTTTGTCACTCTAGCAGTTAATTTGCTGAGGTAATCTGGAGAAATTTCACCCCATGCTTCCAGAATCCCCTCCCACAAGTTGTTTTGGCTTGATGGGCACTTTTTCCGTACCATACGGTCAAGCTACTACCACAACAGATCAATGGGGTTGAGATCTGGTGACTGCACTGGCCACTCCATTACAGATAGAATACCAGCTGCCTGCTTCTTCCCTAAATAGTTCTTGCATAATTTGGAGGTGTGCTTTGGGTCATTGTCCTGTTGTAGGATGTGTGGTGCAGTGACTCACATTACAGCCAGGGGGCACTGTGTGTGTGCTTCAAGATGCGCTTGGAGGCATGATGGTGAAGAGAGAAAGTTTGGCAGGATTATAAATGGCCAGTATGTGTGTCGCAGAGGAGGTCACTCTGCGCTGTCAATCTGAATGTAAGTTGGTCTGCTGGGACCTGTAGTCCCACGTCTGATTGTATAGTTCTTATGGGAGATTGGCAGGGCTAGTCATGAGAGATGGGAGGGTCAGACTAGCCACACACACCCACACTCCCACCCATGGGAGTGGTTACAAGTATGTAATGTGACCAGGGTGTGGGTCACATGTGCCTGTGAGGTTCCTGTGTAAGGTCCTAGACGGTCAGTGTTGGACTGTCCTGGTATGGACTGAAGTCCTGGAAGCACTGTGAGACCGTGGACCTGATGTATGGTCAGTGTTGGAGGCTCCTGGCTGGTCGAGTCATCCTGGAAGCACTGTGAGACCATCGACCTGGACGGTTCTGTTGTGGACCTTGGACTGACGTGGAGTCTACCTGTGGAGCAGGAGTTCCTAAGAGGTAACCCCTGGTATGGGGAAAACAGAACTATTGCTGAACTGTGTAGTCACCCGGTGACTGGAGGGATACCAGTGTGACCACTGAAGGATTTATAAGCCATATATAATGAACTGTTTGTGTTTATGGTTTATGATGTATAATAAACCAGCGTAGACTGTTTAAGTGGAGAAATCGTGCCTGAGTGCTTAAATCCCATGCTAAGCGAGTGTCCCCCACACACTCAGGTAGCGTATCACCACATTTGGTGTTTCGAATGCGGGCAACGGTCCAAGAAGCACATGTTGCAGCGCTGGCTGATCTGAGCCAGAGGAGTAAATGGTCTGACAACCGTGTGTATCAGACAGGAGTCTGTGCTCACTGGGTCAGTGAGAGACTGTGAAGTTTTTTTTTTCTCAAGTCAGCTTGCTGTGGCTCAGTGGGGTCACGAAGTTTGCTGTGGCTCGGTGAGGTCACGAAGTTTGCTGTGGCTCGGCGGGGTCACGAAGGTGACAAGCATCTTGCTGTGGCTCAGCGGGGTCACAAAGTTTGCGGTGGAGCCGTGCAGAGCCTTGTGGAGCGTAGCTGCAGTTGCAGCAAGAGGTTCAGCAGTAGCGGCTTGTGATTGCCAGCAGGAGCTGGTGAAGAGTTGAAAAAAAAAAACATATTTTTTTTTTGTTTGCAGACTCTGAAAGGGCCAGTGCGACCCAAAGAGACATGTTTTTCCCTGTACTGTGTGAAGTGCCGGAGAATACCGTTGTGTAGTGTCCCAAAAATGGTGCGGAAAACCCAATCAGGGATGGTTGCCCAAAAGGGGGCGGAGTCCCAAAAAGGGGCGGCATCCAAAAAGGGAGTTGGTGTCCAAAAGGGGGTGGAGTCCCTTAAGGGGCTGGTAAAGAGAGCAGAGGCCCAAAAGGGGTGGAGCCTCCTGAAACTAAAGGGGTGGCACAAACGGACTGTTGCCAGACACAATGGTACTATGTGTGTCCAATTTGCCATGTGAACTACCCTCCTGGTAAGAAGCTGCGTGGGTGTGTTCTAGAGTTAAACGCAGATGTAGAGGATGTTTTTGGTCTGGTTGATTCGGGGAGCCCGGTGACCCTGGTAAGGGCTGTAGAGCATAAATTTGTAATATCTGAAAGGAAGATTGAGGTCACATGCATCCATGGGGACACTAAGATTTATTCAGTGGCCTGGGTGCAACTCGAGACGGACAGGGGCCATTCAAGTCTGAAGGCCGCCATAGTTCCAAACTTACCTTGTCCGGTCATAGTAGGCCGGGACTGTAAGTTGTTCTTGGATTTGTGGAAGGAAGGTGTTCCTCTACAGCAGGAGGATGGAAGTCTCTCTGTTGTTGCAGGGGCATATGTTAAGTCAGAAATACATCCCAGAATTGACGGGTCAGACATCGGGGTGACCAGTGTGAAGGGTTCGTCTGCCCAACTTACCGACATGATGTCACCTGACGTGTACCCCAAAATGACTGACAGTGATGTGGGAAATGAAATCTGTGAAGCTGACACCCTATTAGAAAGGAACTTGAGGGTTCATTATACTGTGGGGTGTGACACAGACTCAGGGGGTGACTGTGACATGTCCTTGTCAGTAGCAACCGCTAGGACTGAGTACAATGATATGCTGACAGGAACACTGACACAGCGGAACGAAAGTGCTCAACAAGGTGACGTCAAGATGACAGGGACAGGTGCCAACAAAGATAATGTCCTTGAGATAAAAGACACTTTGTCCTTGACAAAACTCAGCACTGAAGTAGCCGAGGAAGTGGGAAATGCAAAACTGTCCCATGGTGGTGGTAGGGCTCCAACAGCTGGTATCGCAGTTGGAGAACAACTCCAAAATAAAATAGAGAGCCTGCAGGAGAAGCTGTCTAATTCTACCGCTATCACCCGACAACTAGAGGATAAAGTTGACAAGCTGACCAAGGAAATGTGCACATGGAAAGAGCAAGTCGACAGCTTTCGCCAGGTAGAAGTGCACGTACAAAGCTTGGAAAAAGAGCGTGAAAAGGTCTATCAACAGCTGGCAAAGGAAAGTTTGAAGGTGGCGAGTATGGAAGTCGCCAACTCTGCGCAGCTGGATCAGGTGCGTCACCTGGAGTCCGAGCTCTCAGCAGTCAAGGCCCAGCTGGTAGCGAAGGAAGCACAGCGGTTCCAGGAAGTCGCTAATGGATTATCTCTTGAGAAGGAAATGGTGGCAGATTTACAGGCCGAATTAAAAACACTGAAAGGGCATCTGGAACAAGAAAAGGCCCTGAGACAAATGGCGGTGAACAGGTTGGATGAGCTGGAGAAGGACGTCTCTGAGCTCAGAGGTCACCTGACAGCATTGCACAGTGCGAATAAGGCCTTAGGCGGAAATGTGGTAGTGCTCCGAGAAGCAGTAAGGTGTCTTCTGCCAGAGGAGAAGTTACGGGTCAGAGATGTACAGCAGCCATGCCCGAGTGATAACAAGGCGGAGCTGCAGATGTCCATCTTGGCAAGGAATGTTGAGAAGTGTGAAGTGGAGGAAGAATTGGCGCTAAAAGCAGAACAAGACAGTTGTCCGGTCGCGGCAGATGTCTTGATGGAAAGGTCCGAGGTAAAACGGGAGCGCCCCGTCCATGAAGAGAATGAGACCCCGCTATTCAAGTGTGTGATGGATGTACCCGAAGAGGTGCAGGAAGCCTGTACCGGTGAAGGTGTGCATGAGGCCTTTAAGAAGGGGATCGAAGCGAATAGTGTGAACTGGGTCCCAGAGACGAAACAGTTGGTGATACTGTCAACTAAGGAAGTCACAGTGAAGCGGTTGGCTATCCTGAAGGATATGCACCTACAATGTCTTCGCATGAAACAAATTATCCTGTTGAGAAACAAGGAAGCAGCTCGACGTTTGGAGCATGCCAGGAAAGCGCAAAGTCGGCTGGGCTTTGTGGAAGACGTCGTTCGCGTACCCAGAAGTCTGGTGGGGAAAATCATTGGTAGGTTTGGAAAAGTGATGCAGGACCTGGTGAATAGATCCGGTGTGGCAAGAGTCAGGATTCCAGATGTTGGCGAAGTCCAGGTAACTGGTGAAGATGAGATGGTTCCATTTGTTGTAATTGGCTCAGTAAATAGCCTCAGGAACATTCGAATGCTTCTTGAGTAACGGGTGACGTATCTAAAGGAGATAGAGCAGCTAAGACTGGAACTTCTGAAGATTAATAAACAGCTGCAGAATATAAGATGGCGACCACTTCCAACCCAGGGTATGAAGATCCGAAAAGATACCCTAAAGAATAGAAGAGTCCAAAGAAGTGACTCCTCTGTTAGCTCAGGGCTGAGTGACCGAGGTGGGAGACCTGGTAGCAGACGTAGTAGTGACGGGTCAGTCTCGGACCAGACAGTCAGCTCAACTGTAAGTGGGTTGACCAGAAAGGGTCTGCTGACACAGACAGGTGGTGACTCAAGGGTTGAAGCCCAAGGCCGACAAACTGACCGCTGGGGGCAGGGGAGGCCTATCAAAGGTGACGTGGGTTCCCGGTATCGGAACCACGGGTTTATGTCATATGTCCACCCCAATAGGGTTGAACAAAGGGGGGAGGTATGTGGTGCAGTGACTCACGTTACAGCCAGGGGGCGCTGTGTGTGTGCTTCAAGATGCGCTTGGAGGCATGATGGTGAAGAGAGAAAGTCTGGCAGGATTATCAATGGCCAGTATGTGTGTCGCAGAGGAGGTCACTCTGCGCTGTCAATCTGAATGTAAGTTGGTCTGCTGGGACCTGTAGTCCCATGTCTGATTGCATAGTTCTTATGGGAGATTGGCAGGGCTAGTCATGAGAGATGGGAGGGTCAGACTAGCCACACACACCCACACTCCCACCCATGGGAGTGGTTACAAGTATGTAATATGACCAGGGTGTGGGTCACATGTGCCTGTGAGGTTCCTGTGTAAGGTCCTAGACGGTCGGTGTTGGACTGTCCTGGTATGGACTGTGAGACCGTGGACCTGATGTATGGTCAGTGTTGGAGGCTCCTGGCTGGACGAGTCATCCTGGAAGCACTGTGAGGCCATCGACCTGGACGGTTCTGTTGTGGACCTTGGACTGACGTGGAGTCTACCTGTGGAGCAGGAGTTCCTAAGAGAACATACCTAACTGACCAAACATTCAGCTTCTCCCATTCACACACCACCTCCTCACCTCACTGGTATGGGGAAAACAGAACTATTGCTGAACTGTGCAGTCACCCGGTGACTGGAGGGATACCAGTGTGACCACTGAAGGATTTATAAGCCATATATAATGAACTGTTTGTGTTTATGGTTTATGACGTATAATAAACCAGCGTAGACTGTTTAAGTGGAGAAATCGTGCCTGAGTGCTTAAATCCCATGCTAAGCGAGTGTCCCCCACACACTCAGGTAGCGTATCACCACAGATGAAATTGGCTCCAATCAAGCGCTGTCCACAGGGTATGGCATGGCATTGCAAAATAGTGTGATAGGCTTCCTTATTCAAAATCCCTTTTACCTTGTACAAATCTCCCACTTTACCTGCACCAAAGCAACCCCAGACTATCACATTACCTCCACCATGCTTGACAGATGGCGTCAGGCACTCTTCCATCATCTTTTCTGTTGTTCTGCGTCTCACAAATGTTATTCTGTGTGATCCAAAAACATCAAGCTTGGATTCATCTGTCCATAACACTTTTTTTCCAATCTTCCTCTGTCCAATGTCTGTGTTCTCTTGCCCATATTAATCTTTTCCTTTTATTAGCCAGTCTCAGATATGGCTTTTTCTTTGCTACTCTGCCCTGAAGGCAAGCATCCCGGAGTCACCTCTTCACTGTAGATGTTGACACTGGCGTTTTGCGTGTACAATTTAATGAACCTGCCAGTTGAGGACCTGTGAGGCTTCGATTTCTCAAACTACAGACTCTAATGTACTTGTCTTGCTGCTCAGATGTGCAGCGGGGCCTCCCACTTCTCTTTCTACTCTGGTTAGATCCTGTTTGTGCTCTCCTCTGAAGGGAGTAGTACACACCATTATAGGAAATCTTCAGTTTCTTGGTAATTTGTTGTTTACTCTGGCTTGATTGTATGCATCTGGTCCACTCTTAATTCTCTGACCAAGATGAGCAGAGACCACTCCTCTGCTTCACACCTGAATGCACTTAGTTGTACATATATTGCATAGTACAAGTCTGCAATAACTTCAGTCTGCAGTGTGATTTCTATAAGTGTGTCCTAGAAGAGTGAAGATTAATTTAGAATTAAAACCAGAATTAAACACGAAGGGAACTGAAGGGAACTGGCCAGTCACTGTAAACAATGTTTCTGTTTGTTTTGACTTTCATCTCTATAATTCTTCACTTTCTGCAAACTCCCCTATTCCCTACTCCTAGTAAAGAACTGTTCATCTCCTCTTCAATCCTCCCCATCCATCTCACCTCCTCCTCAGAACTGTTCCTTAACATACAGTCCTCTGTCTCCAAGCACAGACAGCCACCTCATGCCCTCTCCTGCTCCCACCTGCTAACACTTTCTCTGCTCCTTCTCACTGCTGGTGATATCTCTCCAAATCCTTGTCCTCCTCACCACATCCCCACAGTCAGTTCTACCTCCCATATACGCTCTATCACAAATTTCCGTAACCTCTCTAATCTTATACCCATTCGCCCAGCCCCCACTTCCCCAGTCCCACTAACAGGAGCTCTGTGGAACGCTCGCTCTGTCTGCAACAAGCTTTCCTACATCCATGATCTTTTTGTTATTACCAAACTTTCCTTCCTCGCCATCATCGAAACCTGGCTCACCCCTTCTGACATAGCCTCTCCTGCTGCACTTTTGTATGGTGGCTTCCACCTTTCTCACATACCCCGCCCCAGCAGCAAGCATGGTGGAGGAGTTGGTTTTCTCCTGTCAGATAACTGCTCCTTCACCCCAATCCCACTGCCACCCTCTGTTACCCTCCCTTCCTATGCATCTATGCCTCCACCAACCTCCAACTGGCTGTCATTTACCACCCCCCAGGGCCAGCCACCACCTTCTTTGACCACTTCACCACCTGGCTACTTCATTTCCTTTCTGCAGACATCCCCACTATTATCATGGGTGACTTCAACATCCCCATTGACACTTCCCTCTCAGCTGCCACTAAACTTTTATCTCTCACTTCCTCCTTCGGCCTCACTCAATGGTCTTCTGCAGCCACTCAAAAAGATGGCCACACACTGGACCTCATCTACACTCGCCTCTGCTCCCTATTTAACCTCTCTAACTCACCTCTTCCTCTTTCTGACCACAATCTACTCACATTCTATTCCCTCTCCACTCCTTGTCTACAATCCCCACCCCACAAACTTGCACACCCTCGCAGAAATCTTAAACAACTTGATCTACATTCACTCTCTGAATCCCTCCTCCCTCTCACAGACATAAGTTCACTACACAATGCGGATGACGCTGCTGCTCTATATAACACCACAATAGCTGCAGCTTTGGAATCTCTTGCCCCTCTCACACACCAAAGCTTGCAAAATCAACAGACAGCCCTGGCACAACAGCCTGACCAAAGAACTGAGGCGAGCTTCCAGGGCTGCAGAGCGGAGATGGAAATGATCCCACTCCAACGAGCACTTTATCACATTCAAACAGTCCCTCACTACTTTCAAGACCACACTCGCCACAGCTAAACAAACCTACTTCTCATCTCTCATATCCTCCCTGTCTCACAACCCTAAACAGTTATTCAACACCTTGAACTCTCTCCTCCATCCCCCAGCACCTCCTCCCTCCCCACTCTTCTCAGCTGAAGACTTTGCCTCATTTTTCAAGCAGAAGATTGAGAACATCAGAGACAGTTTTAGTCGACAACCCCAGAGCCCTTCCTCCCAACTACCAGCCCTCCACCTCCAAAACCAACTTCTCCAGTATTACAGAAGATCGACTCTCCACTCTACTCTCAGGATCGCATCTCACCACCTGTGCACTTGACCCAATCCCTTCCCACTTCATCCCAAACCTCGCCACAGTCTTCATCCCATCCCAACTCTAACCCATCTCTTTAACCTATCACTAACTGATGTTTTCCCCTCAAGCTTTAAACATGCCTCAATCACACCTATCCTCAAAAAGCCCTCTCTTGACCCATCCTCTGTATCTAGCTATCGCCCTATATCACTTCTCCCCTATGCCTCAAAACTACTGGAACAACACCTCCATCTTGAACTGTCCTCCCATCTATCTTCCTGCTCCCTTTTCGACCCCTTACAATCAGGCTTCCAGTCACACCACTCCACTGAAACTGCCCTAAGGTCACAAATGACCTATTAACTGCCAAGAGCAAGTGAAACTACTCTATCCTCCTCCTCATGGATCGGTCCTCTGCCTTTTACACAGTGGACCATTCCCTATTACTACAGACCCTCTCATCCCTTGGCATCACAGACTTGGCCCTATCCTGGATCTCGTCATACCTAACTGACCGAACATTCAGCTTCTCCCATTCACACACCACCTCCTCACCTCGCCCCCTATCTGTTGGAGTCCTGCAAGGTTCAGTTCTAGGGCCCCTGCTCTTCTCCATTTACACTTTTGGCCTGGGACAGCTCATAGAATCTCACGGTTTTCAGTATCATCTCTATGCTGATGACACACAGATCTACATCTCTGGACCAGATATCACCACCCTACTAACCAGAATCCCTCAATGTCTATCCGCTATTTCATCCTTTTTCTATGCTAAATTTCTAAAACTTAACATGGACTAAACAGAATTCCTTGTCTTTCCTCGATCTCACGCGACCCCCCTCAATGAACCTATCCATTACAGTAAACGGCTGCCCACTCTCGCCAGTCCCACAAGCTCGCTGTCTCAAGGTAATCCTTGACACTGATCTCTCCTTCAAACCGCATATCCAAGCCCTTTCCACTTCCTGCCGCCTTCAACTCAAAAATATTTCATGGATCCGTACATTCCTAAACCAAGAATCTGCAAAAACCCTAGTCCATGCCCTCATCATCTCCCGCCTCCACTACTGTAACCTCCTGCTCTGTGGCCTCCCCTTGAACACTCTCGCACCCCTCCAATCTATTCTAAACTCAGCTGCCCAACTAATCCACCTCTCCCCCCACTATTCCCCGGCCTCTCCCCTCTATCAATCCCTTCACTGACTCCCCATTACCCAGAGACTCCAGTACAAAAGCCTAACCATGACATAAAAAGCCATCCACAACCTGTCTCCAACTGTGACCTCGTCTCCCGGTACTTTCCTGCACACAACCTCCGATCCACACAAGATCTCCTTCTCTACTCCCCTCTTATCTCCTCTTCCCACAATTGCATACAAGATTTCTCTCGCGCATCACTCCTGCTCTTGAACTCTCTACCACAACATATCAGACTCTCACCTACCATCGAAATCTTCAAAAAGAACCTGAAGACCTACCTCTTCCGGCAAGCCTACAGCCTGCAGTAATCACCGATCGACCAAACCATTGCATGACCAGCTCTATCCTTACCTACAGTATCCTCACCCATCCCGTGTAGATTGTGAGCCCTTGTGGGCAGGGTCCTCTCTCCTCCTGTACCAGTTGTGACTTGTATTGTTCAAGATTATTGTACCTGTTTTTATTATGTATACCCTTCCTCACATGTTAAAGCGCCATGGAATAAATGGCGCTATAATAATAAATAATAATAATAATTTCTCGCATGGAATAGCCTTCATTTTTTTAAGAACAAGAATAGACTGTCGAGTTTCACATGAAAGTTCTTCTTTTCTGGCCATTTTGAGAGTTTAATGTAATGCTCCAGATTCTCAACTAGCTCAAAGGAAGGTCAGGTTTATAGGTTCTCTAATCAGCCAAACTGTTTTCAGCTGTGCTAACATACTTGCACAAGGTTTTTCAATGGTATTCTAACCATCCATTAGACTTCTTACACAGTTAGCAAACACAAAGTACCATAAGAACACTGGAGTGATGGTTCTTGGAAATGGGCCTTTATACACTGTGAGGCAGTGACCCCTGTTACAGCTAGGGGGGCCGACTGTGCTCCAAAGAATGCGCACAGAGGCATATGAAGACCATAGGTGTGCATAGCAGTCGCAGGTGTTATGAACTGGTGGTTTAGGAGCAACATGGGACGAGCTCTGGAGGAGGTGGTACCTGTACTAACCGCAGTTCCTGAGCTTATCATAACACTAGAAGTAGCCGTGGGATGTTCCTGTCACTCCCTAGACACCTCGTCACAGCCGGAGGACTAACTACCCCTAAAGATGGAAACAGGAAAGCTATCTTGCCTCAGAGAAAATCCCCAAAGGAAAGGCAGCCCCCACAAATATTGACTGTGAGTGGAGAGGGAAATGACATACGCAGAATGAAATCAGAATGTAGAAAAGGAGGCCAGTCTAGCTAGATAGAACAGGACAGAATACTGTGCGGTCAGTATAAAAGAAACTAGAAAAATCCACCACAGAGGTTACAAAAATCTCCACACCTGACTAAAGGTGTGGAGGGTAAATCTGCTTCCCAGAGCTTCCAGCTTAACTGAATAAATCCATATTGACAAGCTGGACAAGAAAAAACATAGAAAGAGCTGAACGAATAAGTCCACAATATGTGGACAGCAAAAGAACAAGCAAGGACTTATCTTTGCTGAACTGGTCAGAATATCAGGGAAATCCAAGCAGAGATGTGAATCCAACCAGGAACCATTGACAACTGGCCAAGGCTGAAGGATAGAGCCAGGATAAATAGCCGAGCCAGAAAGACGATCAGTGGAAGCAGCTGCTGACTGCTAAATCCAAGGAGCAGCAGTTCCATTCAAAACCACCGGCGGGAGCCCAAGAGCAGAACTCACCAAAGTGCCACTTACAACCACCGGAGGGAGCCCAAGAGCGGAATTCACAACACGCAGGTGTAGCTGTGATTGCAATGTAAGGCAGTGACTCGTGTCACAGGTAGGGGTTGCTGTGTGTTCTCCCCAGGTTGTGCATGGAGATGGATGAAGTCCATAGGTGTGCATGGGAGTCACAGATTTCTGGTCTGGGTATTCAATGTGGCTGAAGGCCACAGGCTTGTGTGTTAAAAGCCCTGCAGTAAGGGGTATGGGTGTATCAGGTGTGTGGACAGTTCTGTGCCTGGAGGTGGATGTCCTGTGCCCGAAGGAGTCTGATGTGGACAGTCCTGTGCCCGGGGTGGATGTCCTGTGCCCAAAATAGTCAGATGTGGACAGTCCTGTGCTCGGAGGTGGATGTCCTGTGCCCGAAGGAGGACTAGCATGTGCAATGATTGCAAACAGATGGATATGGTACCCAGCTGCTATCCGGAGGATATCCTGGACTGTGTATGGCTGTGTGAGTAGAGAGACTGTGATACAGTGATGCAGGACACCCACGGGAACTAGTCAGAGGAGTGCTGGCATGTATAGTATCTGCAACATATGAGGCTGTGTATAGAGACTGTAATATGGCGTGCGGTCGCCCCATGGATACTGGACAAGAAGAGGTCTGGCGAGTTTAGGGAGTGCAATCTAAAAGCCATATGATATGTAATGCTATGAACTAGGGTGAATTGAACACTGATAATATACACTGAAGTTATATGCACTGAAATGATATGCACTTGTGTGTGAATTGGGACTTTAATGCTGTGAGGAAAAACATTAAAGAGACTTTGTGTTGGAACTTTGTGGGTCACTGCCTCTTCACTGTGTACAGTTGCTTACGCAGCATCACAACATCTATAAAGCTACTGCACTACAAACCAGATGTTTGTAGCTAGAATAGTCATTTACCACATTAACAATGTATAGAGCGTATTTCTGAATCATTTAATCTTAGCGTCATTGGAAAAACTGTGCTTTTCTTTAAAAAATAAGGACATTTCTAAGTGACCCTAAAGTTTGGAACGGTAGTGAGTATATATATATACATCTCTGCTCAAAAGTTTATATACCCAGCAGAATTTTTGCTTTCTTGGCCTTTTTTCAGAGAATATGAATGATAACACCAAAACTTTTTCTCCACTTATGGTTAGTGGTTGGGTGAAGCCATTTATTGTCAAACTACTGTGTTTTGTCTTTTTAAATCATAATGACAACCCAAAACATCCAAATGACCCTGATCAAAAGTTCACATACCCCATTTCTTAATACCGTGTATTGCCCCCTCTAACATCAATGACAGCTTGAAGTCTTTTGTGGTGGTTGTGGATGAGGTTCTTTATTTTCTCAGATGGTAAAGCTGCCCATTCTTCTTGGCAAAAAGCCATCATTTCTGGTAAATTTCTGGGTTGTCTAGCATGAACTGCGCGCTTGAGATCTCCCCAGAGTGGCTCAATGATATTGAGGTCAGGAGACTGAGATGGCCACTCCAGAACCTTCACTTTGTTCTGCTGTAGCCAATGACAGATCGATTTGGCCTTGTGTTTTGGATCATTGTCATGTTGGAACGTCCAAGTACGTTCCATGCACAGCTTCCAGGCTGATGATTGCAAATTTGCCTCCAGTATTTGCTGATAACATGCTGCATTCATCTTTCCTTCAACTTTGAACAAGTTTCCTGTGCCTTTGTAGCTCACACATCCCCAAAACATCAGTGATCCACCTTCGTGCTTTACAGTAGGAATGGTGTTCCTCTCATCATAGGCCTTGATGACCTCTCTCCAAATATAACGTTTATGGTTGTGGCCAAAAAGTTCAATTTTGGTCTCATCACGCCAAATTACCTTGTTCCAGAAGTTTCGAGGCTTGTCTCTATGCTGTTCTGTGTATTGTAGGCGAGATACTTTGTGGCATTTGCACAGTAATGACTTTCTTCTGGCGACTCAACCATGCAGCCCATTTTTCTTCAAGTGCCTCCTTATTGTGAATCTTGAAACAGCCACACCACTAGTTTTCAGAGAGTCCAGTATTTCAGCTATTATTTGTGGGGTTCTCTTTGCATCCCGAACAATTTTCCAGTAAGCTGTGGATGACATCTTTGTTCGTCTACCTGTGGTATTGTTTTTACAGAGCCCCTTATTTTCCATTTGATAATAGTTTGAACGCTGCTGACTGACATTATCAATTCCTTGGATATCTTTTTGTATCCCTTTCCTGTTTTATACAGTTCAACTTCCTTTTCCTATAGATCCGCTGACAATTATTTTGCTTTCTCCATGGCTCACAATCCAGAAACGTCAGTGGCAGGATGAAAGATGCAAGAGTCTGACTGGATCCCAGAAACTCACTCAGCTTTTATGGACACTCACTGAATACAAGCAAAGAGGTCACCTTTAGTAGCCATTCAAACTCATTTGTGTCAACTTCTGTGCATGTTATCAGGCCAAAATCACCAGGGTATGTGAACTGTTGATCAGGGTCATAATGATGTTTTGGGTTGTCATTATGATTTAAAAAGAGAAAGCACAGTAGTTTGACAATAAATGGCTTCACCCAACCACTAACCATGAGTGGAGAAAAAGTTTTGGTGTTATCTTTCATATTCTCTCAAAAAAGGCCAAGAAAGCAAAAATGATGCCAGGGTATGTAAACTTTTGAGCACAACCGTATATTGTGTCTTATAGAGGATATTTTTTGTTATTCTGTTCATGTTTTTGGGCTTTTGACATTGTATCAACTTTCTCTTTATTGTTTGTCTAAGCTCTATAAATATATTTTTTTTAAATTCAGGTATTTTCTTTCAAATTCTGCAATACTGTAGCATTGCAGTACATAGTAAAATCACTCACATCTTCATGTCCCCTAAAAAGGAAAAAAGTTATATACAGTACAGACCAAAAGTTTGGACACACCTTCTCATTTGAAGATTTTTCTGTATTTTCAAGACTATGAAAATTGTACATTTACACTGAAGGCATCAAAACTATGAATTAACAAATGTGAAATTATATACTTAACAAAAAAGTGTGAAACAACTGAAATTATGTCTTATATTCTAGGTTCTTCAAAGTAGCCACCTTTTGCTTTGATGACTGCTTTGCACATTCTTAACATTCTCTTGATGAGCTTCAAGACGTAGTCACCGGAAATGGTTTTCACTTCACAGGTTTGCCCTGTCAGGTTTAATAAGTAGGCTTTCTTGCGTTATAAATGGGGCTGGGATCATCAGTTGTGTTGTGCAGAAGTCTAGTGGATACACAGCTGATAGTCCTACTGAATAGACTGTTAGAATTTGTATTATGGCAAGAAAAATGCAGCTAAGCAAAGAAAAACAAGTGGCCATCATTACTTTAAGAAATGAAGGTCAGTCAGTACGAAAAATTGGGAAAACTTTGAAAGTGTCCCCAAGTGTAGTGGCAAAAACCATCAAGCGCTACAAAGAAACTGGCTCATATGAGGACCGCCCAAGGAAAGGAAGACCAAGAGTCACCTCTGCTTCTGAGGATAAGTTTATCCGAGTCACCAGCCTCAGAAATCACAGGTTAACAGCAGCTCAGATTAGAGACCAGGTCAATGCCACACAGAGTTTTACAGCAGACACATCTCTACAACAACTGTTAAGAGGAGACTTTGTGCAGCAGGCCTTCATGGTAAAATAGCTGCTAGGAAACCACTGCTAAGGACAGGCAACAAGCAGAAGAGACTTGTTTGGGCTAAAGAACACAAGGAATGGACATTAGACCAGTGGAAATCTGTGCTTTGGTCTGATGAGTCAAAATTTGAGAACTTTGGTTCCAAACACCGTGTCTGTGCAACGCAGAAATGGTGAACGGATAGACTCTACATACCTGGTTCCCACCGTGAAGCATGGAGGAGGAGGTGTGATGGTGTGGGGGTGCTTTTCTGGTGACACTGTTGAAGATTTATTCAAAATTGAAGGCATACTGAACCAGCATGGCTACCACAGCATCTTGCAGTGGCATGCTATTCCATCTGGTTTGCGTTTAGTTGGACCGTCATTTATCTTTCAACAGGACAATGACCCCAAACACACCTCCAGGCTGTGTAAGGGCTATTTGACCAAGAAAGAGAGTGATGGGGTGCTACGCCAGATGACCTGGCCTCCACAGT
Source organism: Ranitomeya variabilis (assembly GCF_051348905.1). Taxonomy (NCBI): domain Eukaryota; kingdom Metazoa; phylum Chordata; class Amphibia; order Anura; family Dendrobatidae; genus Ranitomeya; species Ranitomeya variabilis. The sequence continues at coordinate 259,766,295 of NC_135232.1, forward strand.
CACCAGACCTGAACTCATTGGAGATGGTTTGGGGTGAGCTGGACCGCAGAGTGAAGACAAAAGGGCCAACAAGTGCTAAGCATCTCTGGGAACTCTTTCAAGATTGTTGGAAGTCCATTCCCGGTGACTACCTCTTGAAGCTCATCAAGAGAATGCCAAGAGTGTGCAAAGCAGTCATCAAAGCATAAGGTGGCTACTTTGAAGAACCTAGAATATAAGACATAATTTCAGTTGTTTCACACTTTTTTGGTAAGTATATAATTCCCGTGTGTTAATTCATAGTTTTGATGCCTTCAGTGTGAATGTACAATTTTCATAGTCATGAAAATACAGAAAAATCTTTAAATGAGAAGGTGTCCAAACTTTTGGTCTGCACTTTGCTACTTAGTCCCACTATGGGACTTTCACTTTCTCCAGTCTGATATATATATAAAGAAGTTCAAAAAGATTTTTTTTAAAACTCACAAAATAATATATATATATATTATATATATATATATATATATATATATACTGTGTATATACGTATATATATATACCGTATTTTCCGGCGTATAAGACGACTGGGCGTATAAGACGACCCCCCAACTTTACCAGTTAAAAAATAAAATCTTCTTAAAAGTTGGGGGTCTTCTTATACACCGTATGTCGTCTTATAGGGCCGGTGAATATGTGCCTTTTGGGGGGGGGGGAAGTGATCCTGATGAGGACGAGGGGGCGTCTCACAGGAAAGTGAGTATCCCCCATTACCTTATCATAGCGCTGCAGCGTGGGGTCTCTGTGCTGGGAGCGGCGGCTGCTGTGCTGTGGCGGCTCCTCTTCTGCAGTGTGGGGCCTCTGGTGCTGTGGGGCAGTGGCGGCGGCGTATCTTCATGCAGTCGGGGCTCCTCCGGCATCTCAGCCTGGAAGCCCCGCCGGCAACTCCATCGGTACAATGCGGTCAGGTGGCCTCCGGGAAAATGGCCGCTGCTCAGATTCAGATCTCGTCCCGAGATCTCGGGAGACGAGATCTGAATCTGAGCAGCGGCCATTTTCCCGGAGGCAGCTCAATAGGTGCGATGCGGTGGCCCGGCCGCTGGGGGCTGTGCATGCTCAGATTCAGATCTCGTCCCGAAATCTCGGGACACGAGATCTGAATCTAAGCAGCGGCCATTTTCCCGGAGGCCAGCGCATTACACCGATGGAGTTGCCGGCGGGGCTTCTAGGCTTTGAGATGCCGGAGGAGCCCCGACTGCATGAAGATACGCCGCCGCCGCCACCGCCCCACAGCACCAGAGGCCTCACACTGCAGAAGAGGAGCCGCCACAGCACAGCACAGCAGCCGCCGCTCCCAGCACAGAGACCCCACGCTGCAGCGCTATGATAAGGTAATGGGGGATACTCACTTTCCTGTGAGACGCCCCCTCGTCGTCATCAGGATCACTCCCCCCCCCACCCACCATATACACCCGGCGTACAAGGCGATTCCCGGCGTACAAGACGACCCCCGACTTTTAAGAAGATTTTCAGGGGTTAAAAAGTCGTCTTGTACGCCGGAAAATACGGTATACAGTTATATGAAAAAGTTTGGGCACCCCTATTAATCTTAAGCTTAATGTTTTATAAAAATTGGTTTTTTTGCAACAGCTATTTCAGTTTTATATATCTAATAACTGTTGGACACAGTAATGTTTCTGCCTTGAAATGAGGTTTATTGTACTAACAGAAAATGTGCAATCTGCATTCAAACTAAATTTGACAGGTGCATAAGTATGGGCACCCTTATCATTTTCTTATTTTAAATACTCCTACCTACTTTTTACTGACTTACTAAAGCACTTTTTTTGGTTTTGTAACCTCATTGAGCTTTGAACTTCATAGCCAGGTGTATGCAATCATGAGAAAGGCTACTTAAAGTGGTCACTTGCAAGTTGTTCTCCTGTTTGAATCTCCTCTGAAGAGTGGCATCATGGGCTCCTCAAAACAACTGTCAAATGATCTGAAAACAAAGATTATTCAACATAGTTGTTCAGGGGAAGGATACAAAAAGCTGTCTAAGAGATTTAACCTGTCAATTTCCACTGTGAGGAACATAGTAAGGAAATGGAAGAACACAGGTACAGTTCTTGTTAAGGCCAGAAGTGGCAGGCCAAGAAAAACATCAGAAAGAGAAGAATGGTGAGATCAGTCAAGGACAATCATCAGACCACCTCCAGAGAGCTGCAGCATCAACTTGCTGCAGATGGTGTCACTGTGCATCGGTCAACTATACGACGCACTTTGCACAAGGAGAAGCTGTATGGGAGAGTGATGCGAAAGAAGCCGTTTCTGCAAGCACGCCACAAACAGAGTCGGCTGAGGTATGCAAAAGCACATTTGGAGAAGCCAATTTCTTTTTGGAAGGTTCTGTGGACTGATGAAACCAAGATTGAGTTGTTTGGTCATACAAAAAGGCGTTATGCATGGTGGCAAAAAACACAGCATTCCAAGAGAAACACTTGCTACCCTGTTGTGAATTCCGTTCTTGGGCTCCCTCCGGTGGTTGTAAATGGCACTTTTGTGAATTCTGCCCTTGGGCTCCCTCCGGTGGTTTTAAGTGGAACTGCTGCTCCTTGGAGTTAGCTTAGCAGCTGCTTCCACTGATCATCTCTCCTGCTCTGCTATTTAGCCTGGCCCTGATCTTCAGCCAGTGCCAGCTGTCAATGTTTCTTGGTTGGATTCAGATCTCTCCTTGGATTTTCTTGATAGTCGGTCCAGTTCAGCAAAGATAAGTCCTTGCATGTTCATTTGTTGTCCACTTGCTGTGGACTTAATCGTTCAGCTCATTTTATGTTTGCACTAGTCCAGCTTGTCAGTATTCTTTATTCAGTTAAGCCGGAAGCTCTGGGGAAGCAGATTTGCCCTCCACACCGTTAGTCAAGTGTGGAGATTTTTTGTAAACTCTGTGATGGATTTTTCTAGCTTTTAATACTGACCGCACAGTATCCTTTCCTATTCTGTCTATCTAGTTAGAAGTGGCCTCCTTTGCTAAATCCTGGTTTCATTCTGTGTATGTCATTTCCCTCTCCACTCACAGTCCATATTTGTGGGGGGCTGTCTGTCCTTTGGGAATTTTCTCTGCGGCAAGATAGCTTTCCTGTTTCCATCTTTAGGGGTAGTTTGTTCTCCGGCTGTGACGAGATGTCTAGGGAGTGACAGGAACATTCCTGTTGTGAACTGTATTTTTGGGCTCCCTCTAGTGGTCACAAGCGGTACTGTGTAGTGTTGTCTTTCTGCAGGTTGGCTGCATCAGCTGGTTCGTTATCCTTGGTTGGTTTCCTATTTAACTCACCTGGATACTCAGTTCCTTGCCTGCTATCAATGTATTCAGTGCTCTTCAGATTCCTTGTGACTACCTTGCTCCCAGTCTCTCCAAGACAAGCTAAGTTCTTGTTTGTTCATTTTCTGATTATCAGCGTTCATCATGTTTTTTGTCCAGCTTGCTAAAATGTGATTTCTTCTTGCTGGTTGCTCTAGGGGACTGAGTTTCTCCCCCCACACCGTTAGTTGGTGCGGGGGTTCTTGAAATCTCAGTGTGGATATTTTGTAAGGGTTTTTTACTGACCGCATAGATCCCTTTTCTATTTTCTGCTATCTAGAATTAGTGGGCCTCATTTGCTGAATCTGCTTTCACCCCTATGTATGTGCCTTCCTCTTACCTCACCGTTATTATCTGTTGGGGGCTTCTATATCTTTGGGGATTATTTCTCTGGAGGCAAGAGAGGTCTTTCTTTCTCTCTAGGGGTAGTTAGTTCCTCAGGCTGGCTCGAGACGTCTAGGAATTTTAGGCACGTTCACCGGCTACCTCTAGTGTGTTTGGATAGGTTCAGATTTGCGGTCAGTCCAGTTTTCCACCTCCCTAGAGCTTGTCCTATGTTAGTTACCTTGCTGGAGTAATTTGTGATCCTCAACCACCAAGGATCATAACACATTCCACGGCTACTTCTAGTGTTGTGTTAGGTTCAGGAACTGCGGTCAGTAAAGATACCATCTCCTCAGAGCTCGTCCCATGTTGCTCCTTAACCACCAGGTCATAACACTACCCACAGTAAAATTTGGTGGAAGTTCCATCATGCTTTGGGGCTGTGTGGCCAATGCCGGCACCTGGAATCTTGTTAAAGTTGAGGGATGCATGGATTCCTCTCAGTATCAGCAGATTCTTGACAATAATGTTCATGAATCAGTGACAAAGTTGAAGTTACGCAGGGGATGGATCTTTCAGCAAGACAATGATCCAAAACACCGCTCCAAATCTACTCAGGCATTCATGCAGAGGAACAATTACACTGTTCTGGAATGGCCATCCCAGTCCCCAGACCTGAATATCATTGAGCATCTGTGGGATCATTTGAAGAGGGCTGTCCATGCTCAGCGACCATCAAACTTAACTGAACTGGAAAGAGGAATGGTCAAAAATACCTTCATCCAGGATCCAGGAACTGTTGTGAATTTGCTTTTTGCTCCCTCTAGTGGTTACTAGTTTTTTGACTCTGGTTTTTCTGTCATTCCTTTTATCCGCACCTGGGTCGTTAGTTAGGGGTGTTGCTATATAAGCTCCCTGGACCTTCAGTTCAATGCCTGGCAACGTAGTTATCAGAGCTAGTCTGCTGTGCTCTTGTCTACTGATCCTGGTTCCAGTTATATCTGCTAAGTCTGCCTTTTGCTTTTTGCTATTTGTTTTGGTTTTGTATTTTTGTCCAGCTTGTTCCAAATCTATATCCTGACCTTTGCTGGAAGCTCTAGGGGGGCTGGTGTTCTCCCCCCGGACCGTTAGACGGTTCGGGGGTTCTTGAATTTCCAGTGTGGATTTTGATAGGGTTTTTGTTGACCATATAAGTTACCTTTCTTTATTCTGCTATCAGTAAGCGGGCCTCTCTGTGCTAAACCTGGTTCATTTCTGTGTTTGTCATTTCCTCTTACCTCACCGTCATTATTTGTGGGGGGCTTCTATCCAGCTTTGGGGTCCCCTTCTCTGGAGGCAAGAAAGGTCTTTGTTTTCCTCTACTAGGGGTAGCTAGATTCTCCGGCTGGCGCGTGTCATCTAGAATCAACGTAGGAATGATCCCCGGCTACTTCTAGTGTTGGCGTTAGGAGTAGATATATGGTCAACCCAGTTACCACTGCCCTATGAGCTGGATTTTTGTATTCTGCAGACTTCCACGTTCCTCTGAGACCCTCGCCATTGGGGTCATAACAGTTTGCCAGGCCAGTATTAAATGTTTAATGCATTGCAGAAGAGGGATTATAAGAAAGAAGATTATGAGTTTTTTTTTTCTTCTTCCCCTTTACCTCAGAGTGGCTATGCTTGCTGCAGACATGAATGTCCAGACCTTGATTACAAGTGTGGACCAGCTGGCTACTCGTGTGCAGGGCATACAAGACTATGTTATCAGAAATCCTAGGTCAGAACCTAAAATACCGATTCCTGAACTGTTTTCCGGAGACAGGTTTAAGTTTAGGAATTTCGTGAATAATTGTAAATTGTTTTTGTCCCTGAGACCCTGTTCATCTGGAGATTCTGCTCAGCAAGTAAAAATTGTTATTTCGTTCTTACGGGGCGACCCTCAGGATTGGGCTTTTTCGCTGGCGCCAGGAGATCCGGCATTGGCTGATCTTGATGCGTTTTTTCTGGCGCTCGGTTTACTTTATGAGGAACCCAATCTTGAGATTCAGGCAGAAAAGGCCTTGCTGGCTATGTCTCAGGGGCAGGACGAGGCTGAAGTGTATTGCCAAAAATTTCGGAAATGGTCCGTGCTGACACATTGGAACGAGTGTGCACTGGCCACTAATTTTAGAAATTGCCTTTCTGAAGCCATTAAGAATGTTATGGTGGGTTTTCCCATTCCCACAGGTCTGAATGATACTATGGCACTGGCTATTCAAATTGACCGGCGGTTGCGGGAGCGCAAAACCGCAAATTCCCTCATGGTGTTGTCTGAACAGACACCTAATTCGGTGCAATGTGATAGAAAAACCGCAAATTCCCTCATGGTGTTGTCTGAACAGACACCTGATTTAATGCAATGTGATAGAATCCTGACTAGAAATGAGCGGAAAATTCATAGACGCCGGAATGGCTTGTGCTACTACTGTGGTGATTCTACACATGTTATCTCAGCATGCTCTAAACGTATAGCTAAGGTTGTTAGTCCTGTCACCGTTGGTAATTTGCAACCTAAATTTATTCTGTCTGTAACTTTGATTTGCTCACTGTCATCTTATCCTGTCATGGCGTTTGTAGATTCAGGTGCTGCCCTGAGTCTCATGGATCTCTCATTTGCTAAGAGCTGTGGTTTTACTCTTGAACCATTAGAAAATCCTATTCCTCTTAGGGGTATTGATGCTACACCATTGGCAGCAAATAAACCGCAGTGTTGGACACAGGTTACCATGTGCATGACTCCTGAACACCGCGAGGTGATACGTTTCCTGGTTTTACATAAAATGCATGATTTGGTTGTTTTAGGGCTGCCATGGTTACAGACCCATAATCCAGTCCTGGACTGGAAGGCTATGTCAGTCTCAAGTTGGGGCTGTCGTGGTATTCATGGGGATTCCCTGCCTGTGTCTATTGCTTCTTCTACGCCTTCGGAAGTTCCGGAGTATTTGTCTGATTATCAGGATGTCTTCAGTGAGTCTGAGTCCAGTGCACTGCCTCCTCATAGGGACTGTGACTGTGCTATAGATTTGATCCCAGGCAGTAAATTTCCTAAGGGAAGACTGTTTAATCTGTCGGTACCTGAACATACCGCTATGCGTTCATATATCAAGGAGTCTTTGGAGAAAGGACATATTCGTCCGTCTTCTTCCCCTCTTGGTGCGGGATTCTTTTTTGTGGCAAAAAAGGACGGATCTTTGAGACCTTGTATTGATTATCGGCTTTTAAATAAGATCACTGTCAAATTTCAGTATCCTTTACCGCTGTTGTCTGACTTGTTTGCCCGGATTAAGGGTGCCAAGTGGTTCACCAAGATAGACCTTCGTGGTGCGTACAACCTTGTGCGCATTAAGCAAGGTGATGAATGGAAAACCGCATTCAATACGCCCGAAGGTCATTTTGAGTACTTGGTGATGCCTTTTGGGCTCTCCAATGCGCCTTCAGTTTTTCAGTCCTTTATGCATGACATTTTCCGGAAGTATCTGGATAAATTTTTGATTGTTTATCTGGATGATATTTTGGTTTTTTCTGATAATTGGGATTCGCATGTGGAGCAGGTCAGGTTGGTCTTTAAAATTTTGCGTGAAAATTCTTTGTTTGTCAAGGGCTCAAAGTGTCTCTTTGGTGTACAGAAGGTTCCCTTTTTGGGGTTCATTTTTTCCCCTTCTGCTGTGGAGATGGACCCAGTCAAGGTCCGAGCTATTCTTGATTGGACTCAGCCCTCGTCAGTTAAGAGTCTTCAGAAGTTCTTGGGCTTCGCTAACTTCTACCGTCGTTTTATCGCTAATTTTTCTAGCATTGTGAAACCTTTGACGGATATGACCAAGAAGGGCTCCGATGTAGCTAACTGGGCTCCTGCTGCCGTGGAGGCTTTCCAGGAGTTGAAACGCCGGTTTACTTCGGCGCCTGTTTTGTGCCAGCCTGACGTCTCACTTCCCTTTCAGGTTGAGGTGGATGCTTCGGAGATTGGGGCCGGGGCCGTTTTGTCACAGAGAGGCCCTGGTTGCTCTGTTATGAAACCTTGTGCTTTTTCTCTAGGAAGTTTTCGCCTGCCGAGCGAAATTATGATGTGGGCAATCGGGAGTTGTTGGCCATGAAATGGGCATTTGAGGAGTGGCGTCATTGGCTCGAGGGTGCTAAGCATCGTGTGGTGGTCTTGACTGATCACAAAAATCTGATGTATCTCGAGTCTGCTAAACGCCTTAATCCTAGACAGGCCCGCTGGTCATTGTTTTTCTCCCGCTTTGATTTTGTTGTCTCGTATTTACCAGGTTCAAAGAATGTGAAGGCCGATGCTCTTTCTAGGAGCTTTGTGCCTGATGCTCCTGGAGTCGCTGATCCTGTTGGTATTCTTAAAGATGGAGTTATCTTGTCAGCTATTTCTCCGGATCTGCGACGTGTGTTGCAGAGATTTCAGGCTGATAGGCCTGAGTCTTGTCCACCTGACAGACTGTTTGTCCCGGATAAGTGGACCAGCAGAGTCATTTCCGAGGTTCATTCCTCGGTGTTGGCAGGTCACCCGGGAATTTTTGGCACCAGAGATCTGGTGGCCAGGTCCTTTTGGTGGCCTTCCTTGTCAAGGGATGTGCGGTCATTTGTGCAGTCCTGTGGGACTTGTGCTCGAGCTAAGCCTTGCTGTTCTCGTGCCAGCGGTTTGCTCTTGCCCTTGCCTGTCCCGAAGAGACCTTGGACACATATCTCCATGGATTTCATTTCTGATCTTCCGCTATCTCAGGGCATGTCCGTTATCTGGGTGATATGTGATCGCTTCTCCAAGATGGTCCATTTGGTTCCTTTGCCTAAGCTGCCTTCCTCTTCCGATCTGGTTCCTGTGTTTTTCCAGAACGTGGTTCGTTTGCACGGCATCCCTGAGAATATTGTGTCAGACAGAGGATCCCAGTTCGTTTCCAGGTTCTGGCGATCCTTTTGTAGTAGGATGGGCATTGATTTGTCGTTTTCGTCTGCTTTCCATCCTCAGACTAATGGACAGACGGAGCGAACCAATCAGACTTTGGAGGCTTATTTGAGGTGTTTTGTCTCTGCTGATCAGGACGATTGGGTTACATTCTTGCCGTTGGCTGAGTTTGCCCTTAATAATCGGGCTAGTTCCGCCACCTTGGTTTCGCCTTTTTTCTGCAACTCTGGTTTCCATCCTCGCTTTTCTTCGGGTCATGTGGAGCCTTCTGACTGTCCTGGGGTGGATTCTGTGGTGGATAGGTTGCAGCAGATCTGGAATCATGTGGTGGACAACTTGAAGTTGTCACAGGAGAAGGCTCAGCGCTTTGCCAACCGCCGCCGCGGTGTGGGTCCCCGACTACGCGTTGGGGATTTGGTATGGCTTTCTTCCCGCTTTGTTCCTATGAAGGTCTCCTCTCCCAAATTTAAACCTCGTTTTATTGGGCCTTACAAGATATTGGAAATCCTTAATCCTGTATCTTTTCGTCTGGATCTTCCTGTGTCGTTTGCTATTCACAATGTATTTCATAGGTCCTTGTTGCGGCGGTACATTGTGCCTGTAGTTCCTTCTGCTGAGCCTCCTGCTCCGGTGTTGGTTGAGGGCGAGTTGGAGTACGTGGTGGAGAAGATCTTGGATTCTCGCCTCTCCAGGCGGAGGCTTCAGTACCTGGTCAAGTGGAAGGGCTATGGTCAGGAGGATAATTCCTGGGTGGTCGCCTCTGATGTTCATGCGGCCGATTTAGTTCGTGCCTTTCATGCCGCTCATCCTGATCGCCCTGGTGGTCGTGGTGAGGGTTCGGTGACCCCTCACTAAGGGGGGGGTACTGTTGTGAATTTGCTTTTTGCTCCCTCTAGTGGTTACTAGTTTTTTGACTCTGGTTTTTCTGTCATTCCTTTTATCCGCACCTGGGTCGTTAGTTAGGGGTGTTGCTATATAAGCTCCCTGGACCTTCAGTTCAATGCCTGGCAACGTAGTTATCAGAGCTAGTCTGCTGTGCTCTTGTCTACTGATCCTGGTTCCAGTTATATCTGCTAAGTCTGCCTTTTGCTTTTTGCTATTTGTTTTGGTTTTGTATTTTTGTCCAGCTTGTTCCAAATCTATATCCTGACCTTTGCTGGAAGCTCTAGGGGGGCTGGTGTTCTCCCCCCGGACCGTTAGACGGTTCGGGGGTTCTTGAATTTCCAGTGTGGATTTTGATAGGGTTTTTGTTGACCATATAAGTTACCTTTCTTTATTCTGCTATCAGTAAGCGGGCCTCTCTGTGCTAAACCTGGTTCATTTCTGTGTTTGTCATTTCCTCTTACCTCACCGTCATTATTTGTGGGGGGCTTCTATCCAGCTTTGGGGTCCCCTTCTCTGGAGGCAAGAAAGGTCTTTGTTTTCCTCTACTAGGGGTAGCTAGATTCTCCGGCTGGCGCGTGTCATCTAGAATCAACGTAGGAATGATCCCCGGCTACTTCTAGTGTTGGCGTTAGGAGTAGATATATGGTCAACCCAGTTACCACTGCCCTATGAGCTGGATTTTTGTATTCTGCAGACTTCCACGTTCCTCTGAGACCCTCGCCATTGGGGTCATAACAGGAACTCATTAAAAGCTACAGGAAGCGACTAGAGGCTGTTATTTTTGCAAAAGGAGGATCTACTAAATATTAATGTCTCTTTTCTGGTGAGGTGCCCATTAGTGTTGAGCGATACCGTCCGATACTTGAAAGTATCGGTATCGGAAAGTATCGGCCGATACCGGCAAAGTATCGGATCCAATCCGATACCGATACCCGATACCAATACAAGTCAATGGGACTCAAGTATCGGACGGTATTCCTGATGGTTCCCAGGGTCTGAAGGAGAGGAAACTCTCCTTCAGGCCCTGGGATCCATATAAATGTGTAAAAGAAAGAATTAAAATAAAAAATATCGCTATACTCACCCTCCGACGCAGCCTGGACCTCAGCGAGGGAACCGGCAGCGTTGTTTGTTTAAAATTCGCGCTTTTACTTGGTTACGTGAAGTCCCGGCTTGTGATTGGTCAGGGCGGCCATGTTGCCGGGACGCGGACCAATCACAGCAAGCCGTGACGAAATTACGTCACGGCTTGCTGTGATTGGTCCGCGTCCCGGCAACATGGCCGCCATTAACCAATCACAAGCCGGGACGTCACGGGAGGCTGGACACGCGCCCATTTTAAAAAGCGCGCGTGTCCAGCCTCCAGTGACGTCCCGGCTTATGATTGGTCACGGCGCCATGTTGCCGGGTCGCGGACCAATCACAGCAAGCCGTGACGAAATTACGTCACGGCTTGCTGTGATTGGTCCGCGTCCCGGCAACATGGCCGCCATTAACCAATCACAAGCCGTGACGTCACGGGAGGCTGGACACGCGCGCTTTTTAAAATGGGCGCGTGTCCAGCCTCCCGTGACGTCCCGGCTTGTGATTGGTTGCGCCGCGGTCAACCAATCACAAGCCGGGAGGCTGGACACGCGCGCATTTTAAAATTTTAAAATGGGCGCGTGTCCAGCCTCCCGGCTTGTGATTGGTTGATCGCGGCGCAACCAATCACAAGCCGGGACGTCACGGGAGGCTGGACACGCGCCCATTTTAAAATGCGCGCGTGTCCAGCCTCCCGTGACGTCACGGCTTGTGATTGGTTGCGTCTCCCATGTGACTGCGACGCAACCAATCACAAAGCCGGGACGTAATTTTAAAATCCTTAAGGACCTGAAATTACGTCACGGCTTGCTGTGATTGGTTGCGTCGCCCATGTGACTGCGACGCAACCAATCACAACGCCGGAACGTAATTTTAAAATCCTGAAGGACCTGAAATTACGTCACGGCTTGCTGTGATTGGTTGCGTCCCGGTCACATGGGCGGCACGCAACCAATCACAAGCCGGGACTCACGTAAAGGAAAGAAAAGCGCGAATTTTAAACAAAGAACGCTGCCGCTTCCCTCGGTAAGGTGCAGGCTGCGTCGGAGAGGTGAGTATAGCAATATTTTTTATTTTAATTCTCTCTTTTACACATTTTTACATTAATGTTGTTTCGATACCGATACCCGATATCACAAAAATATCGGATCTCGATATCGGAATTCCGATACAGCAAGTATCGGCCGATACCCGATACTTGCAGTATCGGAATGCTCAACACTAGTGCCCATACTTATGCACCTGTCAAATTTTGTTTGAATGCAGATTGCACATTTTCTGTTAGTACAATAAACCTCATTTCAAGGCAAAAACATTACTGTGTCCAACAGTTATAAGATATATGAAACTGAAATAGCTGTTGCAAAAAAAACAATGTTTATAAAACATTAAGCTTAAGATTAATAGGGATGCCCAAACTTTTTCATATAACTGTATATATTTTTTTTTGTGAGTTTTAAAAAAAATTTTTTTTTTACTTTGTTACTTAGTCCCACGGGACTTTCACTTTCTGCAGTCTGATCACAATTATAAGGTATAACAATGCGGGAGCATTGCTATACCTCATAGCCTGTTAGCCCTGCAGACACAAGTTGGTTAGATCATGCACTGAGCATGATGTAACTAACTTCCTCGTGTCTGGTGACCCGGATGTTGTCATGATGACATGGGGTCACCATGGCAATGATCGGGACCCTGTGATAGCAGGAATGCTCCTGGCACTCAGAGCTAGATGTCAGCTGTCTTTAACAGCTGACAACCGGTGGCAATTGCTGGTACCCAGCCCCCTGTGCACGGGCAATCGTCATGACGTACATGTACTGCATTGGTCAGGAAGTCCTTACTGACCATAATGTACATGTACTATAATTGTCAGGATGGGGTTAATAATAAGAGATACTGGATCAAATCCAAAGGACAAGGCAGAGACATTCAGAACTCAGTCCAAAGGGTAAGGCAGCAGAAGATCAGCACTCAGAACTACAGAATCAGGCTAACACTCACTAGGAAGCATAAACTACATCTGGCAGGGATCATGGACAGACAGCTCAGTTAAATAGCTTACTCAATCTCCAGAACACTGAACACCTGGAGAAAGACCTGCACCTCCCAGTCACAGATTGGACAGCTGAGCTATCAATCAAAGCACCGACAGCTCAGCACACCCATCACGGGACTGGACAGCCAAGCTGTCAATCAAAACACTAATGCCTCAGCATGACACAGTTTCCATAGGACAGCATAACAATCACTCACTGAGCGGAGGAAATATAACAAAACCGTTCAATAAGGAGGCACATGGTTCATAGCAGTTCCAATAGAAGTGGAAAATTATGTCCACTCGCTTCATCAGCAGACCTTGTTTGTTGCTTTTTTCTTGTTTAGGATTTATAATTATACAAGGAGACTGCTCAGTATTAGGGCTATATGGGCTGACAAATCATTTGATTAATTATCACCTGTCTTGTTGTGAATTTGGTTTCTGGGCTCCCCCGGTGGTCACTGGTGGTACTGAACTTGTGTGCTTCATCTCCTCTGTTCACCTGTTTCCATCAGGATGTGGGAGTTTTCTATTTAACCTTGCTCCTCAGTCATTTCTATGCCGGCCAACAATGTTACCAGAAGCCTTTCTGTTGCATATTCCTGCTCCTAGACTACTATCAGCTAAGTTGGACTTGTAGTCCTAAGTTTGTTTTGCATTTTTGTTCCAGTTCTCTGTGATTGTTTATTTCTGAGGCTGGAAGCTCTTGTGAGCTGAAATTGCCACTCTGGTGTCATGAGTTGATATTAGAGTCTTAAAGTAATTTCAGGATGGTGTTTTGAAAGGGTTTTCAGCTGACTGTGAAGTTCCCTTTTCTGTCTTCCTACTATCTAGTAAGCGGACCTCAATTTGCTAAACCTATCTTCATACTTCGTATGTCAATTTCCTCTGAAATCACCGACAATATATGTGGGGGCTACTGTCTGCCTTTTGGGGAAAATTTCTCTAGAGGTAAGCCAGGTCTGTATTTTCCTCTGCTAGGGTCAGTCAGTTCTCCGGCTGGCGCTGGGCGTCTAGGGATAAAACGTAGGCACGCTACCCGGCCACTGTTAGTTGTGCGGTAGGTTTAGCTCACGGTCAGCTCGAGTTCCCATCTTCCAAGAGCTAGTCCTTTTTGTATGCTTTACTACTTTCTCTTGCCATTGAGAACCATGACAGTTTGGCCGGCCAAGGGTTAAAATAATTGGCAGAAGAAAGGAGAGAAAAGAAGTCTGCAGAGAATTTTTTTTTTTTTTTTTTTGAGTTTGCTTATTAGTTGATTCACTAGCATCTCTGCTTACTGCAGCCTTCGTCTCTCTCTCCTTCTAATCCTTGAATGGTTCTGATTTCACCTGATTAAAATGGATCCTCAGAGTTTAGCTACAGGTTTGAATAATCTCGCTATGAAGGTTCAAAGTTTACAGGATTTTGTAATTCATGCTCCTATATCTGAACCTAGAATTCCTTTACCTGAATTTTTCTCCGGGGACAGATCTCGCTTCCAGAATTTCAAACATAATTGTAAATTGTTTTTGTCTCTGAGATCTCGCTCCGCTGGAGATCCTGCACAGCAGGTCAGGATTGTAATTTCCTTGCTCCGGGGCGACCCTCAGGATTGGGCATTTGCTTTGGCACCAGGGGATCCTGCGTTGCTCAATGTGGATGCGTTTTTCCTGGCTTTGGGGTTGCTTTATGAGGAACCTCATTTAGAGATTCAGGCTGAAAAAGCCTTGATGGCCCTGTCTCAAGGGCAAGATGAGGCTGAAATATACTGCCAAAAATTTCGTAAGTGGTCTGTGCTTACTCAGTGGAATGAGTGCGCCCTGGCGGCGAATTTCAGAGAGGGTCTCTCTGATGCCATTAAAGATGTTATGGTGGGGTTCCCTGTGCCTACAGGTCTGAATGAGTCCATGACAATGGCTATTCAGATTGATCGGCGTTTGCGGGAGCGCAAACCTGTGCACCATTTGGCGGTGTCTACTGAGAAGGCGCCAGAGATTATGCAATGTGATAGAATTCTGTCTAGAAGCGAACGACAGAATTTTAGGCGAAAAAATGGGTTGTGCTTCTATTGTGGTGATTCAACTCATGTTATATCAGCATGCTCTAAACGTACTAGGAAGGTTGATAAGTCTGTTTCAATTGGCACTTTACAGTCTAAGTTTATTCTATCTGTGACCCTGATTTGCTCTTTATCGTCTATTACCGCGGACGCCTATGTCGACTCTGGCGCCGCTTTGAGTCTTATGGATTGGTCCTTTGCCAAACGCTGTGGGTTTAATTTAGAGCCTCTGGAAGTTCCTATACCTCTGAAGGGTATTGACTCCACGCCATTGGCTAGTAATAAACCACAATACTGGACACAAGTAACTATGCGTATTAATCCGGATCACCAGGAGATTATTCGCTTCCTTGTGTTGTATAATCTACATGATGTGTTGGTGCTTGGATTGCCATGGCTGCAATCTCATAACCCAGTCCTCGACTGGAAAGCAATGTCTGTGTTAAGCTGGGGATGTCAGGGGACTCATGGGGACGTACCTTTGGTTTCCATTTCGTCATCTATTCCCTCTGAGATTCCGGAATTTTTATCTGATTATCGTGACGCTTTTGAGGAGCCTAAACTTGGTTCACTACCTCCGCACAGAGATTGCGATTGTACTATAGATCTGATTCCGGGCAGTAAGTTTCCAAAGGGTCGTTTATTTAATCTATCTGTGCCTGAACATGCTGCTATGCGGGAATATATTAAGGAGTCCTTGGAAAAGGGACATATTCGTCCTTCGTCATCTCCCTTAGGAGCCGTTTTTTTCTTTGTATCTAAGAAAGATGGCTCTTTGAGGCCGTGTATTGATTATCGGCTTTTGAACAAAATCACGGTTAAATATCAGTATACTTTGCCACTGCTTACTGATTTATTTGCTCGAATAAAGGGGGCCAAGTGGTTCTCTAAGATTGATCTTCGTGGGGCGTATAATTTAGTGCGAATTAAGCAGGGGGATGAGTGGAAAACCGCATTTAATACGCCTGAGGGCCATTTTGAGTATTTAGTAATGCCTTTTGGTCTTTCAAATGCCCCTTCAGTCTTTCAGTCTTTTATGCATGACATTTTCCGTGAGTATTTGGATAAATTTATGATTGTGTATCTGGATGATATTTTGATTTTTTCGGATGACTGGGACTCTCATGTCCAACAGGTCAGGAGGGTTTTTCAGGTTTTGCGCTCTAATTCCTTGTGTGTAAAGAGTTCTAAGTGCGTTTTTGGGGTTCAAAAGATTTCGTTTTTGGGGTACATTTTTTCCCCCTCTTCCATTGAGATGGACCCTGTCAAGGTTCAGGCTATTTGTGATTGGACGCAACCCTCTTCTCTTAAGAGCCTTCAGAAGTTTTTGGGCTTTGCTAATTTTTATCGTCGATTTATAACTGGTTTTTCTGATGTTGCTAAACCGTTGACTGATTTGACTAAGAAGGGTGCTGATGTTGCTGATTGGTCCCCTGCTGCTGTGGAGGCCTTTCGGGAGCTTAAGCGCCGCTTTTCTTCCGCCCCTGTATTGCGTCAGCCTGATGTTACTCTTCCTTTTCAGGTTGAGGTCGACGCTTCAGAAATCGGAGCTGGGGCGGTTTTGTCGCAGAAAAGTTCCGACTGCTCCGTGATGAGACCTTGCGCGTTCTTTTCTCGTAAATTTTCGCCCGCTGAGCGAAATTATGATATTGGTAATTGGGAGCTCTTGGCTATGAACTGGGCTTTTGAGGAGTGGCGTCATTGGCTTGAGGGGGCTAGACATCAGGTGGTGGTATTGACCGACCACAAGAATTTGATTTATCTTGAGTCTGCCAGGCGCCTGAATCCTAGACAGGCGCGCTGGTCGTTATTTTTCTCTCGGTTTAATTTTGTGGTTTCTTACCTTCCGGGTTCTAAAAATGTGAAGGCGGATGCCCTTTCTAGGAGTTTTGAGCCTGATTCCCCTGGTAATTCTGAACCTACAGGTATCCTTAAGGATGGAGTGATATTATCTGCTGTTTCCCCAGACTTGCGACGGGTCTTGCAGGAGTTTCAGGCGGATAGACCTGATCGTTGCCCGCCTGGTAGAATGTTTGTTCCTGATGATTGGACCAGTAGAGTCATCTCGGAGGTCCATTCTTCTGCGTTAGCTGGTCATCCTGGAATCTTTGGTACCAGGGATTTGGTGGCTAGGTCCTTCTGGTGGCCTTCCCTGTCGCGAGATGTGCGAGGTTTTGTGCAGTCTTGTGATGTTTGTGCTCGGGCCAAGCCTTGTTGTTCTCAGGCTAGTGGATTGTTGTTATCTTTGCCTATTCCGAAGAGGCCTTGGACTCACATCTCCATGGATTTTATTTCTGATCTCCCTGTTTCTCAGAAGATGTCTGTCATCTGGGTGGTGTGTGACCGTTTCTCTAAGATGGTCCATTTGGTCCCCTTGCCTAAATTGCCTTCCTCATCCGAGCTGGTTCCTCTGTTTTTTCAAAATGTGGTTCGCTTGCATGGTATTCCAGAGAATATCGTTTCTGACAGGGGAACCCAATTCGTGTCTAGATTTTGGCGAGCGTTCTGTGCTAGGATGGGCATTGATTTGTCTTTTTCGTCTGCTTTCCATCCTCAGACTAATGGCCAGACCGAGCGAACTAATCAGACCTTGGAGACTTATTTGAGGTGTTTTGTGTCTGCGGATCAGGATGATTGGGTTGCCTTTTTGCCCTTGGCGGAGTTTGCCCTCAATAATCGGGCTAGTTCTGCCACCTTGGTTTCTCCTTTCTTCTGTAATTCGGGGTTTCATCCTCGTTTCTCTTCTGGTCAGGTGGAGTCTTCGGATTGTCCTGGAGTGGATGCTGTGGTGGAGAGGTTGCATCAGATTTGGGGGCATGTGGTGGACAATTTGAAGTTGTCCCAGGAGAAGACTCAGCATTTTGCCAACCGCCGTCGTCGTGTTGGTCCTCGTCTTTGTGTTGGGGACTTGGTGTGGTTGTCTTCTCGTTTTGTCCCTATGAAGGTTTCTTCTCCTAAGTTTAAGCCTCGGTTCATCGGCCCGTACAAGATATTGGAGATTCTGAACCCTGTGTCCTTTCGTTTGGACCTCCCTGCATCTTTTTCTATTCATAATGTCTTCCATCGGTCATTGTTGCGCAGGTATGAGGTACCGGTTGTGCCTTCCGTTGAGCCTCCTGCTCCGGTGTTGGTTGAGGGTGAGTTGGAGTACGTTGTCGAGAAGATCTTGGACTCCCGTGTTTCCAGACGGAGACTTCAGTATCTGGTCAAGTGGAAGGGCTACGGTCAGGAGGATAATTCTTGGGTGACAGCCTCTGATGTTCA
This sequence comes from Ranitomeya variabilis, assembly GCF_051348905.1. NCBI lineage: Eukaryota > Metazoa > Chordata > Amphibia > Anura > Dendrobatidae > Ranitomeya > Ranitomeya variabilis. The sequence goes on from NC_135232.1 coordinate 259,784,200, forward strand.
TGCCTCCAATTTGGTCCGTGCCTTTCATAGGGCTCATCCTGATCGCCCTGGTGGTTCTGGTGAGGGTTCGGTGCCCCCTCCTTGAGGGGGGGGTACTGTTGTGAATTTGGTTTCTGGGCTCCCCCGGTGGTCACTGGTGGTACTGAACTTGTGTGCTTCATCTCCTCTGTTCACCTGTTTCCATCAGGATGTGGGAGTTTTCTATTTAACCTTGCTCCTCAGTCATTTCTATGCCGGCCAACAATGTTACCAGAAGCCTTTCTGTTGCATGTTCCTGCTCCTAGACTACTATCAGCTAAGTTGGACTTGTAGTCCTAAGTTTGTTTTGCATTTTTGTTCCAGTTCTCTGTGATTGTTTATTTCTGAGGCTGGAAGCTCTTGTGAGCTGAAATTGCCACTCTGGTGTCATGAGTTGATATTAGAGTCTTAAAGTAATTTCAAGATGGTGTTTTGAAAGGGTTTTCAGCTGACTGTGAAGTTCCCTTTTCTGTCTTCCTACTATCTAGTAAGCGGACCTCAATTTGCTAAACCTATCTTCATACTTCGTATGTCAATTTCCTCTGAAATCACCGACAATATATGTGGGGGCTACTGTCTGCCTTTTGGGGAAAATTTCTCTAGAGGTAAGCCAGGTCTGTATTTTCCTCTGCTAGGGTCAGTCAGTTCTCCGGCTGGCGCTGGGCGTCTAGGGATAAAACGTAGGCACGCTACCCGGCCACTGTTAGTTGTGCGGTAGGTTTAGCTCACGGTCAGCTCGAGTTCCCATCTTCCAAGAGCTAGTCCTTTTTGTATGCTTTACTACTTTCTCTTGCCATTGAGAACCATGACAGTTTGGCCGGCCAAGGGTTAAAATAATTGGCAGAAGAAAGGAGAGAAAAGAAGTCTGCAGAGAATTTTTTTTTTTTTTTTTTTTAGTTTGCTTATTAGTTGATTCACTAGCATCTCTGCTTACTGCAGCCTTCGTCTCTCTCTCCTTCTAATCCTTGAATGGTTCTGATTTCACCTGATTAAAATGGATCCTCAGAGTTTAGCTACAGGTTTGAATAATCTCGCTATGAAGGTTCAAAGTTTACAGGATTTTGTAATTCATGCTCCTATATCTGAACCTAGAATTCCTTTACCTGAATTTTTCTCCGGGGACAGATCTCGCTTCCAGAATTTCAAACATAATTGTAAATTGTTTTTGTCTCTGAGATCTCGCTCCGCTGGAGATCCTGCACAGCAGGTCAGGATTGTAATTTCCTTGCTCCGGGGCGACCCTCAGGATTGGGCATTTGCTTTGGCACCAGGGGATCCTGCGTTGCTCAATGTGGATGCGTTTTTCCTGGCTTTGGGGTTGCTTTATGAGGAACCTCATTTAGAGATTCAGGCTGAAAAAGCCTTGATGGCCCTGTCTCAAGGGCAAGATGAGGCTGAAATATACTGCCAAAAATTTCGTAAGTGGTCTGTGCTTACTCAGTGGAATGAGTGCGCCCTGGCGGCGAATTTCAGAGAGGGTCTCTCTGATGCCATTAAAGATGTTATGGTGGGGTTCCCTGTGCCTACAGGTCTGAATGAGTCCATGACAATGGCTATTCAGATTGATCGGCGTTTGCGGGAGCGCAAACCTGTGCACCATTTGGCGGTGTCTACTGAGAAGGCGCCAGAGATTATGCAATGTGATAGAATTCTGTCTAGAAGCGAACGACAGAATTTTAGGCGAAAAAATGGGTTGTGCTTCTATTGTGGTGATTCAACTCATGTTATATCAGCATGCTCTAAACGTACTAGGAAGGTTGATAAGTCTGTTTCAATTGGCACTTTACAGTCTAAGTTTATTCTATCTGTGACCCTGATTTGCTCTTTATCGTCTATTACCGCGGACGCCTATGTCGACTCTGGCGCCGCTTTGAGTCTTATGGATTGGTCCTTTGCCAAACGCTGTGGGTTTAATTTAGAGCCTCTGGAAGTTCCTATACCTCTGAAGGGTATTGACTCCACGCCATTGGCTAGTAATAAACCACAATACTGGACACAAGTAACTATGCGTATTAATCCGGATCACCAGGAGATTATTCGCTTCCTTGTGTTGTATAATCTACATGATGTGTTGGTGCTTGGATTGCCATGGCTGCAATCTTATAACCCAGTCCTCGACTGGAAAGCAATGTCTGTGTTAAGCTGGGGATGTCAGGGGACTCATGGGGACGTACCTTTGGTTTCCATTTCGTCATCTATTCCCTCTGAGATTCCGGAATTTTTATCTGATTATCGTGACGTTTTTGAGGAGCCTAAACTTGGTTCACTACCTCCGCACAGAGATTGCGATTGTACTATAGATCTGATTCCGGGCAGTAAGTTTCCAAAGGGTCGTTTATTTAATCTATCTGTGCCTGAACATGCTGCTATGCGGGAATATATTAAGGAGTCCTTGGAAAAGGGACATATTCGTCCTTCGTCATCTCCCTTAGGAGCCGTTTTTTTCTTTGTATCTAAGAAAGATGGCTCTTTGAGGCCGTGTATTGATTATCGGCTTTTGAACAAAATCACGGTTAAATATCAGTATCCTTTGCCACTGCTTACTGATTTATTTGCTCGAATAAAGGGGGCCAAGTGGTTCTCTAAGATTGATCTTCGTGGGGCGTATAATTTAGTGCGAATTAAGCAGGGGGATGAGTGGAAAACCGCATTTAATACGCCTGAGGGCCATTTTGAGTATTTAGTAATGCCTTTTGGTCTTTCAAATGCCCCTTCAGTCTTTCAGTCTTTTATGCATGACATTTTCCGTGAGTATTTGGATAAATTTATGATTGTGTATCTGGATGATATTTTGATTTTTTCGGATGACTGGGACTCTCATGTCCAACAGGTCAGGAGGGTTTTTCAGGTTTTGCGCTCTAATTCCTTGTGTGTAAAGAGTTCTAAGTGCGTTTTTGGGGTTCAAAAGATTTCGTTTTTGGGGTACATTTTTTCCCCCTCTTCCATCGAGATGGACCCTGTCAAGGTTCAGGCTATTTGTGATTGGACGCAACCCTCTTCTCTTAAGAGCCTTCAGAAGTTTTTGGGCTTTGCTAATTTTTATCGTCGATTTATAACTGGTTTTTCTGATGTTGCTAAACCGTTGACTGATTTGACTAAGAAGGGTGCTGATGTTGCTGATTGGTCCCCTGCTGCTGTGGAGGCCTTTCGGGAGCTTAAGCGCCGCTTTTCTTCCGCCCCTGTATTGCGTCAGCCTGATGTTACTCTTCCTTTTCAGGTTGAGGTCGACGCTTCAGAAATCGGAGCTGGGGCGGTTTTGTCGCAGAAAAGTTCCGACTGCTCCGTGATGAGACCTTGCGCGTTCTTTTCTCGTAAATTTTCGCCCGCTGAGCGAAATTATGATATTGGTAATTGGGAGCTCTTGGCTATGAACTGGGCTTTTGAGGAGTGGCGTCATTGGCTTGAGGGGGCTAGACATCAGGTGGTGGTATTGACCGACCACAAGAATTTGATTTATCTTGAGTCTGCCAGGCGCCTGAATCCTAGACAGGCGCGCTGGTCGTTATTTTTCTCTCGGTTTAATTTTGTGGTTTCTTACCTTCCGGGTTCTAAAAATGTGAAGGCGGATGCCCTTTCTAGGAGTTTTGAGCCTGATTCCCCTGGTAATTCTGAACCTACAGGTATCCTTAAGGATGGAGTGATATTATCTGCTGTTTCCCCAGACTTGCGACGGGTCTTGCAGGAGTTTCAGGCGGATAGACCTGATCGTTGCCCGCCTGGTAGAATGTTTGTTCCTGATGATTGGACCAGTAGAGTCATCTCGGAGGTCCATTCTTCTGCGTTAGCTGGTCATCCTGGAATCTTTGGTACCAGGGATTTGGTGGCTAGGTCCTTCTGGTGGCCTTCCCTGTCGCGAGATGTGCGAGGTTTTGTGCAGTCTTGTGATGTTTGTGCTCGGGCCAAGCCTTGTTGTTCTCAGGCTAGTGGATTGTTGTTATCTTTGCCTATTCCGAAGAGGCCTTGGACTCACATCTCCATGGATTTTATTTCTGATCTCCCTGTTTCTCAGAAGATGTCTGTCATCTGGGTGGTGTGTGACCGTTTCTCTAAGATGGTCCATTTGGTCCCCTTGCCTAAATTGCCTTCCTCATCCGAGCTGGTTCCTCTGTTTTTTCAAAATGTGGTTCGCTTGCATGGTATTCCAGAGAATATCGTTTCTGACAGGGGAACCCAATTCGTGTCTAGATTTTGGCGAGCGTTCTGTGCTAGGATGGGCATTGATTTGTCTTTTTCGTCTGCTTTCCATCCTCAGACTAATGGCCAGACCGAGCGAACTAATCAGACCTTGGAGACTTATTTGAGGTGTTTTGTGTCTGCGGATCAGGATGATTGGGTTGCCTTTTTGCCCTTGGCGGAGTTTGCCCTCAATAATCGGGCTAGTTCTGCCACCTTGGTTTCTCCTTTCTTCTGTAATTCGGGGTTTCATCCTCGTTTCTCTTCTGGTCAGGTGGAGTCTTCGGATTGTCCTGGAGTGGATGCTGTGGTGGAGAGGTTGCATCAGATTTGGGGGCATGTGGTGGACAATTTGAAGTTGTCCCAGGAGAAGACTCAGCATTTTGCCAACCGCCGTCGTCGTGTTGGTCCTCGTCTTTGTGTTGGGGACTTGGTGTGGTTGTCTTCTCGTTTTGTCCCTATGAAGGTTTCTTCTCCTAAGTTTAAGCCTCGGTTCATCGGCCCGTACAAGATATTGGAGATTCTGAACCCTGTGTCCTTTCGTTTGGACCTCCCTGCATCTTTTTCTATTCATAATGTCTTCCATCGGTCATTGTTGCGCAGGTATGAGGTACCGGTTGTGCCTTCCGTTGAGCCTCCTGCTCCGGTGTTGGTTGAGGGTGAGTTGGAGTACGTTGTCGAGAAGATCTTGGACTCCCGTGTTTCCAGACGGAGACTTCAGTATCTGGTCAAGTGGAAGGGCTACGGTCAGGAGGATAATTCTTGGGTGACAGCCTCTGATGTTCATGCCTCCAATTTGGTCCGTGCCTTTCATAGGGCTCATCCTGATCGCCCTGGTGGTTCTGGTGAGGGTTCGGTGCCCCCTCCTTGAGGGGGGGGTACTGTTGTGAATTTGGTTTCTGGGCTCCCCCGGTGGTCACTGGTGGTACTGAACTTGTGTGCTTCATCTCCTCTGTTCACCTGTTTCCATCAGGATGTGGGAGTTTTCTATTTAACCTTGCTCCTCAGTCATTTCTATGCCGGCCAACAATGTTACCAGAAGCCTTTCTGTTGCATGTTCCTGCTCCTAGACTACTATCAGCTAAGTTGGACTTGTAGTCCTAAGTTTGTTTTGCATTTTTGTTCCAGTTCTCTGTGATTGTTTATTTCTGAGGCTGGAAGCTCTTGTGAGCTGAAATTGCCACTCTGGTGTCATGAGTTGATATTAGAGTCTTAAAGTAATTTCAAGATGGTGTTTTGAAAGGGTTTTCAGCTGACTGTGAAGTTCCCTTTTCTGTCTTCCTACTATCTAGTAAGCGGACCTCAATTTGCTAAACCTATCTTCATACTTCGTATGTCAATTTCCTCTGAAATCACCGACAATATATGTGGGGGCTACTGTCTGCCTTTTGGGGAAAATTTCTCTAGAGGTAAGCCAGGTCTGTATTTTCCTCTGCTAGGGTCAGTCAGTTCTCCGGCTGGCGCTGGGCGTCTAGGGATAAAACGTAGGCACGCTACCCGGCCACTGTTAGTTGTGCGGTAGGTTTAGCTCACGGTCAGCTCGAGTTCCCATCTTCCAAGAGCTAGTCCTTTTTGTATGCTTTACTACTTTCTCTTGCCATTGAGAACCATGACACTGTCTTCTCAGTTCAAGAGAGGAGAATCCCATTAATGATATGCAGCTGCTGCACCTATCTATTATGTGGATGAGTGAATGGAACTGCACACAGACAGTTACATCCACAGTTTCAGTATGTAGCTGGCCTGATAATTTCAGCGTTCATGTGAAAGTACCCAAAGTTAGTTTTGCACAATCTTACTTTTTGTTTCACATTATGGCTTATTGTAATGGCATTTTATAAAAGATGTTTGTGGGTGTATTTTCAGATGTATTTGTAAGGAGGTTGCTTTCCCTGCTCCTTATCTGGAACCACTTAGTCAGACAGCTGGGTTGTCGGGGGGAAGACTTTCTGCCCTGGACAGAAGGGACCATGTGACTGCTGGGGGCAGAGAGGAAGAGAGGGGTGTGGTCAGAAAAAGAGCGGGAGAGCAGAGCATGCGAGACAGAGGGGACAGCACGCCAGAGAGATAGCAGGCTGCAGCGCCGCTCTCCCCTAAAGAGAGTGCTCCCTGTGAGGGCACTGAGGCTGAGATACCAGCCGTAATGAAGGCTGGATGTGAGAGTGTGGACTTGGAAGCCTCCGTAATCAGAGAAGACGTATCCCCTTACAGTGACCTGAGCACGCAGCCCCGGTGACTGCAGTGACAAGCCAGGATCCCTGAGTGTGACAAGTAAACTGCTCAGTGTGTGTGTAGCATTGCTACTGCAGAAAGACTGCCAGCCTAATATACACAGACTCCCAGCAGAGTGGCTGAGTTACTTCCTGCTTCCAGCTTCACTGGGAGAAAAGACTGCAAAGGCTTAACCCCGAAGTCTCCAGTTCCCAGGAGACAGAGGAGAGACTTCAGGATCTCAAGCGCTGCTGGTGACTGTACCCACATTGGAATAAGGACCCTCCAGTCAGGACCTCCCTGGATTGATGAGTTACAAGAACACTCGTTAACCATTTCGATTCCGCTTAACTGTTTACTGTTTGCTTTATCTCTGTTAACCCCCTGTTTACTCCCTGCGAGAAGAATCTTACTCCTGTTAATAAATTCCCCTCAACAGTTGGTCTGTCTGTTCCGTGGTGACATACTCTACCCTGCACTCTATTACATATTCACAAATGGACGATTTCTTGCAATCATTTTCTGATTGAAAAGCCCTTTCTTATATTCAAATGTTTAAGTGTTCCGCACCAGGCACATGGATTTCACCAAACTCTATTAGGAAATCTTCCTAAGATAAATTTCATGGTATTCACAAACTTTAGATGAAGATTCAGGCAATTTTAATTCCAGCACAAATACATTTATCCTTAACAGATGCACAAAATGTACTAAAGATGACATTATGCTTGCTTCAAAATACTGGCATAAATGTTCAATAGCATGAGATATTGTGCTGTAAGTATGTCACAAATTTTGTCAAATTTATTACGTATCATACAACAGGATAATATATTTTGTTCAGTTTGCTCCAAATTAAAATAGCACAAAGGTAAAAAGGGTTTATAGAGGAAAACGGTTTTGGTGCATGTAAAACAGCCAACACTGCTCAGTTTGTTAACTTTCTGCATTAACACTTAGGCTGGGGTCACACTTGGCGTAAGACAATACGCCACGTATTATACGTCCGTACTACGGCCGTAATACGGAGAAATGTTCCCAAAATATTGATCGGTAGTCAGGGTGTGTCAGCATATTTTGCGCATGGCATCCTCCGTATGGCATCCGTACTGCGAGATTTTCGCGCAGGCTTGAAAAACCGACATCTAATGGATTTATGTTCTCAATGTTCTCAAATGTTCGGGAAAACATATATACAGTATATATATATATATATATATATATATATATATATATATATATATATATATATATATATATATATATATATATATATATATATATATATATATATGTTATTGAGACACATATATATATTCTGTATTTAGATTTCATTCAGCGCGATATCTGTGAAAAGCCGGTAATTCAATTGCCGGCTTTTCATTTCTCCTGCACAAACCCGACAGGATATGAGACATGGTTTACATATAGTAAACCATCTCATATCCCCTTTTTTTTTGCATATTCCACACTACTAATGTTATTAGTGTGTATGTGCAAAATTTCAGCGCTGTAGCTGCTGAAATAAAGGGTTAAATGGCGGAAAAAATTGGCGTGGGCTCCCGCGCAATTTTCTCCGCCAGAGTGGTAAAGCCAGTGACTGAGGGCAGATATTAATAGCCAGGAGAGGGTCCATGGTTATTGGCCCCCCCGTGGCTAAAAACATCTGCCCCCAGCCACCCCAGAAAAGGCACATCTGGAAGATGCGCCTATTCTGGCACTTGGCCACTCTCTTCTCACTCCCTGTAGCGGTGGGATATGGGGTAATGAAGGGTTAATGCCACCTTGCTATTGTAAGGTGACATTAAGCCAGATTAATAATGGAGAGGCGTCAATTATGACACCTATCCATTATTAATCCAATTGTTTGAAAGGGTTAAAAAACACACACACACACACACATGATTTAAAAGTATTTTAATTAAATAAACACAGCGGTTGGTTTAATAATTGATTGCTCTCTCAATCCATTTGCAGGCCCTCGCTTGGCAAAATAATAAACGCACAAGATACATACCTTCAGATGAAACGTCACGTCCCACGAAGTAATCCATCTGAAGGGGTTAATTATTTTACAGGCAGGAGCCCTGCTAATGCAGCTGTGTGCTCGTGCTTGTAAATCCCCGGCGAATGAATGAAATGTAGGTCATTGACCTACATTTCCTTCAGTCGCGGTGATGCGCCCCCTGGTGGATGTCCTCATATGACCTGGAGCGTGGGAAAAAGTTCCCAGGCTGCAGTTCATGAGAACATCCAGCAGGGGCGCATCACCGCGACTCAATGTAAGTACAGATCCAGCTTTCCTTTCAGCACCCGGGGATTACAGGCACGAGCGAGTGGTTTATCGCAGCTCCTGCCTGTAATATTAGTTAACCCCTTCAGATGGATTACCTCGTGGGACGTGATCGGACATCAGAAGGTATGTATCTTGTGCGTTTATTATTTTGCCAAGCGAGGGCCTGCAAGTGGATTGAGAGAGCAATAAATTATTAAACTAACCGCTGTGTTTATTTCATTAAAATACTTTTAAATCATGTGTGTGTGTGTGTGTGTGTGTGTTTTTTAACCCTTTCAAACAATTGGATTAATAATGGATAGGTGTCATAATTGACGCCTCTCCATTATTAATCTGGCTTAATGTCACCTTACAATAGCAAGGTGGCATTAACCCTTCATTACCCCATATCCCACTGCTACAGGGAGTGGGAAGAGAGTGGCCAAGTGCCAGAATAGGCGCATCTTCCAGATGTGCCTTTTCTGGGGTGGCTGGCGGCAGATGTTTTTAGCCATGGGGGGCCAATAACCATGGACCCTCTCCTGGCTATTAATATCTGCCCTCAGTCACTGGCTTTACCATTCTGGCGGAGAAAATTGCGCGGGAGCCCACGCCAATTTTTTCCGCCATTTAACCCTTTATTTCAGCAGCTACAGCGCTGAAATTTTGCACATACACACTACTAACATTAGTAGTGTGGAATATGCAAAAAAAAAAGGGGATATGAGATGGTTTACTGTATGTAAACCATGTCTCATATCCTGTCGGGTTTGTGCAGGAGAAATGAAAAGCCGGCAATTGAATTACCGACTTTTCACTAACACCGCTGCGTATTTCTCGCAAGTCACACTGCTGGTCCGTGTGGAATCCGTATTTTTCTCGCCCCTATAGACTTTCATTGGCGATTTTTTTTTGCGCAATACCCTGACAAACGCAGCGCATGTTTTGTTGTTTTTAAATATTTATGTTTACATAATATTTTATATTTATGGATTTATGCAAATTTTAATATACTTTGTAACCATCGTCATATATAATATAATAAAAGTTTATTCTGATATGTCCACGTCTTGATATTTCATTTGGTTCTTGGTGTCCTCTACTGAATTGTTTTGGTTTTAGTTTGCAGCATGCTGCGATTTTGTACGGCCGTAGAAAGCCGTATATTACGGATCCGTAATATACGGCTGATAGGAGCAGCCCCATTGAGAATCATTGTGCCGTATGTAATGCGAGTTTTACGGACGTAGTTTCTGCGCTCTTACGTCCGTAAAACACGCATGTGTGACCCCGGCCTCATACGAATGGTTTTCAAATGGTTTACAAGGGATGCAAAATCCCTTGTTAAATCCGTATTGCTCCGATAGCCATTTAGGAGTAATAACAAATCTCTGATATTCTAGGCTGGTAAAGGAGTTAATAGAAATTCCAGTGGTGGTTTATGCTGGTTATAGGTTGGCACCCAATATTTCTGGTGATAAAGGGTGCGGAAGAAACATATTGGGGAATATTTATAAAATTATGTCTAATTTTCACTACCTAATTCTTATGGATACACTGACCGTCGTTGGAGAGGCATACCGTAATTTACCACTTAGGGATAGTGAAAGACGGACACCAGCAACAGTTCAATTGAATTTAACTCACTACGAGGCATTCAGCATGATCATTAAAATAGCTCTTGAAGAGGTAACAGGCTTGAACATAAATGGAAAGTTGGTTTACATGAACGAGCGAACACTGACGACACTTTGTTTGCACTTGCGACACTCTGCTGGCAAACATATCGGCAGCAATTTCTTCACACAGACACAATCTTTTTCTCTTCTTGAAAGTCCTGCACAGAACACATTTATGGTGTTGGTCCCAGCCATTTTTCATAGTCACCTCTCCTCGCAGTGGTACACTGTAGTAGCTCTTGTCTGGCATCATGCACACTTGCGGCCTAGTCAATCAGTTTTCACATCACAATTCCTCACACACACATGCACTTGTATCTGTCTATCTCTGATGTAGTAATTCTGTAGTAAGATGATACTTATTTAGCCAACTTCACAGTCGGAATAAGCCTCCATGCATCTAATCTTCCTACTATAATGGCTACCATCTTCGCCCTGCCAGTAGATTCACTCTTCAATCATAGGAATAAGCCTTTTTCCTCCCCTCTGTGGTGGCAGTCCTTATGTCTGTAATGGTGGCTCTCTTATCCAGGATGTTTTTTTCTTTCTCCTGGGGCAGACTGCAACAACTGCAGTGCACAATGGATTGTCTTACATGTTCCTCTGTAGCCCTAACTAGTTTCCTGGCGTGCACACCATTTGGCAAGTGTTACTCATCCTTCTACTTGCTAGCAACCTATTTTGCAGACATTTTGCTTCTGAGATAAAAAAAAAAAACACAACTAATTCTTCAAGGGGGTATGGGCAGACTTGTAATGCCACACTCTCAATTATTCTGTCCTTCATGTAGTAGCTCAGTGTATTACCTATTTATACAAATTCATGACTCCTGTTATCCAATGGCCCGCTGTCTATTCATATTAGACCCACAGCATTTCTCCTACAAAATGCATTGATGCGCGCAACACCATTTCCTCGCATTACACTTGCATCTCTTTACTTAATCTGTCAGACAATAGTCACAGCATACATATAAACACATGGTAAAGTACAAAACACTGCATTACATATGACAACATATCCTAATATCAACATGGCATTAGCACAATCCCAAACAATTTAAGAAGTAGCAATGGGCGTTCAGCAACAGTTTGTGTATTCAGAAGAAGGCGGCAAACCCATATTCAACCCTTGCATATCCCACAACTGGCAAAAGTCAGTGATGGAGATGGTGTTTCTTTACCTTTATATTTTACTAGCTGAAGAGCCCAGCGTTGCCTGGGCATAGTAAATATCTGTGGTTAGTTATAGCACTTCACTTCTCTTATTTTCCCATCACTCTTCTCATTTTCCCCCTCACATCTCTCATTTTCTCCCTCACACCTCTCATTTTCCACCTCACTCCTTATTTTCCCTCACTCCTCTCATTCCCCCCTCACTCCTCTCATTCCCCCTAACACTTGTCATTTCGACCTCACATGTCATTTTCCGATCACTATTTTCCCTCGCTCCTCTCATTTTGCACTCACACCTTTTCATTTTCACCTCACATCTCTCATTTTCCCCTCAGTATATACATGTTTGTCATCTCCCTTATATATAGTATACACCTGCATGTCATCTCCTGTATATAGTATATACCTGTATGTCATCTCCCCTGTATATAGTATATACCTGTACTGTATGTCATCTCCCCTGTATATAGTATATACCTGCTGTATGTCATCTCTTCCTGTATATACCTATGTGTCATCACCTCTTTTATATAGTATATACCTGTATGTCATCTCCTCCTATATATAGTATTTACCTGTATGTCATCTCCTGTATATAGTATTTACCTGTATGTCATCTCCCCTGTATATAGTATATACCTGCTGTGTGTTATCTCCTCCTGTATATACCTGTGTCATCTCCTCTTTTATATAGTATATACCTGTATGTCATCTCCTCCTGTATATAGTATATACCTGTGTGTCATCTTCCCTATATATAGTATACACTCACCGGCCACTTTATTAGGTACACCATGCTAGTAACGGGTTGGACCCCCTTTTGCCTTCAGAACTGCCTCAATTCTTCGTGGCATAGATTCAACAAGGTGCTGGAAGCATTCCTCAGAGATTTTGGTCCATATTGACATGATGGCATCACACAGTTGCCGCAGATTTGTCGGCTGCACATCCCAAAGATGCTCCATACAAGGCAGGATGGATCCATGCTTTCATGTTGTTTACGCCAAATTCTGACCCTACCATCCGAATGTCGCAGCAGAAATCGAGACTCATCAGACCAAGCAACGTTTTTCCAATCTTCTACTGTCCAATTTCGATGAGCTTGTACAAATTGTAGCCTCAGTTTCCTGTTCTTAGCTGAAAGGAGTGGTACCCGGTGTGGTCTTCTGCTGCTGTAGCCCATCTGCCTCAAAGTTCGACGCACTGTGCGTTCAGAGATGCTCTTAGGCCTACCTTGGTTGTAACGGGTGGCGATTTGAGTCACTGTTGCCTTTCTATCAGCTCGAACCAGTCTGCCCATTCTCCTCTGACCTCTGGCATCAACAAGGCATTTCCGCCCACAGAACTGCCGCTCACTGGATTTTTTTTCTTTTTCGGACCATTCTCTGTAAACCCTAGAGATGGTTGTGTGTGAAAATCCCAGTAGATCAGCAGTTTCTGAAATACTCAGACCAGCCCTTCTGGCACCAACAACCATGCCACGTTCAAAGGCACTCAAATCACCTTTCTTCCCCATACTGATGCTCGGTTTGAACTGCAGGAGATTGTCTTGACCATGTCTACATGCCTAAATGCACTGAGTTGCCGCCATGTGATTGGCTGATTAGAAATTAAGTGTTAACAAGAAGTTGGACAGGTGTACCTAATAAAGTGGCCAGTGAGTGTATATGTGTGTGTCATCTCCTCCTGTATATAGTATATACCTGTATGTCATCTCCTCCTGTATATAGTATATACCTGTGTGTCATCTCCTCCTGTATATAGTATATATCTGTGTGTAATCTCCTCCTGTATTAGACCTCGTTCACAAGTTATTTGCTCAGTATTTTTACCTCGGTATTTGTAAGCTAAATTGGCAGCCTGATACATCCCCAGCCAACAGGAAGCCCTCCCCCCTGGCAGTATATATTAGCTCACACATACATATAATAGACAGGTCATGTGACTGACAGCTGCAGTATTTCCTATATGGTACAGTTGTTGCTCTTGTAGTTTGTCTGCTTATTAATCAGATTTTTATTTTTGAAGGATAATACCAGACTTGTGTGTGTTTTAGGGCGAGTTTCATGTGTCAAGATGTGTGTGTTGAGTTGCGTGTGGCGACATGCATGTAGCGACTTTTGGGAGATGAGTTTTGTGTGGCGACATGCGTGTAGCAACTTTTTGTGTCGAGTTGCATGTGACAGGTTAGTGTAGCAAGTTGTGTGCAGCAAGTTTTGCGCATGGCGAGTTTTATGTGTGGTGCGTTTTGAGTATGTGCAAGTTTTGTGAGGCAACTTTTGCATGTGTTGCAACTTTTGTGCATGTTTTGCGTGTGTCGAGTTTTCCATGAGGTGAGTTTTGCATGAGCCTAGTTTTGCATGTGGAGATTTTTGCATGTGGCGAATTTTGCGCGTGGCGAGTTTTGAGTGGCGACTTTTGTGTTTCAACTTTTATGTGGCGAGGTTGGTGTATGTGTGGTGCATTTTGTGTGTGTGTTCATATCCCCGTGTGTGGTGAGTGTCTCATGTCGGGGCCCCACCTTAGCAACTGTACGGTATATACTCTTTGGAGCCATCGCTCTCATTCTTTAAGTCCCCCTTGTTCACATCTGGCAGCTGTCAATTTGCCTCCAACACTTTTCCTTTCACTTTTTCCCCATTATATAGATAGGGGCAAAATTGGTGATTTGGAACGCGTGGGGTTAAGATTTCGCCTCACAACATAGCCTATGACCCTCTCAGGGTCCAGACGTGTGACTGTGCAAAATTTTGTGGCTGTAGCTGCGACGGTGCAGATGCCAATTCCGGACATACACACATACAGTACATACATACATACACACACACACACACACACACACACACACACACACACACACACACACACACACACACACTCACTCAGCTTTATATATTAGATAACTAATTTAGCCTGTTGTAGACATTGAAACGGCAAGAGCTAGTGGGAGATTTCATCTCTGAAGGTTACATAATTATGAATGCAGATCTGAGCTATATAACATAAGTAATATATGTAAATGTATTTAAACCTTTTATATGGATTTTTATATGTGTGGCATTGCATTCAAGTTAGTCACTATTGTGAAGATCAGTCTATATTCTTGTGATTTAGGACCCTGTTACCCCAGCACTGTACTGTTGGAAGGTACTTTGTTACATCTTTGTTGTCAGTGCAGGAACAAGCCCTGTAAAAGGACTATCGCATCTATCCTCTGAATACTGCCTTTTCCAGTGCATCTTTCTCATTCATGTACTCCAGAAATGAAGGATAGTGTGTGCAGTCATATCTTCCACAGGTACGGACATATTCCAGGAAATCTGGGGCACCTGGAACGATGACATTGTCGGCGAGAACAACAGAGCCCTTTTTTAGCAGGTTGCACTTCTGCAGAAAGAAAAAAACACTTGTTGTGAGCGAACCTGCAACATTAAACCTTCTGTTGTCTTAGAAGAAAAAAAAACACCAACAGCTAAATTGTTTACCAAAGTGGCACTTTGTATTATACTTTGGCTAGTAGCACCGTGTTTATTTCTGCATATGGCTGCTTTCACACTAGCGTCGGTATGGGCCCGTCGCAGTACGTCGTGCCAACGTACCGACGCATGCTGTGAAATAAATGCCCGACGTGGGCAGCGGAAGCAGTCTTACGATGCTTCCGCTGCCCCATTGCAAGGTTCGGGGAGGAGGGGGCGGAGTTTCGGCCGCGCATGTGCGGTCGAAAATGACAGACTCGACGCACAAAAAAAGTTACATGTAAGGTTCTTTTATGGCGGCGGCCCGCCAAAACACGACGCAACCGTCGCACGACGGTTGCGACGTGTGGCAATACGTCGCAATTAGTGTTGAGCATTCCGATACCGCAAGTATCGGGTATCGGCCGATACTTGCGGTATCGGAATTCCGATACCGAGATCCGATACTTTTGTGGTATCGGGAATCGGTATCGGAACCATATTAATGTGTAAAATAAAGAATTAAAATGAAAAATATTGATATACTCACCTCTCCAACGCAGCCTGGACCTTACCGATGTAACCGGCATCTTCCGTTCCTAAGAATGGCGCTTGAAAGACCTTAGATGACGTCACGGCTTGTGATTGGTCGCGTGCGGTCACGTGACCGCTCAGCGACCAATCACAAGCCGTGACATCATCTAAAGGTCTTTCAAGCGCCATTCTTAGGAACGGAAGATGCCGATTACTACCAGGGCGCGTCAGAGGGTGAGTATGTCAATATTTTTTATTTTAATTCTTTATTTTACACATTAATATGGATCCCAGGGCCTGAAGGGGAGTTTCCTCTCCTTCAGACCCTGGGAACCATCAGGATACCTTCCGATACTTGGTGTCCCATTGACTTGTATTGGTATCGGGTATCGGTATCTGCGATATCCGATATTTTTCGGGTATCGGCCGATACTATCCGATACCGATACTTTCAAGTATCGGACGGTATCGCTCAACACTAGTCGCAATGCGTCGGTAATGTTAGTCTATGGGGAAAAAGCACATCCTGCAGACAACTTTGCAGGATGCGTTTTTTCTCCTGAACGATGCATTGCAACGTATTGCAAACTACGCTAGTGTGAAAGTAGCCTATGGCGTTCATACGCAATGCTGAATACATAGTAATGGTTTGAAATTTTTCTTAACATTTTTAAATTGTTTGATTTCCCTAACTTCATGAATTTGCCTTCTTGGTTGTACAATTTCTATACTGAAAAGTGTATATTTTAGGCACCCAGTGAGGGAGCAATTGGCATTCAAATCCTATTAACAGCCATAAAATGATTAGGTACAACACATGCCTAAAGGTACTGTCACACCGTGCAATTTTCTGCACGATCCGTGACGTCGCAGCGTCGTATGAGTATCGCTCCAGCGTCGTAGACCGCGGTCACACTTTGCAATCACGGCGCTGGAGCGATGCCGAGGTTCGCTGGTAACCAGGGTAAACATCGGGTTACTAAGCGCAGGGCCGCGCTTAGTAACCCGATGTTTACCCTGGTTACCAGCGTAAAAGTTAAAAAAAACAAACTGTACATACTCACCATCTGATGTCTGTCAGGTCCCTTGCAGTCTGCTTCCCGCTCTGACTGAGTGCAGCCGTACAGTGAGAGCAGAGTGCAGCGGTGACGTCACCGCTGTGATCTGCTCTCACTTTCCGGCTAGCGCTCACAGTCAGAGCGGGAAGCAGACTGCAAGGGACCTGACAGACATCAGATGGTGAGTATGTACGGTTTGTTTTTTTTTACTTTTACGCTGGTAACCACGGTAAACATCGGGTTACTAAGCGCGGCCCTGCGCTTAGTAACCCGATGTTTACCCTGGTTACCAGCGAACGCATCGCTGGATCGCTGTCACACACAACGATCCAGCGATGACAGCGGGAGATCCAGCGACGAAAGAAAGTTTCAAACGATCTGCTACGACGTACGATTCTCAGCAGGGTCCCTGATCGCTGCTGCGTGTCAGACACTGCGATATCGTAACGATATCGCTAGAACGTCACGAATCGTACCGTCGTAGCGATCAAAATTGCACTGTGTGACAGTACCCTAACAGTATCTCAATGTACTCATTATTAGGTCTGTAACGATCACGGTCACAGAGGGTGTGACCCCAAACGGGCCGTGCGGGAAAGGGGTCTGCCGATGCCAGTGATTATTTCAGCTAGATGTGCGTCCAAATATGCACATTCAGCGGAAATGTATTGCAGAGTTCCGCTAAATCTCTGCATTGCAATACACGCCACCAACCAATTAGTGTCAGGCAGTTGATGGCCCCTGTGTCGGCTTTAGAAGAGGAAACAGCACATCATGTGAGTGGGGGAAGATGAGACGAATAGAGAACAGCGAAAGAACAGGGAATATTACTGGGATGGACCCAGGATGGGAGACATTATTACTGGAAAGGGACTGGATGGTGAGATTGTACCAGGATGAGGGACATTATACCAGGCTGAAGGACATTATTTCTGCAAGAGATCCAGGATGGGGGACATTATTACTGCAAGGGGCCCAGGATTGGGGACATTAGTACCAGAAGGTGCTCCATATGGAGGACATTGTACCTGTAAAGGGCCAAGGATGGATGACATTAGTACAGGATGGGGGACAATATTACTTTATGGGGAGGGAAAGTGTCTTTATAGGATTTAGAATGCTGCAAGGGCTCATACATCTGAACAAAATGAAGGATGGGGCCCAGGTCCAAATTTTGTACAGGGGGCTATCAGACTTTAATTACACCATGGGTCACTATACAGTAGTTGATATACTGTATGACTCTACAAAGGGATAGTATTCCATTATATTCCATTATATAGAAAACACATAATGACAGCCTCAGCTTTTCCATAGAAAAGCAACACGAGTGAGATGTGAGTGGCTAAATTGTAGCTTCAATGAATACAAATCTAGATGACAATACATAGCCTTGTGAGAATTGCCACTATATAACAGAAATTATTTTTATTAAAGTGTTCTTCGATATGATATATGCCTACAGATGCATACAGTCATCTGAGTTGCATTCTCAGCCTGCTGCCATGTTTTAACCTTTACAAATAAAAGAGGATTTAAGGGACGGTGTTTGTATTTTCTCACATTACCCAATTGTAGCCTAAGGCAACAACCCCTCTAAGATTTCTCTTTGTTACTACGTATTTGGGATTGAAAGGGAAGTGGTAGTTTTTGCTGATAAAAAAAACATTGTACCTTAGGGTACCGTCACACATTGAAATTTTCATCGCTGCGACGGCACGATCCGTGACGTCGCAGCGATCGTATGAATATCGCTCCAGCGTCGTAGACTGCGGTCACACGTTGCAATCACGGCGCTGGAGCGATGCCGAAGTCCCCGGGTAACCAGGGTAAACATCGGGTAACTAAGCGCAGGGCCTCGCTTAGTAACCCGATGTTTACCCTGGTTACCAGCGTAAACGTAAAAAAACAAACAGTACATACTCACCCGTCGGTGTCCTTCAGGTCCCTTGCCGTCTGCTTCCTGCTCTGAGTGCAGCCGTACAGTGAGAGCAGATCGCAGCACCGCTGTGATCTGCTCTCACTTTCCGGCCGGCACTCAGAGCAGGAAGCAGACGGCAAGGGACCTGAAGGACACCGACGGGTGAGTATGTACTGTTTGTTTTTTTACGTTTACGCTTGTAACCAGGGTAAACATCGGGTTACTAAGCGCGGCCCTGCGCTTAGTTACCCGATGTTTACCCTGGTTACAAGCGAAGACATCGCTGGATCGCTGTCACACACAACGATCCAGCGATGTCAGCGGGTGATCAAGCGACGAAAGAAAGTTCCATACGATCTGCTACGACGTACGATTCTCAGCAGGATCCCTGATCGCTGCTGCGTGTCAGACACTGCGATATCGTAACGATATCGCTAGAACGTCACGAATCGTAACGTCGTAGCGATGGAAATTTCAATGTGTGACGGTACCCTAAAACTCTGATTATACAACATTACAGCAATGTCAAGATAAGCTGGCAGAATGGGTAAAAACATGCAGAATTTTTATGTTCATAAATGTAAAGTAATAATAATACTGTTTATACAGGGAACAGGTGAACAGATTAATATAGACATAGGCTATGCAACTGCAGCCAGGTATGTTTTACTCTGAGGTGTTTCACAGAACATATACTTTGAAAAAGTAAAAAAAGGGGAGAAGCCAGCGCTGCTTGTGGTCAGAACGCAAAACATAAAGTGCACATGCACAGTATTGATTTCTAACTGAGTTTCAAAAATGAGACATTTAGCAAACAATTGATCAATTCTTTTAGCCACCCCGCCACTTCACGGCATTCTCATAATAGGGCAGTCCTACTCTGCCTGCCTAACCAGCACCACAGATGAAGGGTGAGACAGGTTGGAGGTTGGACCTGTAATGTCTATGTCCAGACCTGGTCAACCTTTATCTGTGCTGTCCTCTCTGGTGCCATGGGAGTGATTCAGAAATGCTTCAGGTACCGCTTGCATTTAATGTGGTCTTGCTTTTTAGAGGCCGTAATGGCACAGCGAATATAAAAAATGTAGAGTAGGACTGCCCCATTATGAGAATGCAGTGAAGTGGCGGGGTAGCTCAAAGAATTGATCAATTGTTTGCTAAATGTCTTATTTTTGAAACTCAGTTAGAAATCAATATGTGCATGTGCACTTTATGTCTTGCATTCTGACCTGAAGCAGCGCTGGCTTCTCCCCCTTTTTTACATATACTTTGAAAAGTCAGATGTGGACTATATCTCTCCAGTTTGGGTCAGGTGTGGAAGGGGGCAATGTTATTATCTTTTCATCTTTAAGGCCTTTACTGGCTACCCAAGCAGTGGAGTACTTTGATATGTGATTAAATATTGTCTTACATAAAAATCGTTGTTTTCCTGAAAGATGTAGACTTTTTCCTGCACCACTGTCTACCGCTCAAGCCCAGACTGCAGGTACAACTGGAATAAAGGAACTGGTAGGACCCAGTTCAGACTGGAAGGACAGGAACAGTTTCAGTAAGGACTAGGACACAGGAAGGCACAACAGGAAAACAGGGATGGGTAGGTCCCAGTTCATACTAGGAGCAGTTTCAGGAAGGGCTGCGACACAGACAACTACCAATCAAATACCGAAACATATAGGACCCAGTCCAGACTGGACAGACAAGGAGCCACAGGTGCGGAAGAGATGCAGAGCCGCAAGTGTGGAACAGGTGTAGAGCTGCAGGTGCGGTAAAGGTGCAGAGCCGCAGGTGCAGTACAGCAAGGAAACCGCTGATGCGATCAAGCATGAAACCGCAGACAGGGTCAGGTAGAAAGCCACAGACGGGGTCAGGTAGAAAGCCACAGATGGGGTCAGGCAGGAAGCCGCAGACAAGGTCAGGCAGGAAGCCGCAGACAGGGTCAGGCAGGAAGCCGCAGACCAAAGGCAGGAAGCAGCAAATGCGGTCAGGCAGGAAGCAGCAGGCATGGTCAGGCAGGAAGCCACAGATGTGATCAAGCATAGGACAATAATAAGGACAAGTGCACACAAAACAGGATAGAGTTCACACTAGACCAATACCAGGATAGGTACGAGCAGGACAGACAGGACCAGATTCACACAGGTACATACAAAGAAATAGCAAGTGTACATAAAGATCACCAACGTTGAGGCCATGTGCACACGTTCAGGATTGTTAGCGTTTTTTTCGCGTTTTTTCGCTATAAAAACGTGATAAAAACGCGAAAAAAAACGCTTACATAAGCCTCCTATTATTTACAGGGTATTCCGCATTTTTGGTGCAAATGTTGCGATTTTTTCCGCGAAAAAATCGCATAGCGGAAAAAAAAGCAACATGTTCATTAAAAATGCGGAATTGCAGGGATTCCGCACACCTAGGGGTCCATTGATCTGCTTACTTCCCGCACGGGGCTGTGCACACCATGCGGGAAGTAAGCAGATTATATGCGGTTGGTACCCAGGGTGGAGGAGAGGAGACTCTCCTCCACGCACTGGGCACCATATAAGTGGTCAAAAAATAAGAAATAAAATAATAAACAGTCCTATACTCACCCTCGATGTCTTGCCGCCTCCTCGCACGCTGCCGTTCGGTTTCTGTACCTGGTGTGCGCTGAAGGACCTCGCCGAATGACGTCACTGTCCTGTGATTGGTCGTGAGCGGTCATGTGACCGCTCACGTGACCGTGACGTCACGGGAGGTCCTGTGCGCACAGACCAGCTATACGGAACGGACGCCGGTGAGATGTCTGGGTGAGTATAAGCATTTTTTTATTTTTTTTATTATTTTTAAACATTCTATCTTTTACTATAGATGCTGCATAGGCAGCATCTATAGTAAAAAGTTGGTCACACTTGTCAAACGCTATGTTTGACAAGTGTGACCAACCTGTCAGTCAGTTTTCCAAGCGATGCTACAGATCGCAGGGAAAACTTTAGCATTCTGCAAGCTAATTACGCTTGCAGAATGCTAAAAAAACGCGAAAAAAACGGAAAAAAAACGCAAAAAAAAAAATGCGGATTTCTTGCAGAAAATTTCCGGTTTTCTTCAGGAATTTTCTGCAAGAAATCCGCAACGTGTGCACATGGCCTGAGAACAGAATAGAGATAGATGCTGGTTCAGATACTGCATTTTTTTTAGATAAGTGTCAGTACAGAAACTTCAGGTCTTAAGAGATAGAAGCAGGTTCAGACACTGCAAATTAAAGGAATAGGAACAGGGACAAAAAACAATAGGGTAGGGAAAGATCCAGACTTGGATACAAACAGGTTCTGGGATAGGTCCTAATTCAGACAAGGACAGACACAGGTACAGGTTCAGGATTCAGACCTGGGTACTCAGCCCCCAGGGTGGAGGAAACTGGAAAGGTCAGATACAAACACAGAATCAGGGTTCTGGCCTGGGTATACAGCCCTCAGAATGTCAGAAATGGAAACAAGCAAGATCAGAAACAGGACAGGACCTGGCAACTCAGTAATTGCCAACAGACAAAAAGAGAATGTTGCTCAGGCACCTTCCCAGTGGGGAGGTGTCTTAAGTACCAGTTGCCTCTTAGCAATAGGCTGGGTACACATTAGGAGTGCGTGCACTGTCTCTAAGAATCAGGAAGGGCACATGCGGCTACCCTAAGCACACAGCCAGGAAGTATGCACACAGCAAGCAGAGGGCACGGGGCTAACAGCATAAGCAAGCAGAGGACAAAACTCACTGCATGTGTCAGCAGAAACAGAGAATAACGGGAGCAGAACCTCAGATCTGCCAGACCTGGGTGCAGCGTTCAATAGGCTATATCTTGAACCGGTTACAAAATATCAATACCTCAGATACACGTGATAAACTGGATAATGAGGTAGTCTATAGTATATTGTGCCATGAATACTGCACCTATATTGCACCAGCCCTAAAGCCTAAAAGGCCCACTGGGCCTTCAGTCTAACCTTATCACCAATATGGACAAAAGGGCGATAGTGCATGTGAAATACCTGTGGTCATGTTGGTCCGAGAATCTGCCCCGCACTGTTACACCTCGACGCGCGTTTCTCCACGCCTGTGGCTTCGTCAGGAGCTCCTGACGAAGCCACAGGCGTGGAGAAACGCGCGTCGAAGTGTAACAGTGCGGGGCAGATTCTCGGACCAACATGACCACAGGTATTTCACATGCACTATCGCCCTTTTGTCCATATTGGTGATAAGGTTAGACTGAAGGCCCAGTGGGCCTTTTAGGCTTTAGGGCTGGTGCAATATAGGTGCAGCATTCATGGCACAATATACTATAGACTACCTCATTATCCAGTTTATCACGTGTATCTGAGGTATTGATATTTTGTAACCGGTTCAAGATATAGCCTATTGAACGCTGCACCCAGGTCTGGCAGATCTGAGGTTCTGCTCCCGTTATTCTCTGTTTCTGCTGACATTTATCCACAGATGGTTTATTCCATCTGAGTTGTACTCTTCTGTGTATAGTATTGATCTAATGAATTTCTGTATTGCGGTTATTTTTAACTATTAAATAAATGTATATTGGAAACTACTCCTCCAATTTGTCTCTCTATTGGTGTATATTATGATGTGGAGGCATTTTAGTTCCTCCCCTCATTTTGGTTTTTGAAATTGGTATATGAGGCGCCCTCTTTAGGAATATAAAACTCACTGCATGGCCTGGAGTGGTGAGTAAGTCGGTAACCTGCATGGTGGGGGACAGGAAGAAGGTGTCTTCTAAAAACTGCCATTAGGTTTTGGAGTTGATTTTGAGTCCATTTTCAACCCAAAAAGGTTCAACTTGCTCATCTTTAAAAATACCAGCACATAACATCCCATAGAATGTAAGTCCGCAAGGACAGGGTTCTCTTCCCTCTGTACCAGTCTGTCATTATAAATTCGGTTACTGTAAACGATATTTATAACTCTGCACGTAACCCCTTTCTCTTGTACAGCACCATGGAATTAATGGTGCTATATAAATAAATAATAATAACAGTACCCAATCTCTACCTTGCTGACGTCTGAGTTGCATTTGAGGTATATGTTGTTAATAATCCAACCACGGGCCCATCCATCTGGCCCATCAAGAGTCACTCATCTTATCAGTCCACAAACCTTTGACTAATCTGTCTTCAGATATTTCTTGGTCTTGACATTTCAACTTATGTGTTCTGTTCAATGGTGGTCAGGTTTTAGCCTTCCTTACCTTACCAGTCTCTGAGAACTGAACACCTTTTGATTTTGGGCTCTTCATGAAGGTTGCAGTTCTGGAATATGACAGCACTGGAGGATAATGGGGTCCTGGTTGCTTCATGTGTGACTCTTCACAAATCTTTAGCACGTAATATGCATCTTTTTTCTTAACACAGTTTTTTGCGACTCTGCTGACTATTTTCAATAAAACTTTTGCTGGACCTGTGATCATGCCCCAATATCTTAGCAATTTCAAGTGTGCTGCATCCTTTGGTAAAATTTTTAACCATTTGGCCTTTTCAGAATTAGTTAAATCTCTTTTTTGGCCCATTTTGTCTGAGATACACTGTGTTCCAAATTATTATGCAAATTATATTTCCTCATATTTTCTCTAAATTACATACCTGAATTGCAGTCATTGTTATTTTCCAGTCATCTACTATCCTAGTATAATTGCAATGTTTTGGAACAAACTGCCTATGAAAACAGTATATTTAAAAAAAAAACAAAAAAAAAAAACACTCAAAATGCATGTTCCAAATGATTATGCACAGCAGAGTTTTCAACCTTTTTTTTTTATTTTGAACAAAAAAATGGTCAATTGTGAAGTTATAAGCCTTATCAGCTTATTACAAAATGAAATCAAACTGTTTTCAAGTGAAAACTTTATTCTAGGTGATGTTACATTTGCACATAGGACCCCTTGTTCGAAAGAAGCTTCTGAACTCTCTCGTCCATTGAATTTGTCAGTTTTTGGATGGTTTCTGCTTCAATTGTTTTGCATGTGGACAGAATACCCTCCCAGAGCTGTTGCTTAGATGTGAACTGCCTCCCGCCATCGTAGACACTCCTTTTGATGATGCTCCAGAGGTTCTCAATGGGGTTGAGGTCAGGGGAAGATGATGGCCACACCATAAGTTTGTCCTTTTTTATGCCCATAGCAGCCAGAGATGCAGATGTGTTTTTTGCAGCATAATACGGTGCATTATCATGCATGAAAATGATCTTGCTGCAGAAAGCATGGTTCTTCCTCTTGAACCATGGCAGGAAGTGGTGTTTTAGAAACTCCACATAGATTATGGAGTTCATCTTTACCCCTTCAGGGATAATAAAGGGGCCGACAATCTCTCTCCCCATGATTCCAGCCCAAAACATTACTCCACCTCCTCCTTGTTGGTGCCTTAGCCGTGTTTTCATGGGGTGTCCATCAACCAGCCATCCTCCACTCCATCCATCTGGACCATCGAGCATTGCACGGCACTCATCGGTGAACAAAACAGTTTGGATGTCAGTCTTCATGTATCGTTTGGCCCACTGGAGCCATTTCTGCTTGTGTGCAGTGGATAGAGGTGGTCGATAGGATGGCTTACGCACCTCTGAAGGACCCTGCATCTTGTTGTTCTGGGGACGTTGGAGGCACCAGCAGCTTCAAAAACTTGTCTTCTGCTATGACAAGGCATTTTTTCAGCTGCTCTTTTAACCTTACGCAATTGCCTGTTGGAAAGAGTCCTCAATTTTTCCTTATCAGCACGCACACGTGTGTGCTGGGAATCAGCTATATACTTCTTGATTGTGCGATGATCACGATGAAGTGTCTTGGCAATGTTGATTGTAGTCATGCCTTGACCTAAATACTCCACAATTTGTTGCTTCTCAGCAGCCGACACATCCTTTTTCTTTCCCATTTTGGCAAAAAATGTAGGCTGCTTAATAATGTGGAACAACCTTCTTAAGTAGTCTTGCCTTTATTTGGACACACCTGCCAAACTAATTTGCACAGGTATCTGCAATTGCTTTCAGTGATATAAAGAGCGCTGACACACATCACCATCAATGAGTTTAAATGACAAACAAAAAAATTCTAACCTTATCACTCCTAAACTCTTTGTGCATAATAATTTGGAACACAGTGTAAAAAAAAGCTGCCTAATAATTCTGCACACCTTGATAAAGAGTATTAATATCCTTAGGCCACAACCTACATCATTAAACAAATGCACATCACCTGATATGCTTCATCCAATAAGTGTTCACGTTTATATATTTAGTTTGGCGTTGGAAAATATGTCTAAAATGATGATATAGTCAAAATTAGTGATGAGCGAGTGTTTTCTCAAACACGCTCGGGTGGTCTCCGAGTATTTATTAGTGTTCAGAGATTAAGTTTTCATCGCCTCAGCTGAATGATTCAACGTCACCGCGATGTTGTTGTGAACCGAATCACCTCTGTGGATGCCTGAAGCGATTCAGCTCCTGGCGTGACTGATGGGACACATGCACCGCAATCAATTGTGCATTAGGGGTAAGTGGGGGTTCTATAAGATCCTGCCAGATACACACTGCAACACCGCCCCTGAAGAAGCCGTCGCAAAACGCGCGTTGAGGCAGCACGGTGTGGACTCCTATATTGCAATATGGGTAAGAAACTCCGGGTCGGGGAAATTTTCATAATGATGAGTTCCCAGTATATTTGATTAAATTATTTACCCTGTCCTACTTTCTTTCCCCATCTATCTTGAAAGCACTTTACTATTAAATATATTTGGAGCAGTATTAGGAGGTCACACTGCTCTTTGGTTCTATCTTGCATTCCTTGCTGAACATGTAATTTTGTATAATTGTATTTTGCATTCATTGTTTTTGATATAGTATGTGTTAGGGGTCGAGTTCCTGCCTCTGCACAGGGGGAATCTCGATCCATCTCCGCTGCGGTCTCCCATTCTTCTCCTGCTACAGTGGAGCCTGCTCAGCGAAGGCGTCGGTCCCAGCGTCATGCTCAGTTTGACACTGTGCGAAGGGTTACTGCTGTCCTTCCAGCTTCTGCCATTGTGGCCAGCAGCGAGCAGACGTCTTTGGGACTAAGTCCTACTTTTCCTCTTCTGAGCATACCCAGGGTAAGATCTCTCATTGGAGAACAAGGGTCACATGCTCAGGTACTGCAGCAAATCCTATTGGTCCTCTAGGAAGGTCCTGAAGGTGTTCAACGTCTGTGGCAGTCTCTCATTGGTCCTTCTAGGAAGGTCCTGTACTTGCTGCAGCTATAAGAGGTGCGCATGACCGCACGGCCATGCGCTAGTGTCAATTTATGTACGAGCTCAGCGCCAGTGTGGTCATGTTTGTGTGTGTATTCAGGGACCCGGCTGAAATAAGCCCCTAGAATGCTGGCACCTCCGGCGAGGAGTTTGGTGTGTGTGTGTATTCAGGGACCCGGCTGAAATAAGCCCCTAGAATGCTGGCACCTCCGGCGAGGAGTTTGGTGTGTGTGTATTCAGGGACCCGGCTGAAATAAGCCCCTAGAATGCTGGCACCTCCGGCGAGGAGCTGCGTGTTTGCATTTGACTGCATGACCACCATCTGCTCTACTAAGTAGCTGTGTTCCTCTGTGAGCCAAACAGGGCACAGTGTTATCCTTGCTAACAGACTCTGTGAAGTAACAGAGTCTGTTTATATTACTAAATTGTACCGCCATATCTAGCTGCAGGTGCTTTCCTGCACGGTGGATCCCGGGTTGCGAACGCACCAACTTCATCTAATAAATATATATATTCGGTGCGTTCCGCCAACCCTAGCAGTATGTAATAAACTTATACTTTTTACATTATCTTGGATATATACTCCAGCTTTTTTTTTCTTGGTTATGATGATTCAGAATTTGGAGTGTCCTATTATTCTTCTGGTGTGATCTCTCTATCATTCGCTCCCCCACATGGTGTTGACCAGGTTTGGGAGGGTCACTGCTACGATTTCCATTTTGGGCTGTATTTATTAATTACAGTTAGAGTAGTCACTTCTTACCTCCAGAAATATTAATGGAAGATAGCATATCTATCACCATTTATAGAAATATAATATAGAAAAAACAATGCAAAGAAACACTGCAGTAAGTTAATATATAGTAACACATGTAAAAACCATACTTAGGTGACATTTTTTTATTCAAAAAAGTATAAAAGCCATCCCACCACAACATGGTGTACCCAATCAGGTTGGTTCCTATCTCTTCTAACACAGTCAGACACAGGTCTTGTTCTGCCCCATCCCCTGTCTACAGTATTTGGAGGTGTGCTGGCATGATCCAAGGTGAGTTACTAGAGATAGGGACTATCCTAACTGCAAACACCTAGTCACAGTGAGAAATCTTTTAGGCTATGTTCACACTTTGCGGGTTTTGCCGCGGATCCGCAGCGGATTTGACACTGCAGATCCACAGCAGTTTTTCATGCAGGGTAAAGTACAATGTTACCCTATGGAAAACAAAACCCGCTGTGCACATGCTGCGGATTTCCGCGGAAAAAGCCGCGCGGCTTTTCTGCGGAAAAAAAGAAGGAGCATGTCACTTCTTGGTGCAGAATCGCAGCGATTCTGCACCCATAGGAATGCATTGAACCGCTAACTTCCCGCATGGGGCTGTGCCCACATTGCGGGAAGTTAAGCAGATAATGTGCTGATGGTACCCGGGGTGGAGGAGAGGAGACTCTCCTCCAGGCCCTGGGAACCATATTTTGGTTTAAAAAAAAAAATTAAAATAAAAAATAATGCTATACTCACCTCTCAGCGCTGCCAGCGGCGTCCGGTCTCAGTTGCTGTGCCGAGCAGGACCTGTGGTGACGTCGCGGTCACATGACCGTGATGACGCCGCGGTCACATGACCGTGACGTCACGAAGGTCCTTGTCGGCACAGCCGCCTGCAGCGCCGAGGAGATCGCGACGTCAGAGGGTGAGTATAGCCAATTTTTATTATTTTTTACATTACTATTGATGCTGCATATTGCTGCATATGCAGCATCAATAGTACAGGAGTAATCCCGCAGTGGAAACTGCGGAACAAACCGCGATAAATCTGCAGGGATAACCGCAGCGGTTTTGCCCTGCAGATTTATCAATTCCGCTGCGGGATTAACCCGCAGAGGAACCCGCAAAGTGTGAACGTGGCCTTACGCTTTTTTAATTTAAAAAAGTCAACTAAGTATCATGTTTGTTTGTTTTTTACATGTATTGCTGTTTATATACCTACTGCAGTGTTTTGACAGATTTTTTTAATTGTAGGTTATATTTGCTGTTAATGGCAAAGTGTATATGTGCCACTTACATATTATACTTATACAACCACGTGTGCTGACCCTTGTTTTTACCTCAGTATTTCATACTCAGTAAATTTAGGGGTGTGCCCTTCTCCTTGGGCTGTGCACCTCACCTATTCGGCTTTCCACAGGCAGGTTTTAAACACAGTCAGGCACAGGTCCTGCTCAACCCTCGTCTATTTTGAGGCCTGTTGGCACATAGTGAGGCAAGTTACTAGAGAAAGAGACCATCCTCATTGGGTACACTTTGTCCGAGTGGTATGGCTTTTATGCTTTTTTGATTAAAAAAAAGTCAAGTACCCTATGTTTTTTACATGTACTATTAGTATTTACTTACTGCAATGTTTCTACGCTTTGATTTAAAACTAGGTTATATTTGTTTAATGACCACAGTGTATATGTGCAATTATGTATTACACTTTTACTAATTGGTGTGCTGGGGCATATTTATGTTTAACATTTATAAAAGACTAGATGCTTTTTGAATGCCAATGGTAAAATAAATTACTTAAAATAACCTACCACCAATTCATAGATGAACAGCTAGTAAATATACAACACTCAAATACACCCTTACCTCCAAAAGTTTTGTATCTTCTGTGTATTTATCCTTCCAGTGATCCACAAAAACAAAGTCTAGTGTATCTATTTCATATTTCTTCTTCAACTGAGGAATAATGTTGTGTGTACTTCCCTCTATTATTTGTACCTGAAACAAAAAATAGTTGACTTTTTTATTTTATTTTATAACTGGCCACTGATTACTCTCGTCAACTATCGGCAGAGTGCAGTGGTCAAGCATCAGTTCTCTTTGTCAGTAGAAACAACGTCTACAGACTGTGGGTCACATTTATTAAGACAGTTGTATTGAGGCCAAAGTGTTGGACATTATTTTAAGGGATTTTTTAGGATTCAACTAAATTACTGCAGTCACTTTGTGTAAGTGCAGATTGCTGATTCCTGACAGTGTATAATGGGCACACTTACAGGATTCCGTTCTGTTGCCTGCTGAGGCAGGCAGTCACATGACGACTAGCTTCTCGTCTGTGTCTCTCATTTGAACATTGGCAAAATAAAAAGAAGCACTGTACTAATGTACATGGTATTGAGAGAAGTGGCCATTTTAATGTACATGGCATAGCCATCTTCAGAAAGTGAACATGGTGTGGAGAATTAACATTTTTCAGATAAAATGTATAGAAATACCTTGTCATTAACACCGGCAAATTCTACAATCTGTTTAGCTACTGCGGCATATTCTGGATTAAATTCCACAGTAAATAAACGAGCTCCAGGCTTTAAAATCCGTGCAATGCGGACAGCTGAGTAGCCACAATATGTGCCCAATTCCAGGACGAGATTTGGATTACTCGCTTTCACAATATTATCAAGGATCAAGCCTGTAACAGAAAACATGTATGTGAATAAATAGGAAAGTAAAATAAAAATGCACAAGCTTTTCAATGTACATGAATAATGTCAACATTATAGGCTGGAAGCCGGCAGCTCCATATCTACCACTCATTTTTCTCCATGACAACACTTTGATTGAAATCCATATAACTAATTGCATAGCAGTCGTTGAGAAGAAATGACAACTTAC
This sequence comes from Ranitomeya variabilis, assembly GCF_051348905.1. Lineage (NCBI taxonomy): Eukaryota > Metazoa > Chordata > Amphibia > Anura > Dendrobatidae > Ranitomeya > Ranitomeya variabilis. The sequence continues at coordinate 259,814,594 of NC_135232.1, forward strand.
TTCAACACACTTTCTTAATGACAAGGCTAAACTTCCAGTGCAAAGAAGAGAAGAAAGTGGTATCATAGGAACAATGGAGCAGAAGAGGTGCGGGCTTTCAGCATAGAATTTCATAAAATAATTGGATGAAGAAGTGAGCTATGACTCTGTGCAAGTGATTTGTAAAGTCTAAACTTTATTTATACTTTGGACACATTTTTTTTTCTTTACAGATGAGGATTTAATGAGAACAGAACTAGTAACTAGGAGACAATGGGAAAAATGCTAACTTCTTTCTTTTTCTCTTTTGTAATTCAACATATCATAATTGGTTTACCCAGACAACTATATACCTCCTGTATATACACTGTACAGTTTCCTTTATATAACACTACATCACATGTTCAACTGTATCAGGATAATGGATTAGACCTTCTGCTATGGGGCCCCATGACTTCTATGTACGCCCATGCTCTGAGCTCATAATGTATAGCTGTGCTCAAAAGTTTACATAACCCCGGCAGAATTTTTGCTTTCCTGGCCTTTTTTCAGAGAATATGAATGATAACACCAAAACTTTTTTCTCCACTCATAATTAGTGGTTGGGTGAAGCCATTTATTGTCAAACTACTGTGATTTCTCTTTCTAAATCATAATGACAACCCAAAACATCCAAATGACCCTGATCAAAAGTTCACATACCCCATTTCTAAATACCGTGCATTGACCCCTCTAACATAAATGACAGCTTGAAGTCTTTTGTGGTAGTTGTGGATGAGGTTCTTTATTTTCTCAGATGGCAAAGCTACCCACTATTCTTGGCAAAAAGCCTCCACTTTTATAAATTCCTGGGCTGTCCAGCATGAACTGCGCGCTTGAGATCTCCCCAGAATGGCTAAATGATATTGAGGTCAGGAGACTGAGATGGCCACTCCAGAACCTTCACTTTATTCTGCTGTAACCAATGACAGATTCACTTGGCCGGGGCCGCCATCAGGGCATTACTGCCCTTACTGGCGTTTGGGGCCCGATGAGCAAACTGGGCCGCTTCAGTAACTGATCACACGTCCTGCGACGCACAATAAGTTAAAGTCTGTTGCCATGCAGGAGAAGTTAACAGCCGCCAGCCACTCACAGGCCGGCAGCTGACATGAACACACACGTCACCGACATATGACGTCACTGTCATACACCGGAATGATACTGCACAGGTGAGGACATCGCTGGAGCTCGGCCAGGCAAGGCAAAACTTTTTTTTTGTAAAGCTGCAGTATGAGGCATATTATACCGGTATGGGAATGCATTTTACTACTATGGGGGGAAGGGAAAGGGGATGCATTATACTATGGGGTGCATTATACTATGGGCCTGCTGCATCATACTATGGGGGCATTATACTGCTATAGGGAAGCTGCATTATACTGCTATAGGGCTGCTGCATTATACTGCTATGGGACTGCTGCATTATACTGTTATGGGGTTGCTGCATTATACTGCTATGGGACTGCTGCATTTTACTGCTATGGGGCTGCTGCATTTTACTGCTATGGGACTGCTGCATTATACTGTTATGGGGTTGCTGCATTATACTGCTATGGGGCTGCTGCATTTTACTGCTATGGGGCTGCTGCATTTTACTGCTATGGGGCTGCTGCATTATACTTCTATTCTATGTGGGTGCATTACACTGCTATGTGTGTGCATTATACTACTATGTGGGTACATTATACTGCTATATATGACTATGGGGTACATTATACTACTATGGGGGTGCATTATACTGCTATATATGACTATGGGGTACATTATACTATTATGGATGAATTTGGGGCAATATGGAGAGACATGGGGGAAGTATAGAGGGACATGAGGCAGAATGGGAGGACATGTGGGGTCCAGAATGTGGGATATTATTACTGTAGGGCCTAAATAAAGGATATTATTTTTGAGGATACTATTTTCAGTGTGGGGGAGAAGATGTCCTGTTACTGTGCAGGGCGATACAGTCGCTTTTTTTCTTCATCTGGCATAGTGTAGAGGTTGGGGAAAAATTGGGGAATGTGCTCTAGATAAATATGTTATTTTCTGCAGAGATGAGTCCTGGCTGGAAGAAGTGATGGCAGTGTGCACTGGATGAAGATGAAAAGCGAAGATGAAGGAATTCAAGTAGCAACCTCACCGGTGAGTCAGTGTGTTAACTGTACACTGACACTATCACTGTATACCATATACAAAGCTCCTGTATAAAATGTCAATGGTGATCACGGTATTACCTGTACACTAACACTATATACAGAGCTCCCGTATATAATGTTACCGGTGATCACTGTATTTCCTGTACACGGACACTGTATACGAAGTACAGATCTCCTGTGTATAATGGCACTTATGGTGATATTAGTATTGGGTTTTTTTTTGATTAATGATCAGTATTGTAGTATTTGGTCATTATGTTGTGGTAATATGTGATCTGGTCATGGTGTGGCAGTATTTGTTCCTTATATGTGCAATTATTTGGTCACTACGTGGTGGTAATATGTGGTCTGGTCATGGTGTGGTGGTTTTTGTTACTTGTATGTGGTATTAATTGATCACTCTATGGTGGTAATATGTGGTCTGGTCATGGTGTGGCAGTATTTGTTCCTTGTATGTGCTATTATTTGGTCACTATGTGGTGGTAATATGTGGTCTGCTCATGGTGTGGCGGTATGTGATCCTTGTTTGTGATATTATTGGTCATTTTATTAATTTAAAAATAAATAAAAATATACCTAAATTGTATTGGACATTTTAACAAATGTTTAATAAGTTACAGTAGAGTAGAGCCTGGCCATAGTGGCGGATTAAAAATTTTTTGGCCAAACAAAAGCTGCTGGTTATGTATGTGGTGATGGGAACTGTAAGTGTGTGATTGGTGAGAATGTGGTGCAGAAGTGGAGTTTTTCCAAGAAAGGGCGGTGGGACTGTAGACGGTTGGAGGGGTGGAGGCAGGGCTGGGGTGGATCCTGGGTGGACTCTCAAGGGGGCCCTGAAAATGTTGCCAGTATGGGGCCCCAAAATTCCTAGTGGCAGCGCTGGACTTGGCCTTGTGTTTTGGATCGTTGTCATGTTGCAACGTCCAAGTACATCCCATGCACAGCTTCTGGGCTGATGAGTGCAATTTTGCCTCCAGTATTTGCTGATATTGTGCTACATTCATCTTTCCTTCAACTTTGACCAAGTTTCCTGTGCCTTTGTAGCTCACACATCCCCAAAACATCAGCGATCCACCTCCGTGCTTTACAGTAGGAATGGTGTTCCTTTCATCATAGCCTTGTTGACCTCTCTCCAAATGTAGCGTTTATGGTTGTGGCCAAAAAGTTCAATTTTGGTCTCATCACTCCAAATTACCTTGTTCCAGATGTTTTGAGGCTTGTCTCTGTGCTGTTTTGCATATTGCTGGCAAGATACTTTGTGGCATTTGGGCAGTAATGGCTTTCTTCTGGCAACTCGACCATGCAGCCCATTTTTCTTCAAGTGCCTCCTAATTGTGCATCTTGAAACAGCCACACCGCTAGTTTTCAGAGAGTCCTGTATTTCAGCTGATGTTATTTGTGGGTTTTTCTTTGCATCCCGAACAATTTTCCTGGCAGTTGTGGTCGACATTTTTGTTGGTCTACCTGACTGTGGTTTTACTTTTACAGAGCCACTGATTTTCCATTTGTTAATCACAGTTTGAACCCTGCTGACTGGCATTATCAATTCCTTGGATATCTTTTTGTATCCCTTTCCTAAATTATACAGTTCAACTACCTTTTCCCGTAGATCCGCTGACAATTCTTTTGCTTTCTCCATGGCTCACAATCCAGAAACGTCAGTGGCAGGATGAAAGATGCAAGAGTCTGACTGGATCAGCTTGTATGCACACACACTGATTGCAAGCAAACAGGTCACCGGTGAGGATGTTACCTTTAGTAGCCATTCAAACTCATTTGTGTCAACTTCTGTGCATGTTATCAGGCCAAAATCAGCTGGGTATGTGAACTTTTGATCAGGGTCATTATGATGTTTTGGGTTGTCATTATGATTTAAAAAGAGAAAACACAGTAGTTTTTGACAATAAATGGCTTCACCTAGCCACTAACCATGAGTGGAGAAAAAGTTTTGGTGTTATCATTCATATTCTCTGAAAAAAAGGCCAAGAAAGCAAAAATTCTCCCGGGGTATGTAAACTTTTGGGCATAACTGTATGTGGATATATTATGCCATACCCAACCTTTCTGTGATTATAAGGGGCAGAGGAACGTTGTACGGATTCTATACTTAAAGAGAATCTGGCAGTACAATCAACCCTCCTAAGCCGTCTATATGGGCATGCAGGTCATAAGAAGCTGGATAAAATCATTCATTGATATCTGTGATCTGATGTCTTATTCTAGAGTAATCCACTTTTTATTAATGTAAATGAACTGTTCTGTATTATGGGCCGCACATTGATCTGCATGAGAATCTACCTCCAAAGTTTATTATACATGAACAAGAGCTCTCTGCTCTCCTGATCTCAGTGTAGACCTGTGTGTGATTATACCTGAGTCCTGACACATCTACAGGTTCCTCCCAGTGCTTCAGCTTCCATCTCACAGGCAGATGGGATTTACATATTGTTGTAATACTGCAGAGCTGTGAGAGCTGCCGCAAATGTGCTTGTTAGAAGACAAAGTTCAGTTCTACAGTTACATGTCTCACAATGGTAACATGGATTTCTCTGGAATAAGACATCGAATCACAGATATCAAGGTATCATTATATTCAGCTTTCTATGACCTACATGCCCATTTAGATGGCTTGGAAGGGTTAATCCTACTGACACATTCCCTGTAAATATGAATTAGTTATTTTAAACTACCCTAATGTACATCTCCCATTACACTGTATTAGATTCTATATGAAAGTATGCTCCTTGTTTTGTACTTGATTGCGTCTTTAAAATTTCAAAAGGGTGTTTGATAAAATGTGATCTGACTAAAAAAGAAAAAGGATGATATACAGGTGCATCTCAAAAAATTAGAATATCATCAAAAAGTTAATTTATTTCAGTTCTTCAATACAAAAAGTGAAACTCATATATTAGCTCGAGTCATTGCAAACAGAGTGATCTATTTCAAGTGTTTATTTCTGTTAACCCCTTCCCGACATTTGACGTACTATCCCGTCGAGGTGGGGTGGGCCCGTATGACCGCCGACGGGATAGTACGTCATAGCCGATCGGCCGCGCTCACGGGGGGAGCGCGGCCGATCGCGGCCGGGTGTCGGCTGCATATCGCAGCTGACATCCGGCACTATGTGCCAGGAGCGGTCACGGACCGCCCCCGGCACATTAACCCCCGGCACACCGCGATCAAACATGATCGCGATGTGCCGGCGATGCAGGGAAGCATCGCGCAGGGAGGGGGCTCCCTGCGGGCTTCCCTGAGCCCCCCGCAGCAACGCGATGTGATCGCGTTGCTGCGAGGGTCTTACCTCCCTCCCTGCCTGCTCCAGACCCGGATCCAAGATGGCCGCGGATCCGGGTCCTGCAGGGAGGGAGGTGGCTTCACAGACGCCTGCTCAGAGCAGGCACTGTGAAGCAGCCTGTACTTCTCGCAGATCGGTGATCTGTCAGAGTGCTATGCAAACTGGCAGATCACCGATCTGTATTGTCCCCCCCTGGGGCAAAGTAAAAAAGTAAAAAAAAAAATTTCCAAATGTGTAAAAAAAAATAAAAAAAAATATTCCAAAATAATGAAAAAAAAAAAATATATATTATTCCCATAAATACATTTCTTTATCTAAATTAAAAAAAAAAAACAATAAAAGTACACATATTTAGTATCGCCACGTCCGTAACGACCCAACCTATAAAACTGCCACACTAGTTAACCCCTTCAGTAAACACCGTAAGAAAAAAAAAAAAAAAACGAGGCAAAAAACAACGCTTTATTACCATACCGCCGAACAAAAAGTGGAATAACACGCGATCAAAAAGACTGATATAAATATCCATGGTACCGCTGAAAACGTCATCTTGTCCCGCAAAAAACAAGCCGCCATACAGCATCATCAGCAAAAAAATAAAAAAGTTATAGTCCTGAGAATAAAGCGATACCAAAATAATTATTTTTTCTATAAAATAGTTTTTATCGTATAAAAGCGCCAAAACATAAAAAAAATGATATAAATGAGATATCGCTGTAATCGTACTGACCCGACGAATAAAACTGCTTTATCAATTTTACCAAACCCGGAACGGTATAAACGCCTCTCCCAAAAGAAATTCATGAATAGCAGGTTTTTGGTCATTCTGCCTCACAAAAATCGGAATAAAAAGCGATCAAAACGGTCACGTGTCCGAAAATGTTACCAATAAAAACGTCAACTCGTCCCGCAAAAAACAAGACCTCACATGACTCTGTGGAGCAAATGTGGAAAAATTATAGGTCTCAAAATGTGGAGACGCAAAAACTTTTTTGCTATAAAAAGCGTCGCTGGTTTCACACTTCCGTTTTTGTCTGCAGCGTTTTTTGCACAAAAAAACGCATGCGTTTTTTCCCTATATTTAACATTGAAAACGCATGCGGTTTTTTTGTACGCGTTTGGTCGCGTTTTCAAACGCATGCGGTTTTTTTTCTGCATGCGTTCATTTTCAGAAATACAACCTGCAGTATTTTCTTGCGTTTTTAAGCACATGCGTTTGTTTGCGTTAAAAACGCATGCATTTTTATCGAAAAAAAAACAGAAAACACACTGAAAAGCCACCCACCACCATCAAGGTGATAAAGGGATCCAAACCCTAACCCTAACTCTACCCCTAACCTCACCCCTAACCGTTTAATGAACATTTTCTGACAGTCATAGTGCCACGTATTTCAGTGCCACGTATTTCAGTGCCACGTATTTCAGTGCCATGTATTTCAGTGCCACGTATCACGTATTTCAGTGCCACGTGTTTCAGTGCCACGTATTTCAGTGCCACGTATCACGTATTTCAGTGCCACATATTTTAGTACCACGTATTTCAGTTGCACGTATTTCAGTGCCACGTATTTCAGTGCCACGTATTTCAGTGCCACGTATCACGTATTTCAGTGCCACGTGTTTCAGTGCCACGTATTTAAGTGCCACGTATCACATATTTCAGTGCCACGTATTTAAGTGCCACGTATTTAAGTGCCACGTATTTAAGTGCCACGTATTTAAGTGCCACGTATTTAAGTGCCACGTATTTCAGTGCCACGTATTTAAGTGCCACGTATCACATATTTCAGTGCCACGTATTTCAGTGCCACGTATTTCAGAGCCACGTATTTCAGTGCCACGTATTTCAGTGCCACGTATTTAAGTGCCACATATCACATATTTCAGTGCCACGTATTTCAGTGCCACGTATTTCAGTGCCACGTATTTCAGTGCCACGTATTTCAGTGCCACGTGTTTCAGTGCCACGTATTTAAGTGCCACGTATCACGTATTTCAGTGCCACGTATTTCAGTGCCACATATTTCAGTGCCACGTATTTCAGTGCCACGTATTTCAGTGCCACGTATTTCAGTGCCACGTATTTCAGTCACGTTTAGGGTTAGGGTTAGGGGTAGGGTTAGGGTTAGGGCTAGGGTTGGAGGTAAAGTTAGGGTTGGGGCTAAAGTTAGGGTTGGGGCTAAAGTTAGGGTTAGGGTTTGGATTACATTTACGTTTGGATTAGGGTTGGGATTAGAATTATGGGTGTGTCAGGGCTAGGGGTGTGGTTAGGGTTACCGTTGGGATTAGGGTTAGGGGTGTGTTTGGGTTAGGGTTTCAGGTAGAATTGGGGGGTTTCCACTGTCCAGGCACATCAGGGGCTCTCCAAGCGCGACATGGCGTCCAATCTCAATTCCAGCCAATTCTGCGTTGAAAAAGTAAAACAGTGCTCCTTCCCTTCCGAGCTCTCCCGTGCGCCCAAAAAGGGGTTTACCCCAACATATGTGTTATCAGCGTACTCGGGACAAATTGAACAACAACTTCTGGGGTCCAAGTTCTCTTGTTATCCTTAGGAAAATAAAAATTTGGGGGGCTAAAAATCATTTTTGTGGGAAAAAAAAGATGTTTTATTTTCACGGCTCTGCATTATAAACTGTAGTGAAACACTTGGGGGTTCAAAGTTCTCACAACACATCTAGATAAGTTCCTTGGGAGGTCTAGTTTCCAATATGGGGTCACTTGTGGGGGGTTTGTACTGTTTGGGTACATCAGGGGCTCTGCAAATGCAACGTGACGCCTGCAGACCAATCCATTTAAGGCTGCATTCCAAATGGCGCTCCTTCCCTTCCGAGCTCTGTCATGCGCCCAAACAGTGGTTCCCCCCCACATATGGGGTATCAGCGTACTCAGGACAAATTGGAAAACAAATTTTGGGGTCCAATTTATTCTGTTACCCTTGTAAAAATACAAAGCTGGGGGCTAAAAAATCATTTTTGAGAAAAAAAAAAAAATTATTTTCACGGCTCTGCGTTATAATCTGTAGTGAAACACTTGGGGGTTCAAAGCTCTCAAAACACATCTAGATAAGTTCCTTAGGGGGTCTACTTTCCAAAATGGTGTCACTTGTAGGGAGTTTCAATGTTTAGGCACATCAGGGGCTCTCCAAACGCAACATGGCGTCCCATCTCAATTCCAGTCAATTTTGCATTGAAAAGTCAAATGGCGCTCCTTCCCTTCCAAGCTCTGCCATGCGCCCAAACAATGGTTTACACCCACATATGGGGTATCAGCGTACTCAGGACAAATTGCACAACATTTTTTGGGGTCCAATTTCTTCTCTTACCCTTGGGAAAATAAAAAATTGGGGGCAAAAAGATCATTTTTGTGAAAAAATATGATTTTTTATTTTTACGGCTCTGCATTATAAACTTCTGTGAAGCACTTGGTGGGTCAAAGTGCTCACCACACATCTAGATAAGTTCCTTAGGGGGTCTACTTTCCAAAATGGTGTCACTTGTAGGGAGTTTCAATGTTTAGGCACATCAGGGGCTCTCCAAACGCAACATGGCGTCCCATCTCAATTCCAGTCAATTTTGCATTGAAAAGTCAAATGGCGCTCCTTCCCTTCCAAGCTCTGCCATGCGCCCAAACAATGGTTTACACCCACATATGGGGTATCAGCGTACTCAGGACAAATTGTACAACAACTTTGGGGGTCCATTTTCTCCTGTTACCCTTGGTAAAATAAAACAAATTGGAGCTGAAATAAATTTTGTGTGAAAAAAAGTTAAATGTTCATTTTTATTTAAACATTCCAAAAATTCCTGTGAAACACCTGAAGGGTTAATAAACTTCTTGAATGTGGTTTTGAGCACCTTGAGGGGTGCAGTTTTTAGAATGGTGTCACACTTGAGTATTTTCTATCATATAGACCCCTCAAAATGACTTCAAATGAGATGTGGTCCCTAAAAAAAAATGGTGTTGTAAAAATGAGAAATTGCTGGTCAACTTTTAACCCTTATAACTCCGTCACAAAAAAAAATTTTGGTTCCAAAATTGTACTGATGTAAAGTAGACATGTGGGAAATGTTACTTATTAAGTATTTTGCGTGACATATGTCTGTGATTTAAGGGCACAAAAATTCAAAGTTGGAAAATTGCAAAATTTTCAAAATTTTCGCCAAATTTCCATTTTTTTCACAAATAAACGCAAGTTATATCGAATAAATTTTACCTTTAACATGAAGTACAATATGTCACGAGAAAACAATGTCAGAATCGCCAAGATCCGTCAAAGCGTTCCAGAGTTATAGCCTCATAAAGGGACAGTGGTCAGAATTGTAAAAATTGGCCCGGTCATTAACGTGCAAACCACCCTTGGGGGTGAAGGGGTTAATGTTGTGATTATGGCTTACAGCCAATAAAAACCCAAAAGGCATTATCTCAGTAAATTAGAATACTTTATAACACCAGCTTGAAAAAATTATTTTAAAATCCAAAATGTTGACCTACTGAAATGTATATTCAGCAAATGCACTCAATACTTGGGGCTCCTTTTGCATCAATTACTGCATCAATGTGGCGTGGCATGGAGGCGATCATCCTGTGGCACTGCTGAGGTGTTATGGAAGCCCAGGTTGCTTTGATATCAGCATTCAGCTCATCTGCATTGTGGGGTCTGGTGTCCCTCATCTTTCTCTTGACAATACCCTATAGATTCTCTATGGGGTTAAGGTCAGGCGAGTTTGCTGGCCAATCAAGCACAGTGATACTGTTGTTTTTAAACCAGGTATTGGTACTTTTGGCAGTGTGGACAAAAAAGCTTGTCGGCAGAGGGAAGAATGAAGTGCTCTAAAATTTCCTGGTAGACGGCTGCGCTGACTTTGGTCTTGATAAAACACAGTGGACCTACACCAGCAGATGACATACAGTAGCTCCCCAAACCATCACTGATTGTGGAAACTTCACACTAGACCTCAACCAGCTTGGATTGTCTGTCTTTCCACTCTTCCTCCAGACTCTGGGACCTTGATTTCCAAGGTCTAGTGTGAGGTTTCCACAAACCACAAATCACAACATTAACAGAAATAAACACTTGAAACAGATCACTCTGTTTGCAATGACTATATAATATATGAGTTTCACTTTTTTGTATTGAAGAACTGAAATAAATTAACTTTTTGATGATATTCTAATTTTGTGAGATGCACCTGTATATTTATGTTCCAGCTGAATGTTGCATCAACAGCCATATAATAAACAATCACAAACCTCCAAAATAGCTTCAAGATAATCTATACTAGAACTGACGTGAAAAAAATACAATATTTTGTAATATAGAAAATTTTATGACTATTATTCATTGTGAAATGCATTTAGAATTGGTGACATCAAACAAGAAAAACGATTATCTTTACAGCTTCATGTGAGCCTCAATATGCATTTTATTATATACTGTATTATATTATTGTGGTGCAACTTCTCAGAAAGACCACCATTGAATTGCCCACCCTTTATTTAGACCAGATTTTCTGTGCAAAATTTTCATCATAGCCTATATCTAATGGTCATCTTCATTAAAAGGACCAACTCTTTTTTTCAAAGCAATTTTAGACAATTATATAATAGAAGTTTCAATTTGTAAATTACACAGTAAAGTTCCTTACATCTTACAATGTTTCCAAACCAGCTCCTGCATGCTATTTCTGATGCTGCAAAGTCAAACTTGATTTTTTTTAAATGATGTACAAATTTATACACATTGTAAATGAAGATTTATCTGGGCGTTTACAAAACCTGGAAAGTTGGGCAGTCTGGTCTCCAACCACACCCCTTCAGGCTTGACTGACACCCAGTCAGCCACTAGCTGGAGGCGATATACAGCCACCAGATGAGTGTTAATCCACCCCGCAGCCGTACGAGTGGTACCAAACTGTCTGACATGTGGTAAAACAAGGTTCTCTATAACAGGTATACAATTATTTCACAAACGCTACAAAAAGAAACTGTAAACATTTAGGTAATTTGTAACTAGCATTTTGCTATTGTGTGTTGCATTTTCTATATTCGTCTGAGAGTTGGAGCTTACATGTTTCCTGGTGTTTTGATATGTGATGGAATTTATATTTGGACTGTACATATATACGTATGCATTTAATTTCTTTACATAATCTTACCCTTTTGGTCTCCCACATTCATAGCCCATTCCTTTTGTTTACAGTATTTATCAATATTATCTACGACACTCTGGGGGTCTCCACGCGTTGCATTATCCAGCACATACTGTAAAACTCTCTGTTCCTTGGTTTGCTTCATGAAAAAATATTTGACTCCTTGTATTGCTTCGTGTAAAACAATTCTAGCAAAAGCTCTTCGTGGACCATGTAGAACTACGTACAAAGTTAAAAAAAGCAGTATACTTGCTGCAAATAGGAACAGTAGGTTGAGATCTATCATCTGCATGAGAAAAAAAAGACAGTACATTACAAAGCAAGCTATTTACGTGTTTTTAAAGGGAAGGCTCATCATAACAATGTCTCTTTCTCTATACAATATGCACTAGCTTAAAATTATAACTAGACAATTATTCAAATACAATGCATATAAATTTTTATTGATTTAAATAAAGATAATTTATTTTCTGATCCTTTAGAGCAGTGTTCCCCAACGCTGGTGCTCAGGAGCCACCGACAGGCCATGTTTTCTGGATTTCCTTAGTATTGCACAGGTGACAATTGCATCACCTGCACAGATTAAAAAAAATCAATCATCCGTGCAATACTAAGGAAATCCTGAAAACATGACCTGTTGGTGGCTCCTGAGGACTGAAGTTGGGGAACACTGCTTTAGAGTAAGTGTGTCCCACCTTCCCAAGAAGAACAGTGTTCTTAGGCTATATAATGATCTTTGGTCACATGACCATCATGCCTCCCAAGGTCATTCTTCCCTTGCAAACTGCGATGATTATGCAAAACTGGCATTATCAGTGCGGCTTCTGTTTTTTTTAAGACAGGTGGCCAAGTGACTAACCATCCCACTAATTCTGAAGCTGTGTTGGGTCTTGCATGGGGCCTCTTTGAAGATGGGGGCCCATAGCAACTAAACAACCCCCCCACCTCAATCCCAACACAGGCCCGGCCTGGGCCCACCAGATCCTCTAGTGAACCAGTCCAGCACTGAATGTTGCATGTGACTAGGGCAGCCTAGATCACTGCCAAGGGTTATAGCGTTGTTTTCAAATTGTGGAGTCTATCATTCTACATTGAGAAAAATTATTCACAAATGTTTACCATTCACGACAGTTAATTCTTCTTAGGTGTGGATGTATCTGGACATTTATTCCTAGGTGAGGCTGTGTAGTGCTAGGAGAGATGGCAAAGAACCGAAGAGGAACAGCTCAGACTTTAAAGGCCTCAGTTAGCATGTTAAATATCCAAATTCATGTCAGTACAGTTAGAAAAAGACTGAACAAGTGTGGGTTATTTGGAAGTTTTGTCAAGAGAAAGAAGCTTCTTTCAAAAAACAAACAAACATGGTAGCATTGCTAACCGTGAGATGTGTAGAAATCAAAAGACTACAGGAACAATGTCCTTTGGACAGATGAGAGTAAAGGCCCCGTCTCACTAAGCGATTTACCAACGATCACGACCAGCGATATGACCTGGCCGTGATCGTTGGTAAGTCGTTGTGTGGTCGCTGGGGAGCTGTCACACAGACCGCTCTCCCCAGCGACCAACGATCAGGGGAACGACTCCGGCATCATTGAAACTGTCTTCAACGATGCCGAAGTCCCCCTGCAGCACCCGGGTAACCAGGGTAAACATCGGGTTACTAAGCGCAGGGCCGCGCTTAGTAACCCGATGTTTACCCTGGTTACCAAAAAAAACAAACACTACATACTCGCCTTTCGGTGTCCAGGTCCCTTGCCGTCTGCTTCCTGCTCTGACTGAGCCGCCGTACAGTGAGAGCAGAGCGCAGCGGTGACGTCACTGCTGTGCTCTCACTTCTCACTGTACGGCCGGGAGTCAGTGAGAGCAGGAAGCAGACGGCGAGGGACCTGACGGACATCAGAAGGCGAGTATGTACTGTTTGTTTTTTTTTACATTTACGCTGGTAACCAGGGTAAACATCGGGTTACTAAGCGCGGCCCTGCGCTTAGTAACCCGATGTTTACCCTGGTTACCAGTGAAGACATCGCTGGATCGGTGTCACACACACCGATTCAGCGATGTCAGCGGGGCCTCAACGACCAAAAAAAGGTCCAGGCCATTCCGACACGACCAGCGATCTCACAGCAGGGGCCTGATCGCTGGTACGTGTCACACATAGCGAGATCGCTACTGAGGTCGCTGTTGCGTCACAAAACTAGTGACTCAGCAGCGATCTCGCTAGCGATCTCGCTATGTGAGACGGGGCCTTAAGCTAGTGATGTTAGACCAAAACCAAACACAGCATATCAGCACAAACACCTAATTCCAACTGTCAATATGGTGGAGGGTTGATGATTTTGTTTTGTTTTGCAGCCACAGAATATGAGCACCTTCTATCTAGTCAACCACAAACTCCTCTGCATACCAAAGTATTCCAACATGAGATTATCTATCCAAAAGCTAAAGCCCAACTGAAATACTGTGGAGGCAGCTTAACAAAGCTGAGCATAACCAAATGCCCACAAACTGCAATTAACTTAAGCAACATTTCAAATACAAGTGGGCGAAAAGTCCTCCAGAACCATGCGAGACTGATTAAGTCATACAAAATACTATTTCTTCAAGTAATTGCTGCAAAAGGTGATTCTATAAGCTACCGATTCATGGGATGTACTCGAGTGTGTGAAAAATTCTGCAGTTTTGGCTTTTTAATGAGCTTTACAAACAGTATCAGACAGAAGCAATGCATTTTTTTTAACAAACAGTCCAAAAATTATCCTTACATTGGGACCAGCAACAGGTTTGCTGTTTGGGAAATGAAGATATAAAAAAGCAAAAGAAATGAACTTTATTACTGCTTGCATATATTGTTCTTTCAGCCACAGGGGTGGCACCAGCATGGTGTCAGTTGCCGCCCTGTGCATAGAGAGCAGCAGTTGTAATCGCACCCATGGCATTGACTGACAGTTGACCCTAATTCTGAGCCAGCTGCCAGAAACAATTAAATCAGTCCATAAGAAGAATCAGTTGAGTCAGGGTCAAAATCAGGAGGGATTTCAGAGAAATACGTAGCCAAGTTACAGGTGGGGTGAGGATGAAGATAAACACAATAAGGTAACAGCACCAAAGTATAGGGATAAATCCAAGCACAATAACACGCAACTTTCATAATTATGCTGGAAGATATAGGGTGGTACAATCCCTATAATCCCATTGTCCTAAGTGTAGAGCTGAATACACCTGCTGAGTTGTTTTACAACACACCCAACAATTCTGTGACACCACTGAGTCCAGCAACCCCAGTATATCTGATCAGACAGCATCTGTGACATTCAGTAATACAGGCCTTGAGGTTTCCTCCATTACCAGCGGTACTTGCAGGGTGAATACAGCAGCAATTAGGCAACAGAGACATATTAAGGAACAGATTGCTGGAGCATAGCAAGGTTGGGAAGGGAAAGAAAATGAGTACATATAACTCATTCCCTTTTGCCATACTTAAAGAGGTTATCCACTACTTGGACAACTACTTCTTGATCTAAATGTTTGGCCCCGATAAAACAAAAAAAGATCTTGCGGTGTCAGCACTCGCGGTCCCAGGGCTCTCGTGTGGTTGCTGTGACATGTGACCTTGGGGCCCAATCAGCGCTGGCATCACTGTCGCCTTGGGACAAATCGAACATGAAGAGGAAGTCCGGGCTGCAGCTGATCTGTCTTCCTCTTCAAGTTCAATTTGACAGGAGGCGCCGATAGTGACACAAGTGCTGATTGGGCGCCAGAATCACATGTCACAACAACAACCCAGAAGCCCTGGGGAGAGCGAGTGCCAACACCATGGGAACAGCTCCGGCATGGTAGGTGAGTATAAGCTTTATTATTTTATCGGAGCCAAGTGTGGGGTATGAAAAGGAGTTGTCCAAGTAGTGGACAACTTCTTTAACATCTGCTCACTTTCCAAAATATAAGTACAATAATAGTGCTGTATCAATATAACTGTGCATGTATATGAAGCTGTATAGGGCTATCTTCCCAATGGCATGTAAATATCCAGCTTAGGCTGTGTTCACATATCCAGTTGTTATCTTTCTGTGACAGATCCAGTGTTAAACAAACCCCGATTCACTTAAAAATGGAAGCTGGTTTGTGTTTTGTATCTGATTTTGTTCCATGTGTAACAGATCCAATTTAACTACGCACATCTAGTGTTCTGGGCATGAGCAGTGCTAAAAAAATATCAATTAATTGGATGAACATCCATTATGATCTGTTTTTCATATACTTCAAGGTAAGTAAAATGGTTTGCTCTTAATTTCTTTCTTGGTCTGGAGAAAAAAGTTGTGAAGACTATTATGAGCTATGATAATAAGTACCGAGTAGTAGAAGAATTTAATCTTATAATGTAATGACACAACATGATATTTAAGTCAGAAATAACAAGCAAGGGGTCTGTAGGTAACCTCTCTTCCAAGGCATTGCACAGCTAAAATGAGGGGGACCATAATGTAACTGCAAAACACAATACTCAAGTTTTGCGGTAGGTCTAAGAGTCTCACAATTTAAAGGGAAAAGAAATGCTGATTTGGTCAACTATGTAGTATGTCTTTGCAAACTTTTTGCAAAATGTCTTTAACACCTTTACCCCCAAGGGTGGTTTGCACGTTAATGACCAGGCCAATTTTTACAATTCTGACCACTGTCCCTTTATGAGGTTATAACTCTGGAACGCTTCAACGGATCCTGATGATTCTGACATTATTTTCTCGTGACATATTGTACTTCATGATAGTGGTAAAATTTATTTGGTATTACCTGCGTTTATTTGTTAAATGTTGAAAATTTTGCAATTTTCCAAATTTGAATTTTTATGCCTTTAAATCACAGAGATGTGTCACACAAAATACTTAATAATTAACATTTCCCACATGTCTACTTTACATCAGCACAATTTTGGAACCATTTTTTTTGTTAGGGAGTTATAAGGGTTAAAAGTTGACCAGCAATTTCTCATTTTTACAACACCATTTTTTCTTAGGGACCACATCACATTTGAAGTCACTTTGAGGGGTCTATATGATAGAATATAATATACCCAAGTGTGACACCATTCTAAAAACTGCACCCCTCAAGGTGCTCAAAACCATATTCAAGAAGTTTATTAACCCTTCAGGTGTTTCACAGGAATTTTTGGAATATTTAAAAAAAAATTAACATTTAACTTTTTTTCACAAAAAATTTACTTCAGCTCCAATTTGTTTATTTTACTAAGGGTAACAGGAAAATTGGACCCCAAAAGTTGTTGTACAATTTGTCCTGAGCATGCCGATACCCCATATGTGGGGGTAAACCACTGTTTGGGCGCACCGCAGAGCTCAGAAGAGAAGGAGTGCCGTTTGACTTTTCAATGTAAAATTGACTGGAATTGAGCTAGGACGCCATGTCGCGTTTGGAGAGACCCTGATGTGCCTAAACATTGAAACTCCCCACAATTGACACCATTTTGGAAACTAGACCCCCTAAGGAACTTATGTAGAAGTGTGGTGAGCACTTTGACCCACCAAGTGCTTCACAGAAGTTTATAATGTAGAGCTGTAAAAATAAAAAATCATTTTTTTTCCACAAAAATTATTTTTTGGGACCCAGTTTTGTATTTTCCCAAGGGTAACAGGAGATATTGGACCCCAAAAGTTGTTGTCCAATTTGTCCTGAGTATGCTGATACCCCATATGTGGGGGGAACTACCGTTTGGGTGCATTGCAGGGCTCGGAAGGGAAGGAGCTCTGTTTGGAATGCAGACTTAGATGGAATGGTCTGCAGGCGTCACATTGCGTTTGCAGAGCCCCTGATGTATTTAAACAGTAGAAAGCCCCCACAAGTGACTTCATATTGAAAACTAGACCCCCCAAAGAACTTATCTAGATGTGTTGTGAGAACTTTGAACCCCCAAGTGTTTCACTACAGTTTATAACGCAGAGCCGTGAAAATAAAAAATCTATTTTTTCCCACACAAATTATTTTTTAGCCCCCGGTTTTGTATTTTCCCAAGGGTAATAGGAGAAATTGGACCCCAAAAGTTGTTGTCCAATTTGTCCTGAGTACGCTGATACCCCATATGTGGGGGGGAACCACCGTTTGGGCGCATGGCAGAGTTCGGAAGGGAAGGAGCTCCGTTTGGAATGCAGACTTAGATGGAATGGTCTGCAGGCGTCACATTGCGTTTACAGAGCCCCTGATGTACCTATACAGTAGAAACCCCCCACAAGTGACCCCATATTGAAAACTAGACCCCCCAAGGAACTTATCTAGATGTGTTGTGAGAACTTTGAGCCCCCAAGTGTTTCACTACAGTTTATAATGCAGAGCCGTGAAAATAAAAAATCCTTTTTTTTTCTTCACAAAAATTATTTTTTAGCCCCCGGTTTTGTATTTTCCCAAGGGTAACAGGAGAAATTGGACCCAAAACGTTGTTGTCCAATTTGTCCTGAGTATGCTGATACCCCATATGTTGGGGTAAACCCCTGTTTGGGTGCATGGGAGAGCTCGGAAGGGAAGGAGCACTGTTTTACTTTTTCAACGCAAAATTGACTGGAATTGAGATCGGACGCCATGTCGCGTTTGGAGAGCTCCTGATGTGCCTAAACAGTGGAAACCCCCCTATTCTAACTAAAACCCTAACCCAAACACACCCCTAACCCTAATCCCAACCATAACCCTAACCACACCCCTAACCCTAATCTCAACCGTAAATGTAATCCAAACCCTAACTTTAGCCCCAACCCTAACCCTAACTTTAGTCCC
The DNA here is from genome assembly GCF_051348905.1 of Ranitomeya variabilis. NCBI lineage: Eukaryota > Metazoa > Chordata > Amphibia > Anura > Dendrobatidae > Ranitomeya > Ranitomeya variabilis. The sequence goes on from NC_135232.1 coordinate 259,832,989, forward strand.
AACCCTAACTGCAGCCCTAACCCTAACTTTAGCCCCAACCCTAACCCTAATGGGAAAATGGAAATAAATATATATTTTTAAAATATTATTTTTCCCTAACTAAGGGGGTGATGAAGGGGGGTTTGATTTACTTTTATAGTTTGTTTTTTTATTGGCAGCTGTCACACACTAAAAGACGCTTTTTATTGCAAAAAATAGTTTTTGCGTCTCCACATTTTGAGTGCTATAATTTTTCCATATTTTGGTCCACAGAGTCATGTGAGGGCTTGTTTTTTGTGGGACGAGTTGACGTTTCTATTGGTACCATTTTCAGGTACGTGACATTTTTTGACCGCTTTTTATTCCGATTTTTGTGAGGCAGAATGACCAAAAACCAGCTATTCATGAATTTCTTTTGGGGGGGGGGCGCTTATACCATTCCACGTTTGGTAAAATTGATAAAGCAGTTTTATTCTTCGGGTCAGAACGATTACAGCAATTCCTCATTTATATAGTTTTTTTATGTTTTGGCGCTTTTATACGATAAAAACTATTTTATATAAAAAATAATTATTTTTGCATCGCATCACTTTATTCTGAGGACTATAACTTTTTTATTTTTTCACTGATGACGCTGTATGGCAGCTTGCTTTTTGCGGGATAAGATGACGTTTTCAGCGGTACCATGGTTATTTATATCTGTCTTTTTGATCGCGTGTTATTCCACTTTTTGTTTGGCGGTATGATAATAAAGCGTCTTTTTTTTTTTACGGTGTTCACTGAAGGGGTTAACTAGTGGGACAGTTTTATAGGTCGGGTCGTTACGGACGCGGCGATACTAAATATGTGCACTTTTATTGTTTTTTTTTATTTAGATAAAGAAATGTATTTATTGGAACAATATTTTTTTTTCTTTATTTAGGTTTTTTTTTTATGGAGCCTGCAGGGAGGAGGAGGCAGGAGACCCTCGGAGCAACGCGATTTTTTTTATACATTTTGTATTGAAAATTTCCAAGAAGTATCATTTCTCCTTGCGGAGAGTGACATGTTAAGCATGTCGAGGTGAGGAAACTTAAAGCCGCAATGCTCCTCTGGGAAATATGCATATTGTCTCTTCAGAGAGGAAGAGGACTAGAACTCTAGTGCCACCTATTGGAAGTAGCAATCCTAACAGTCAATGTCGACCTTTTAACGAGCCTTGTCACATGACTTAGGATAATAGCCAAACCGATACTTCTTGGATCCCGGTCAGACGCCTCTCAATCAGCCAAACCAGATCTCCACTTTACACTGACGAGGGGCAGTACCCCGAAACACAGTGTCTGCAAATTGAGATCTGGTTTGGCTCTTATCTCCTAAGTCATGTGACAAGGCTCGTTAAAGGGTCGACATTGACTGTTAGGATTGCTACTTCCAATAGGTGGCACTAGAGTTCTAGTCCTCTTCCTCTCTGTTGAGACAATTTGCGTATTGAAAATAAAAACATTTGTATGTAGCCAGGACACAGAGCTTAGGCCCCATTAATGCATGATACCTAGTGCAGAAAACCACATTTCTGTAATAGAAAACCAAAACCAAATTCTCAAAAAACCCTTCCTGAACAGTTTTTCATCTTTCCCATGACATCAACCAATGTTTCCTTTGGTGCTGAATATACAATATTATGCCTAAGTGATAACCCCCACGCCACCCCTAGTCAAACGAACTTCACCCTAGTGTTCTACAGTTCAGCTCGGACTTGTTGAGGCCATAAGGCAAGGTATCAACTGCTCCACAATTATTGCTATGGGAGACCAGTAGCATAAATACAGCTGCTCAAGTGTCAGGCCCTTTTTTTTTCCAGAAAAAAAAACCCATCATGAAGCCAAAAGCACATTCCACACAGCTATGCAACAAGGTTAGGAAAATGTAGGAATCATTGACTTCATTCTATTTAAGGAATATTGTTTGGAATATATTCATTGCGGTATTTGCAGATATTCATGAAATTCCCACAGTATAAGTAATAAATATTTTAAAGGGGTTGTCTGATACTTATAATGCCCTTTATAAACATCTATCTTTAAAGGGGTTTTCCACTACTACGCCTTCTTAAACTAAATGTCCAGGCTGATAAAACTATAAGGCTGGAGTCACACACAACATATAAAAACGGTCCTTTTTTTACAGACCAAATACGCAGAAATGTTCCCTGAACAGTGATCCATATGTTATCCGTAGGCAAGGTGTGGCTGCGTATTTTGCGCATGTAAACCTCCGTATGGCATCCGTATGTCAGTGAGACACACATATATATATATATATATATATATATATATATATATATATATATATATATATATAGTTATATTTCATACAGAGCTAGATAGCAGAAAAGCCGGTAATTCAATTGCCGGCTTTTGCTGTCTCCTTATCAAACCCGACAGGATATGAGACATGGTTTACATACAGTAAACCATTTCATATCCCTTATTTTTTTTACATATTCCTCACTACTAATGTTATAAGTGCCTGTGTGCAAAATTTGGGAGCTCTAGGTGTTAAAATAAAGGGTTAAATCACGGAAAAAACTGGCGTGGGCTCCCGCACAGTTTTCTCCGCCAGAGTGGGAAAGCCAGTGACTGAGGGCAGATATTAATAGCCTAGAGAGGAACCATGGTTATTGGCCCCCGTGGCTAAAAACATCTGCCCCCAGCCACCCCAGAAAAGGCACATCTGTAAGATGCGCCTATTCTGGCAGTTAGCCACTCTCTTCCCACTCTCGAGTAGCGGTGGGATATGAGGTAATAAAGGGTTAATGTCACCTTGCTAATGTAAGGTGACATTAAGCCTGGTTAATAATGGAGAGATGTCAATAAGACATCTATCCATTATTAATCCAATAGTAATAAAGGGTTAAAACACACACACACACACACACACACACACACACACACACATTATGAATAAAGTATTTTAATGAAATAAATACCCATGGGGTTTTAACATCTTTATTGTATTCTCAATCCAACTGACGACCCTTGTCATCTGAAAAAGGGAAAATAAAAAAGCAACAATATCCCATACATGTCCGCCGTACAGTCATGTCCCACGATGTAAATCCATCTGAAGGGGTTAAATAACTTTACAACCAGGAGCCTGCTAATGCAGCTGCCCCTGGATGTAAAAACTGGGGAATGAATGGAATGCAGGGGAACGTAGCTTCGTAGACTTGCGGTGATGCGCCCCCTGGTGGCATAAACTCATATGGACTCTAGCGTGGGAATTTTTCTGAATATTTTCCCACGCTAGAGTTCATGGACCCTTCCAAGGTCATCACGGTAGCACCTGTCTGTCTGACTTCTTTACTTCCGGGTAAAACTTTCATTCCAGAGTACAACAGAAAGTGAATCTTATGGTGGGGACATGCCTCCAAACTTGCAGGTCATGTCAGCCTCAAAAAGACTCTCATTCTTCTGTCATGCTACTACTGGTGGCAAAACCTTCTCCAAGATGTCCGAAGCTTTATAGCCTCCTGTCCGTCTTTTGCCAAGAACAAGGTCCCTAGGCAGCTACAGTCTTGTTTTTTCACCCACTTCCAGTCCCATTGGCTCCTTGGCAGCACATTGCAATGGACTGATCTGCCTAGGTCTTCGGGCTGCGCTATCATCCTCGTGGTTGTGGATAGATTCTCCAAGATGGCCCATTTGATCTCTCTCCCTGGTTTGCCCTCGACACCCGAGTTGGCGAAAGGTTTCGTCCACCATATTTTTCGCATCCATGGCCTTCCTTAACATATCGTTTCAGAGGAGTCCAGTTCACCTCTCGGTTCTGGAGAGCTCTCTGCAAGTTTCTGAACATCACGCTTGACTTCTCCTCTGCCTACCACCCACAGTTAAACGGCCAGGTGGAGCATACAAATCAGACTCTGGTGACTTCTCTCCATCATTTCTCTAATGCCCACCACAGCGACTGGTCAGATTTTACTCCCGTGGGCTGAATTCGCGTACAACAATCACACCAGCAAATCATCTTCCAAGTCATCTTTCGTTATCGTCTGGTGTACCTTTACCGGCTCCTCCTGTCTCAGGTGTGCCAGGGGCTGATCTTGTATCCGAGGAGTTCTCCAGGAGTTGGCAGGAGACCAAGACCGCTCTCGAACAAGCACCTGACAGAATGAAAAGACATGCGGACAAGAGGCGCTTAGATCCCCCACTATTTCATCCTGATGATAAGGTGTGGTTATCTTCCAAATTCATCCGCTTAAAGATCCCCTCGCATAAGCTGGGTCCTCGCTATATTGGACCTTTTGAGGTCTTGGCCCGTATCAATGATGTCTCCTACAAGTTGAGACTACCCGCCTCGCTCCGCATCCCCAATTCATTCCACGTTTCCCTCCTAAAGCCAGTTGTCCTCAACCAGTTCCATGCCTCTACTGTTCATTCTCTTTGGCCTGCTTCCGCTGATGATGTCTTTGAAGTTAAGGACATCCTTGCTAAGAAAAAGCTAAGAGGGAGGACCTTTTTTCTAGTTGATTGGAAAGGTTTTGGTCCTGAAGAGAGATCTTGGGAGCCTCGGGAGAACATCCTGGCTCCCTGAATCTTGGCAAGATTTCTTTCCAGTCTTGGGAGGGAGGGGCGTAAGGAGGGGGTACTGTCATGCCGCGGCTCTCAGAGTCCCGCTATACTTACCAGTCCTCGGCATCCCGGCGCGCTCCCGCTCGTCTCCTGACATCTGCTTCCCTGCTCGCGTGGCCGGCTCCTGTCTCCCGTTGGGTGAGCGCGTGCACTGGGTTCAGCGGCACACGCGCACACCTCTCTCTTTGATTTTGGCTGCTCCTTCCAGCCTGCTCTATGCTCCTGGAGGACTCTGACCCGGAAGTCCCATTGCGCACTCTGCTTATCAGGCTGCCTCTTCCTCCTGGCTGTGCCTGTTACTTGTGCTTTACAAGCGATTCTGGCCCCCCGTTCCTATGCGGCCCCTCTTCCCTGCCTGCCTACCCTGCCGATAGTTTTTGCTACTTAACCTCTTGCCCTTACCTTCATCCTCCCCTCTGCTCTCTCCTAGTGTCTGCCTACCAGTGTCTCCATCCTGCCAGCCTTCCTGTGTCTCAGCTGTGCCAGCGTACCAGTGTTTCCTGCCTGCCTGTGTTCCCGTGTTTCAGCCGTGTCAGCCTGCCAGTGTCTACAGCCTGTCCGTGTTCTCGTGTCTTCACCATGACTTCCTGCGTCTCTGTCCTGCTCGTGTTCCTGTGTCTCTGCTGTATCATTCCTCCCGCCTGTCCTTCCTGACTTTTGCTGTCACTCTTGTTGTCCGCTCCTGGCTATCAACTGCCATGGCGGTAGTCTCCCCTGGGCCTGTCCCTAACGCTCCCTGTATAGGGGGTGGTCCACTAGGTCAACTCGCCCTAGGGAGGTTCGCTGCCGCGGTCCAGCGGGTCCACCTAAGGAGTTCCTCTAGTTCTCACACCCTGTATATCACCTTTGCCACATTAGCACTTTATATCTACAGGTGCTTCTCACAAAATTAGAATATCGTCAAAAAGTTCATTTATTTCAGTTCCTCAATATAAAAAGTTAATCTCATATATTATGTAGAGTCATTACAAACAGAGTGATCTATTTCAAGTGTTTATTTTCTGTTAATGTTGATGATTATGGCTTACAGCCATCGAGAACCCAAAAGCCATTATCTCAGTAAGTTAGAATACTTTATAACACCAGCTTGAAAAATGATTTTGAAATTTGAAATGTTGACCTACTGAAATGTATGTTCAGTAAGGCTGGTTTCACACTTGCGTTTGGCTGTTCTGCGTATAGCTGCGTACATCCGCCTACGCTCCGCCTACTTCCGCATGCGTCCTGCATGCCTATCTTTAACATTGGATAACTTTTTGCGCTCCTGTGCGGTCGGCGGGCATGTCAAAATGCCGCATACGGACGCATCCGCATACAATGCATGTTCCTGCGTACCCAATGTTAAAGATAGGTATGCAGGACGATGCAAGATGCATGCAGAAGTAGGCGGAGCTTAAAGGAGGATGTATGCAGCCATACGCAGACCAGCCAAATGTAAATCCACTCAAAACTAGGTCGGAGCTCCTTTTGCATTAATTACTGCATCAATGCTGTGCGGCCTGGAGGTGATCAGCCTGTGGCACTGCTGAGGTGTTATGGAAGCCCAGATTCTGGTGTCTCGTGTCTTCCTCTTGACAATATCCCATAGATTCTCTATGGGGTTAAGGTCAGGTGAATTTGCTGGCAAATCAAGCACAGTGATACTGTTGTTTTTAAACCAGGTATTGGCACTTTTGGCAGTGGGGACAGGTGCCAAGTCCTGCTGGAGAATTAAATTTCCATCTCCAAAAAGCTTGTCGGCAGAGGGAAGCATGAAGTGATCTAAAATTTCCTGGTAGACGGCTGCGCTGACTTTGGTCTTGATAAAACAAAGTGGACCTACACCAGATGACATGGCTCCCCAAACCATCACTGATTGTGGAGACTTCACACTAGACCTCAAGCAGCTTGGATTGTGCCTCTCGACTCTTCCTCCAGACTCTGGGGCCTTGATTTCCAAATGAATTGTAAAATTTACTTTCATCTGAAAACAACACCTTGCACCACTGACCAACAGTCCCGTTCTTTTTCTCCTTGGCCCAGGTAAGACCCTTCTGGCGTTGTCTATTTGTCAAGAGTGGCTTGACACAAGGAATGCAACACTTGGAGCCCATGTCCTGGATATGTCTGTCAGTGGTGGCTCTTGAAGCAATGACTCCAGCAGCAGTCCACTCCTTGTGAATCTCCCCAAAATTTTTGAATGGCCTTTTCTTAACCATCTTTTCAAGGCTGCGGTTATCCCGGTTGCTAGTGCACCATTTCTACCACACTTTTTCCTTACACTCAACTTTCCATTATTATGCATGGATACAGCATTCTGTGAACAGCCAGCTTCTTCAGCAATGACCTTTTGTGGCTTACCCTCCTTGTGGAGTGTGTCAATGACTGCCTTCTGGACATCTGTCAAGTCAGCAGTCTTCCCCATGATTGTGGAGCCTACTGAAACAGACTAAGGGACCTTTTTAAACGCTTAGGAATCCTTTGCAGGTGTTTTCTGTTAATTATTCTAATTTACTGAGATAATGACGTTTGGGTTTTCATTGGCTGTAAGCCATAATCATCAACATTAACAGAAATTAACACTTGAAATAGATCACTCTTTTTGTAATGACTCTATATATGAGTTTCACTTTTTGCATTGAAGAACTGAAATAAATTAACTTTTTGGTGATATTCTAATTTTGTGAGAAACATCCTGCCGTGAACTGCCTGTATCATGCAGGTAGAATGGAGCGTTATCCATTACCACGGATACTTACCTCTTAAACTCTCCAGTGACGCGCGCTCATCTCCCTCGCCGTCTGGTTGTCGTGATGACACGTCCCTTCAGCATCGTCTTCCCCCGCCCACACCATTACGTGCCTGGTATGGGCAGGGAGGGATGATGTGGGCTGCCGATCCGCTGTCTTCCGGTCGGCAAGATGGATGACTCAAGTGCCATAGCATGTCGCCAATTTGTGAGTACTAACATAAATAGCCTATGCCTCTGCACTAATATCACCCCTCTGAAGAAGCCAGATGCGAAACTCTTGGTACTTTGATCTCTCTTGGGTAAATATGTTACTGTGGCTTTACTTATAACTGGATTCTGTGTGCACAAAATACTCAGCATTAAATAGCAATGGGAGTCTAGACCGGAGTTTAATGTGTAGCATGCATGACAAATTCATTGTTGTAACAACTTTCATCTCTATCTGTGGTGGGTATTTTATTATATCGTAGGATCTTCTTATCCACATCTGAATATAAGGTATAAACACCCACTATATATTCAAATGAAAATCCTATTTCATAATGTATTTTTGTTATACATCCTTCCACCTTACATATTTCTAAGTGTGAGAGAAAATAATGTATTTCAGGCACATGGAAGTCTATTGTTTTTAACTCCCTGTATGCAGATTGACAATAAATTTGACAATAAAAACACTAATCTGTTATTTGCACACCAAAACCACTGGTCAGATTTACCTCTGTTTTAATATACCCCTTTTAAATGTATATTTGTCTGTCATTTCTCTTTTACGTATTTAGGTAATAAAATGTATTTGAATATATTCCGACTATATACTCCTAGCTCAAAAAAGAGCTAGGTGTTTTTCATGTCAGTTTTTGACATTTAACTCCTAAATATTCAACTGTGAGTGGTATTATTGAAAAGTGTAAAAGTTTAGAAACCACAGAAATGCAGCCACTAAGTGACAGACCATGTAAACTTACAGAGCGAAGTCCCCCGAGTGCTCAGGTGCAGAGTGCATAAATGCTGCCAATGTGCTGCTAACTCAACTGCAGAACTCCAAACCTCCTCTGCATTGTTATCAGCGCTAACCTGGTCAAGCGTAAACATCACGAATTACTATGACAAGCTTCGGATGGAGTGGTATAGAGGACTGGACTCTGGAGCAGTGGAAACATATTCCGTGGAGTGAGAAATCCCACTTCTTTGTCTGATCGACAAATCAGAGTTTGGTGAATCTCAGGGGAATGTCACCTGCCTGATTACTTTGTGCCAACTGTAAAGATTGCTGTAGGAGCAATAATGCTATGGGGATATTTTAAGGGGTTGGCCTAGGTCCCCTAGTTCCAGTGAAAGAAAATCTTAAAAATGTATTCCGGATCAGCTTACTTACACGTCAGGAGGGGAGCAGGGACAGAACTGTAATAACCTTGGATATCTGCCAGTTAGCATGAGCGAGTCGCAGAAGTCACACACCTGTCCTATTCACTAGGATCCCACAAGCTGCCAGACATCTGTAGACATGATATCAGCAGCTGACCTACGGATGCGAGTGTAAGCCAATCAAGATTACGTCGTTAATGCTTTAGCATACCATGACATTTTGGACAACTGTACCTTCCAACTTTGTGGGAACAGTTTGAGGAAGGCAGTTTTCTGACCGTGCACCAAACAAGGTCAATAAAGGCATTGTTGGGTGACTTTGTTGTGGATGAATCTGACATGCCGCACACAGCCATGATGTCAACTCCTTCCAACACCTACAGGAGAAACGATAACGGAAAATGGGAGCCAGGTGCTCTCCTCCAAGAGTGTCTGACCTCACAATTGCTCCTCTACATTAATGGGCAAAACTTTCCACAGACACACTCCAAAATGTTATAAAAAGCCTTCCCAGAAGAGTGATCGCTGCAAAAGAGGTAAAAATATATTAAAAAAATCTATATTAATACCTATAGATTTAGCATGGATGTCCTAAAAGCTCCTACAGGGGACATGTGCAGCGGTCCATATAGTGTACTTTTGAATGTTTCCGAATAGAAGAACGTTAAGCTGCGGTATCCACATATTTTTACTTGCAAAACAGAATAGTTATGCATTTAATATTCGTGTTTAATCATTTTATTACTTGTAGAAAAGCCTAATTTAATCCTGCATGTTACAGGAGCTGGAGAGCTAACAGCGCAAGAGGCTCTTATCCGATATAAATTAAGAGATTAAAAAGGTTATGCTAACCTGATAAAGTTGCATGCACAACAGTATGAAGGCATAGGATTACAGCTGAGGCAGGTCCACACGTCATCCGACCGGTACAATGGATAAAGGAAAAAAACGTGGATTGCTGATAAATTGATATTAACATGCAACAAACACAAACTGTATATGTGGTTTTATTATCGACGCATTTCGAAGTTGACATGTTTCTTCCGCAGGATATATGGTTATATCCTGAGGAATAAGTGTGTCAACTTCGAAACGCGTCAGTAATAAAACTGCATTTACACAGTTTTGGTATCCTGGATTTTGATTCCAATTTATTTGCAGAGCGGACAATACACATTTTTTTCCTTTATCTAATGTAATCCTGTGTAATTCCACTTTACAGTAAAAACTTCAACCTGAAAAGCAGCAGGATAACCAGGTAGATAAGCATCTAGGAAGCAGGGAGATCACACATTGCTTACTATCAGGCTTGTAAAATAAGAAATGCTGGCCAAGGCTCAAGTAACAGTACGTAATTCTGACTTTTTTTTCTATATGGTGGTCACCACCGTTATTGTAAATTAAGGGGGGGCAACATTTGATGGTGGTCCTCCTTATGTATGGAGTATACAGCTTGCAGAACACTTCATTAGGTATAGAATTAATAGTCTTTGCAATCAGTAGACCTTACTATAGTTTTTCAATAACAGATACTATCACTATCCAGGACTGGAGGAGCAGATGACAATCACTACTATTACTGCATTCATAAGAACAATAAATAGATGAACACAACAAAGGCAGCATTGTTCTACCACCATATGGTAGCAGTTGTGCAATAATCCAAGCACTGCCACCATGGAGACAAACAGTGCTGGCAACTACACCGGATGCCAGCACCTCTACCAGGAGCAGAGCCCCCTGCAGATTCGGGGTCCCCTCCCTCCCTGCCCTATGCAGAGCACACTGGACCCCCACTGGCAGGAGCAGGCAGGTGTGGGGAGACATGCAGCTACCTTGTCTGCGCCGGGAGCTCCTCTCGTCCTCTGCTCGCCTCTCAGCGCCGTGAACTTTATGCAGTCAGCGAGCTGCAGTCTCCAATCAGATCGCATCACATCAGCCAGTGGAGAGGCCCCGGACCTCTGCCCCATTCCCCACCCATCGGCAGATGTGCCCGGTGCTGCCCCCCACTCCTCTAATGCAGCCTGACAGCCTCGCCAGCCAGTGTGTGCGATCCGGGGCTTCCCTCTGCACAATGGCCTTGGCTGCTTTCTCCTTTAAGCTGTTCAGATGCTTCCAAGAGAAAAATACATTTCTTTTCAGTAAGAATACAAGCACAATAACTAACAATAAATGCAAAATGTCAATCAATAAAAATCCCTGTAGCTCTAAAATTCTCCGACAACCAGAACTACACCTGCAATTGTGGTTGTCACTGGTCTAATGATACAAGATCTGCAATAAACTATTCTCTATAGCTGATAAAAATGGATCATGTATGCTCAGTACTTATCAGTGCCATTGGTGGCATCAGTAAGGTCAGGCGACATTATTATGCCTTGCTTATATAGCACCATTTATTGTATGACACTTTTCAGACATCATCACTGTCCTCATTGGGGCTCACAATGTAAATTCCCTAGCAGTATGTCTTTGGAGTGTGGGAGGAAACCGGAGAACCCAGAGGAAACCCACGCAAACACGGGGAGAACATACAAACTCCTTGCAGATCTTATCCTTAGTGTAATTTAAACCCAGGACCCCAGTTCTGCAAGACTGCGGTGCTAACCACTGAGCCACTATGCTGTAATTGAAGAAGTTTTTCCATCTCCAAGATTCTATCCTAATATGTCGTAGATGTAATAATATTGATAATATTAGCAAATACCGGCAATTAGAAATGTAGGAGAATCCTTCTAATACGCTATGTTGTTTACCCCATGTGCAGGGCATTGTACTAGCTTATGTATTCATGATTGCGCGTTATGACCATTCATATAGTGACAGGTGTTAGTGGTTGTAACCATGGATACTTAAGCTATTGCAATGCCCTGTACATGAGGTAAGTGACAAAGTGAATCAGAAGAACTATACTACATTTATAATAGGAGGTATTTGTCAATATTATTATCATTACACCACTACATATTGGGATAGGATCTTGGAGATAGGAATACCCCTTTGACCTCTTGAAGATGCAGCCATTTTTCTATTTTGCTGGCCTTTTTACATCCTTTGTCGGCATATTATATTCTCACTGTACCGCTGATTATCCAGCTTTATTTTTATCAGCCAAACAGTTCCAGAGATAGGGTAATTATACGAAACAGCTTAAACAAACATCCCGAAGAATCCTGTGAGTAAGGTACCTTCACACTGAACAACTTAACAACGATAACGATAGCGATCCGTGACGTTGCAGCGTCCTGGATAGCGATATCGTTGTGTTTGACACGCAGCAGCGATCAGGATCCTGCTGTGATATCGCTGGTCGGAGCTAGAAGGCCAGCACCTTATTTCGTTGCTGGATCACCCGCTGACATCGCTGAGTCGGCGTGTGTGACGCCGATTCAGCGATGTCTTCACTGGTAACCAGGGTAAACATCGGGTTACTAAGCGCAGGGCCACGCTTAGTAACCCGATATTTACCATGGTTACCATTGTAAATGTAAAAAAAACCAAACACTACATACTTACATTCCGGTGTCTGTCGCGTCCCCCGGCGTCTGCTTCCCTGCACTGTCAGCGCCGGCCAGCTGTAAAGCAGAGCACAACAGTGACGTCACCGCTCTGCTTTCCGGCGGCGCTTACACAGGATGCAGGAGGAGTGCAGGGAAGCGGACGCCGGGGGACGTGACAGACATCAGAAGGTGGGTTTTTTTTTTTTTACATTTACAATGGTAACCAGGGTAAACATCGGGTTACTAAGCACGGCCCTGCGCTTAGTAACCCGATGTTTACCCTGGTTACCCGGGGACTTCGGCATCGTTGGTCGCTGGAGAGCTGTCTGTGTGACAGCTCCCCAGCGACTAAACAGCGACGCTGGAGCGATCGGCATCGTTGTCTATATCGCTGCAGCGTCGCTTAATGTGACGATACCTTTACGCTCCCTTATAAAGACCATAACAATTGCACAATGTAGCAGGAGGAATAAAATAAGACCTGATTGGCCACTTTTGCCTTGATGACAGGTCCTTATTAAACCACATAATGTAGGTTTTTCTTTTTTAACGCCTCTTTATAGTAAATAAAAAAGCCAAAACAAATTTTTGTTACAATTATACAAAAAAAAGCTACACTAAAAGCCAGTGAAAACACCTCAAATTAACGGAAGAGTTCAGTCTGATGGAGGTCTACGTCAGTTACAGGCGATCGTATGTAAACCCTGCTCTCTACCAATGGTGGATACATGCTTGAGCTTATGGAAAGATTCAGCTCTGGTATTCCGTAAGGGGATATCACAAAATCTATCTGGAGACATATAGATATTTCACAACTAGTCTCTCATCAGCCATTCACATGGGGGGAGGACCATGACACGTTCACAAGCTCCTATAACATGCAGTTGTCATAGGAATCACCAGACTTCACAGCTTTATTTGATGGAAGCGGGTGCATTAGATATTAGGGATTCAATATCTAGACATTTCTATCAGGCGTTACGTTCACACTTTAGGTAATTTGTCTCATGCTAAAAATCAGACTTCTCACAGGATCAGGTATATAACGGCATGTACTGTATATCAGAGCCCATTTACAAGCACAATAGTAAACTTCTGCCCAAGAACTCGGTTTGGTCAGTTTCCTGCCTCGACAATTAATGCAGCCCTCCAACCTAGCACTGAAAAGTGACTATACATTTGTCGTACCTTGTCACCCTACCGTTTACCTCCTGTACTGAGAATTATGTTCTGATCAGCCTGCATCCAAGATGCCAGCTGTATTGGCATACATGGCAGTGGTAAGTCTAAACCACTCCTTAATAGCACAGGAAAATCAGGGGCGGTGTGGTTTGGACCACCCCACTCCCTATGCTACTCTGGGGCAATCCTAGGTGCAGAAGAACCGGAACACCGATACCAGGTAGGGTTGTTATACGTGAAAATGTATAATCACACTTTTGTGCCAAGGTAGAGGGTCATTTTAACGTAAACCTGCTGGGCTTACTGGGTATGTTGTTTCTTCAGAAATGTGGATCGTCTGCTAGTCACTGCCAATTATTATCGTAAAGTGAAAAGAATCGGATCATACTGAAGTCGTCAAGATCCAGTGACTTGACTCTCCTAGAGTATGCACAGGTCTTGAATTTGACTAACAAGCAACATCTGTATCTCTGTTCTCCCTGTGTTCTCGTGGGTTCCCTCGTGTACTCTAGGTTCCTCCAAAAACATAGGGAAAGGTTTCCATTGAAACTGGACCCAATGTGCTTGACTGAGAATGAGAAATTACGACGGCTTCACACTTCTTGACATTCTCTATCTGATTATGGACTGCAACATTAGGACCAGCTGCAGGTCTCCTGACTGGAGCGTGACAACCTTATTAATGTCTAGTTGAGTTTGGGTCAGGAGACCTGCAAGTAGTCTGGACACTGCAATCCCTACTTGGGGTGCGACATTTTAAAATGACCCAAGATTGTAAGACCCATTGAGGTTTGTATAGTGCTGAGAAATATGATGGTGCTATAAAAGCCATGGGATAGAAAAGACTACGTTTACCAAATGCTTTTTTATTTACTAGTTAGAAAAGTACCTTTGGAGAAGTTTAAGGATTAAAAATGGACAAGTATTACTTTTAATGAGTTTAATGTACCTTATTACAAAAAAAAAAAGTGATACAGAAGTGAAAACAAAACCCAGCGAACATATTTCCCTGCATATAGTATATACAGGTGCTTCTCATAAAATTTTAATATCATCAAAAAGTTCATTTATTTCAGTTCTTCAAGACAAAAAGCGTAACTCATATATAGAGTCATTACAAACAGAGTGATCTATTTCAAGTGTTTATTTCTGTTAATATTGATGATTATTTCTTACAGCCAATGAAAAACCAAAAGTCATTATCTCAGTAAATTAGAATACTATATAACACCAGTTTGAAAAATGATTTTAAAATCTGAAATGTCTGTCTACTGAAATGTATGTTCAGCAAATGCACTCAATACTTGGTTGGGTGTCCTTTTTGCAAAAATTTTGGAAGCCCAGTTTGCTTTGCTAACAACTTTCAGCTCGTGTGCATTGTTGGATCTGGTGTCTCTCCTCTTCCTCTTGGTGAATGAAAGGCTTAATGTGGAAATGGTCCGCGCTGCAGATAGATGAGAAATCCAAATATGTTTCATAAAAGGAATGGTGGTTTATTCAACGCGTTTCAAATTCTCAGTGACTTCTTAATCAGGAAATACCACACAAGTATCATGTATTGTTTGGTATGGTGTCTCTTGTCTTCCTCTTGACAATACCCCATAAATTCTCTATGGGGTTAAGGTCAGGCGAGTTTGATGGCCAATCAAGCACAGTGATACTGTTGTTTTTAAACCAGGTATTGGTACATTTGGCAGTGTGGACAGGTGCCAAGTCCTGCTGGAGAATGAAATTTCCATCTCCAAAAAGCTTGTCGGCAGAGGGAAGCATGAAGTGCTCTAAAGTTTCCCGGTAGACGGTGTTATGATCCCAGTGGCTGGGGATCACAGGAAATACTAGCTAAGTAACTAAACATAGACACGAGCTCTAGGGAGATGGTAACTGGACTGACCGCAAAACCTGATCCTATCCAAACACACTAAAGGCCCCCAACAAATAATAACGGTGAGGTAAGGAGAAAAGACACACGTAGGAATGAAAACAGATTCAGCAAATGAGGCCCGCTGTTGTGAACTGTGTTTCTGGGCTCCCTCTTGTGGTCACTAATGGTATTGTATGAGTCATGTCTTCTGCAGGCCTGGGCTTCAGCTGTTTCATTAAGCTGTGGGTGTTCCCTATTTAGTCCTCCTTAGGACTCAGTCTCTTGCCTGGTATCGATGTATTCAGTCCAATTTGGTCTCCTCCTGATTCCTTGCCATCTGTCTCATGCAAGAAAAGCTAAGTCCTGTTTGCATACTTTGGATCATTTGCATTATCAGTGTTTTTTGTCCAGCTTGCTCAAAATGTGATTTTCTAGCTCGCTGGAAGCTCTAGGGTGCTGATATTCTCCCCTCACACCGTCAGTCGGTGCGGGGGTTCTTGAATATTCAGCGTGGATGTTTTTGCAGGGTTTTCTGCTGACCGCATAGTTCACTTTCTATTTTCTGCCTATCTAGATTAGTGGGCCTCACTTTGCTGAATCTAGTTAATCTCTACGTTTGTGTTTTCCTCTTGCCTCACCGTTATTATTTGTTGGGGGCTTTCTATATCTTTGGGGTTAATTTCTCTGGAGGCAAGTGAGGTCTTATTTTCCCTCTAGGGATAGTCAGTTCTCCGGCTGGATCGAGACGTCTAGAAACAACGTAGGCACGTTCACCGGCTACTTCTAGTTGTGTGTTAGGATCAGTTATGCGGTTAGCCCAGTTTCCACCTCTCTAGAGCAGTTCCTATGTTTTTGTAGACTTAGCCGGAATACCAGAGATCCTCTACCACTAGGATCATAACAGTATACCAGGCCATAAAGGAAATGTTTAATGCATCGCAGAAGCGGGATTAAAAAGAAGTTCTGAGTGTTTTTTTTTTGTTTTTTTTTGCTGCAGTCTGTCTAGCTTCTTTCGTCCCCTTATTCTCTGAGTGGTTTTGAGCTCTGCTGCAGACATGAATTTTCAGACTCTGACTTCTAGTGTGGATCAGCTTGCTGCAAGGGTGCAAAGCATTCAGGATTTTGTCACTCATAGTCCTATGTCTGAACCAAAAATACCTATCCCTGAGCTGTTTTTTGGAGATAGATCTAAGTTCCTGAATTTTAGGAATAATTGTAAATTGTTTCTGTCTCTGAGACCTCGTTCCTCTGGGGATTCCACTCAGCAAGTTAAAATTGTTATCTCCTTCTTGCGTGGCGACCCTCAAGATTGGGCCTTCTCTCTGGCGCCAGGAGATCCTGCATTGGTGAATGTTGATGCGTTTTTTCTGGCGCTTGGTTTGCTTTATGAGGAGCCTAATCTTGAAAATCAGGCCGAAAAGGCGTTGCTAGCTATCTCTCAAGGTCAGGACGAAGCTGAGGTGTATTGTCAAAAATTTCGGAAATGGTCCGTGCTTACTCAATGGAATGAGTGTGCCCTGGCCGCAAATTTCAGAAATGGTCTTTCTGAAGTCATTAAGAATGTGATGGTGGGGTTTCCTATCCCTACAAGTCTGAATGATTCAATGGCTCTGGCCATTCAAATTGATCGGCGTTTGCGGGAGCGCAAATCTGCTAATCCTTTGGCGGTGCTGTCTGAACGGACACCTGACCTTATGCAATGTGACAGAATTCTGACCAGAGCCGAATGGCGAAGTCATAGACGTCAAAATGGGTTGTGTTTTTACTGTGGTGATTCAACGCATGTTATCTCAGCATGCTCTAAGCGCTTGAAAAGAGTTGTTAATCCTGTCGCCATTAGTACTTTACAGCCTAAATTTATTTTGTCTGTGACCTTAATTTGTTCATTATCTTCTTACTCAGTCATGGCTTTTGTGGATTCTGGTGCTGCTCTGAGTCTGATGGATTTGTCGTTTGCCAGGCGCTGTGGTTTTGTCCTGGAGCCGTTGGAATTTCCTATTCCTCTTAGAGGAATTGATGCTACGCCATTGGCGGAGAATAAACCTCAGTATTGGACGCAGGTGACCATGTGCATGACTCCTGTACATCAGGAGGTGATTCGCTTCCTTGTTCTGCATAATTTGCATGATGTTGTCGTTTTGGGTCTGCCATGGCTACAGACCCATAATCCAGTTTTGGATTGGAAAGCTATGACTGTGTCAAGTTGGGGTTGTCGGGGGATTCATGGCGATACTCCGTTGGTGTCTATTGCTTCTTCCACTCCTTCTGAGACCCCTGAGTTTTTGTCAGATTACCAGGATGTATTTAGTGAGCCCAGGTCCAGTGCCCTTCCTCCTCATAGGGACTGTGATTGTGATATAAATTTGATTCCTGGTAGTAAATTTCCTAAGGGTCGACTCTTTAATTTATCTGTACCAGAGCATGCCGCGATGCGGAGTTATATAAAGGAGTCTTTGGAGAAGGGACATATTCGCCCATCCTCTTCTCCTCTTGGTGCAGGATTCTTTTTTGTGGCCAAGAAGGACGGGTCTTTGAGACCTTGTATAGATTATCGTCTTCTGAATAAGATCACGGTCAAATTTCAGTATCCTTTGCCATTGTTGTCTGATTTGTTTGCTCGGATTAAGGGTGCCGGTTGGTTCACCAAGATAGATCTTCGTGGTGCGTATAACCTTGTGCGCATTAAGCAGGGAGATGAATGGAAAACAGCATTTAATACGCCCGAGGGTCATTTTGAGTACTTGGTGATGCCTTTTGGACTCTCTAATGCTCCTTCTGTGTTTCAGTCCTTCATGCATGATATCTTCCGGAAATATCTGGATAAATTTATGATTGTTTATCTGGATGATATTTTGTTTTTTTCTGATGATTGGGAGTCCCATGTGAACCAGGTCAGGATGGTGTTTCAGGTTCTGCGTGATAATGCTTTGTTTGTGAAGGGCTCAAAATGTCTCTTTGGAGTACAGAAGGTTTCTTTTTTGGGTTTTATTTTTTCCCCTTCTACTGTGGAGATGGACCCAGTCAAGGTCCGTGCCATTCATGACTGGACTCAGCCCACGTCTGTTAAGAGCTTTCAGAAGTTCTTGGGCTTTGCTAACTTTTACCGTCGTTTTATCGCTAATTTTTCTAGCGTAGTTAAACCTTTGACGGATATGACCAAGAAAGGTTCTGATGTTGCTAATTGGTCTCCTGCGGCCGTGGAGGCCTTTTGGGAGCTGAAGCGCCGGTTTACTTCAGCGCCAGTCTTGTGCCAGCCGGATGTCTCTCTTCCCTTCCAGGTTGAAGTTGATGCTTCTGAGATTGGTGCGGGGGGCGTTTTGTCACAGAGAAGCTCTGATGGCTCTGTGATGAAGCCATGTGCTTTCTTTTCCAGAAAATTTTCGCCTGCTGAGCGGAACTATGATGTTGGTAATCGGGAGTTGTTGGCTATGAAGTGGGCATTTGAGGAGTGGCGACATTGGCTCGAGGGAGCTAAGCATCGTGTGGTGGTCTTGACTGATCATAAAAATCTGATTTATCTCGAGTCCGCCAAGCGTCTGAATCCTAGACAGGCTCGTTGGTCGTTGTTTTTCTCCCGTTTTGACTTTGTGGTCTCATACCTGCCTGGTTCGAAGAACGTGAAGGCTGATGCGCTTTCTAGGAGTTTAGTGCCTGACTCTCCGGGAGTCTCAGAACCGGCTGGTATTCTCAGAGAGGGAGTGATTTTGTCTGCCATTTCCCCAGATTTGCGACGTGTGCTGCAAGAGTTTCAGGCGGATAGACCTGTCCGCTGTCCACCGGAGAGACTGTTTGTCCCTGATAGATGGACCAGCAGAGTTATTTCCGAGGTTCATTCTTCGGTGTTGACGGGGCATCCTGGGATTTTTGGTACCAGAGATTTGGTGGCTAGGTCCTTTTGGTGGCCTTCCTTGTCGCGGGATGTGCGTTCCATTGTGCAGTCCTGTGGGATTTGTGCTCGGGCTAAGCCTTACTGTTCTCGTGCCAGCAGGTTGCTTTTGCCCTTGCCTATCCCGAAGAGGCCTTGGACGCACATTTCCATGGATTTCATTTCGGATCTTCCAGTATCTCAGAAGATGTCTGTCATCTGGGTGGTGTGTGATCGTTTTTCTAAAATGGTCCATTTGGTGCCCTTACCTAAGTTGCCTTCCTCCTCCGATTTGGTTCCTTTGTTCTTTCAGAATGTGGTTCGTTTGCACAGCATCCCTGAGAATATTGTGTCTGACAGAGGATCCCAGTTTGTGTCCAGATTCTGGCGATCCTTTTGTGCTAAGATGGGCATTGACTTGTCGTTCTCATCGGCTTTTCATCCTCAGACTAATGGCCAAACCGAGCGAACTAATCAGACGTTGGAAACTTATTTAAGATGTTTTGTTTCTGCTGATCAGGATGATTGGGTGACCTTTTTGCCACTGGCCGAGTTTGCCCTTAATAATAGGGCTAGTTCTGCCACTTTGGTTTCGCCCTTTTTCTGCAATTTTGGTTTTCATCCTCGTTTTTCCTCGGGTCAGGTTGAACCTTCTGACTGTCCTGGGGTTGATTCTGTGGTGGATAGGTTGCAGCGGATTTGGAACCATGTGGTGGACAATTTGAAATTGTCACAGGAGAAGGCTCAGCGTTTTGCCAACCGCCGCCGCGGTGTGGGTCCCCGACTTCGTGTTGGGGATTTGGTTTGGTTGTCTTCTCGGCATGTTCCTTTGAAGGTCTCCTCTCCTAAGTTCAAGCCTCGCTTTATCGGTCCTTATAAGATTTTGGAAATCCTTAACCCGGTGTCTTTTCGTTTGGACCTTCCAGCGTCATTTGCTATTCATAATGTGTTCCATAGGTCCTTGTTGCGGCGGTACGTGGTGCCTGTGGTTCCTGCTGTTGAGCCTCCTGCCCCGGTTTTGGTTGAGGGCGAGTTGGAGTACGTAGTGGAGAAGATCTTGGATTCTCGTATCTCTAGACGTAGACTTCAGTATTTGGTTAAGTGGAAGGGCTACGGTCAGGAGGATAATTCCTGGGTTGTCGCCTCTGATGTTCATGCGGCTGATTTGGTTCATGCCTTTCACGCTGCTCATCCTGATCGCCCTGGGGGTCTTGGTGAGGGTTCGGTGACCCCTCCTCAAGGGGGGGGTACTGTTGTGAACTGTGTTTCTGGGCTCCCTCTTGTGGTCACTAATGGTATTGTATGAGTCATGTCTTCTGCAGGCCTGGGCTTCAGCTGTTTCATTAAGCTGTGGGTGTTCCCTATTTAGTCCTCCTTAGGACTCAGTCTCTTGCCTGGTATCGATGTATTCAGTCCAATTTGGTCTCCTCCTGATTCCTTGCCATCTGTCTCATGCAAGAAAAGCTAAGTCCTGTTTGCATACTTTGGATCATTTGCATTATCAGTGTTTTTTGTCCAGCTTGCTCAAAATGTGATTTTCTAGCTCGCTGGAAGCTCTAGGGTGCTGATATTCTCCCCTCACACCGTCAGTCGGTGCGGGGGTTCTTGAATATTCAGCGTGGATGTTTTTGCAGGGTTTTCTGCTGACCGCATAGTTCACTTTCTATTTTCTGCCTATCTAGATTAGTGGGCCTCACTTTGCTGAATCTAGTTAATCTCTACGTTTGTGTTTTCCTCTTGCCTCACCGTTATTATTTGTTGGGGGCTTTCTATATCTTTGGGGTTAATTTCTCTGGAGGCAAGTGAGGTCTTATTTTCCCTCTAGGGGTAGTCAGTTCTCCGGCTGGATCGAGACGTCTAGAAACAACGTAGGCACGTTCACCGGCTACTTCTAGTTGTGTGTTAGGATCAGTTATGCGGTTAGCCCAGTTTCCACCTCCCTAGAGCAGTTCCTATGTTTTTGTAGACTTAGCCGGAATACCAGAGATCCTCTACCACTGGGATCATAACAGCCCGCTAATACTAGATAGCAGAAGACAGATAGCAAACTGTGCGGTCAGCAAAAAACCCTACCAAAATATCCATGCTGAGAATTCAAGAACCCCCACACCAACTAACGGTGTGGGGGGAGAAACTCAGCCCCCTAGAGCAACCAGCAAGCTGGGAAATCACATATTAGCAAGCTGGACAAGAAACAAATAGAACACTGATGATCAAAAAATGAACAAAACGGAAACTTAGCTTCTCTTGAAGAGACTAGGAGCAAGGTAGTCAGAAGGAATCAGAATAGCACTGAATACATTGACAGCAGGCATAGACTGAGAGTCCAAGTGAGCTTAAATAGAAAACCAGCCCACAGATAACGAGACAGCTGATGCCAGTCACAAACCTGCAGAAAGACAGCACTCACACAGTACCACTTGTGACCACAAGAGGGAGCCCAGAAATAGAGTTCACAACAGTACCCCCCCTTGAGTAGGGGTCACCGAACCCTCATCAAGACCCCCAGGGCGATCAGGATGAGCCGCATGGAAGGCACGAACCAAATCGGCCGCATGGACATCAGAGGCGACAACCCAGGAATTATCCTCCTAACCATAGCCCTTCCACTTAACTAAATACTGAAGCCTCCGTCTGGAAATACGAGAATCCAAGATCTTCTCCACCACGTACTCCAATTCGCCCTCAACCAGCACCGGAGCAGGAGGCTCAACAGAAGGAACCACAGGCACCACATACCTCCGCAACAAAGACCTATGGAACACATTATGAATGGCAAATGATGCTGGGAGGTCCAAACGAAAAGACACCGGGTTAAGGATTTCCAAAATCTTATAAGGACCGATGAAGTGAGGCTTGAATTTAGGAGAGGAAACCTTCATAGGAACATACCGAGAAGACAGCCATACCAAATCCCCAACACGAAGTCGGGGACCAACACCGCGACGGCGGTTGGCAAAGCGCTGAGCCTTCTCTTGTGACAACTTCAAATTGTCCACCACATGGTTCCAAATCTGCTGCAACCTATCCACCACAGAATCCACCCCTGGACAGTCAGAAGGCTCAACCTGACCCGAGGAAAAACGAGGATGAAAACCAGAATTGCAGAAAAAAGGCGAAACCAAAGTAGCAGAACTAGCCCGATTATTAAGGGCAAACTCGGCCAATGGCAAAAAAGTCACCCAATCATCCTGATCAGCAGAAACAAAACATCTTAAATAAGTTTCCAACGTCTGATTAGTTCGCTCGGTTTGGCCATTCGTCTGAGGATGGAAGGCCGACGAAAAAGACAAATCAATGCCCATCTTAGCACAAAAAATCCGCCAAAATCTGGACACAAACTGGGATCCTCTGTCAGACACAATATTTTCAGGGATGCCGTGCAAGCGAACCACATTCTGAAAAAATAAAGGAACCAAATCGGAGGAGGAAGGCAACTTAGGCAAGGGCACCAAATGGACCATTTTGGAAAAACGATCACACATCACCCAGATGACAGACATTCTCTGAGATACTGGAAGATCTGAAATAAAATCCATGGAAATGTGCGTCCAAGGCCTCTTCGGGACAGGCAAAGGCAAAAGCAAACCGCTGGCACGAGAACAGCAAGGCTTAGCCCGAGCACAAATCCCACAGGACTGCAGAAAGGAACGCACATCCCGCGACAAGGAAGGCCACCAGAAGGACCTAGCCACCAAATCTCTGGTACCAAAAATCCCAGGATGACCTGCCAACACCGAAGAATGAACCTCGGAAATAACTCTGCTGGTCCATCTATCTGGGACAAACAGTCTCTCTGGTGGGCAACGGTCAGGTCTATCAGCCTGAAATTTCTGCAGCACTCGTCGCAAATCTGGGGAAATGGCAGACAAAATCACTCCCTCTTTGAGGATACCAGCCGGCTCTGAAACTCCCGGAGAGTCAGGCACAAAACTCCTAGAAAGGGCATCAGCCTTCACATTCTTCGAACCAGGCAGGTACGAGACCACAAAATCGAAATGGGAGAAAAACAACGACCAACGAGCCTGTCTAGGATTCAGGCGCTTGGCAGACTCGAGATAAATCAGATTTTTGTGATCAGTCAAGACCATGACACGATGCCTAGCTCCCTCGAGCCAATGTCGCCACTCCTCAAATGCCCACTTCATAGCCAACAGCTCCCGATTACCAACATCATAATTCCGCTCGGCAGGCGAAAACTTTCTTGAAAAAAAGGCACAAGGCCTCATCACAGAGCCATCAGAGCTTCTCTGCGACAAAACAGCCCCTGCTCCAATCTCAGAAGCATCCACCTCGACCTGGAAAGGAAGAGAGACATCAGGCTGACATAAGACTGGAGCTGAAGAAAACCGGCGCTTCAGCTCCCGAAAGGCTTCCACTGCCGCAGGAGACCAATTAGTCACATCAGAACCTTTCTTGGTCAAATCCGTCAAGGGCTTAACCACGCCAGAAAAATTAGCAATGAAGCGACGGTAAAAATTAGCAAAACCCAAGAACTTCTGAAGACTCTTAACAGATGTAGGCTGAGTCCAGTCATGAATAGCCTGGACCTTGACTGGGTCCATCTCAGTAGTAGAAGGAGAAAAAATAAAACCCAAAAAGGAAACCTTCTGTACTCCGAAGAGACATTTTGAGCCCTTCACAAATAAAGCATTAGCACGCAGGACCTGAAACACCATCCTGACCTGCTTCACATGGGACTCCCAATCATTAGAAAAGACCAAAATGTCATCCAGATACACAATCATAAATTTATCCAGATATTCTCGGAAAATGTCATGCATAAAGGACTGAAACACAGAAGGAGCATTAGAGAGTCCAAAAGGCATCACCAAGTACTCAAAATGGCCTTCGGGTGTATTAAATGCTGTTTTCCATTCGTCCCCCTGCATGATACGCACAAGCTTATACGCACTACGAAGATCTATCTTGGTGAACCAACTGGATCCCTTAATCCGAGCAAACAGATCAGACAATAATGGCAAAGAATACTGAAATTTGACCGTGATTTTATTTAGAAGACGATAATCTATACAAGGTCTCAGAGAACCATCCTTCTTGGCCACAAAAAAGAATCCTGCACCAAGAGGGGAGGAGGATGGGCGAATATGTCCCTTCGCCAAAGACTCCTTTATATAACTCCGCATCGCGGCATGTTCTGGTATAGACAAATTAAAAAGTCGTCCCTTAGGGAACTTACTGCCAGGAATCAAATTTATAGCACAATCACAATCCCTATGAGGAGGCAGGGCACCGGATCTGGGCTCATCAAATACATCCTGGTAGTCCGACAAAAACTCAGGGACCTCAGAAGGAGTGGAAGAAGCAATTGACACCAAAGGGACATCTGTTATGACCCCAATGGCGAGGGTCTCAGAGGAACGTGGAAGTCTGCAGAATACAAAAATCCAGCTCATAGGGCAGTGGTAACTGGGTTGACCATATATCTACTCCTAACGCCAACACTAGAAGTAGCCGGGGATCATTCCTACGTTGATTCTAGATGACACGCGCCAGCCGGAGAATCTAGCTACCCCTAGTAGAGGAAAACAAAGACCTTTCTTGCCTCCAGAGAAGGGGACCCCAAAGCTGGATAGAAGCCCCCCACAAATAATGACGGTGAGGTAAGAGGAAATGACAAACACAGAAATGAACCAGGTTTAGCACAGAGAGGCCCGCTTACTGATAGCAGAATAAAGAAAGGTAACTTATATGGTCAACAAAAACCCTATCAAAATCCACACTGGAAATTCAAGAACCCCCGAACCGTCTAACGGTCCGGGGGGAGAACACCAGCCCCCTAGAGCTTCCAGCAAAGGTCAGGATATAGATTTGGAACAAGCTGGACAAAAATACAAAACCAAAACAAATAGCAAAAAGCAAAAGGCAGACTTAGCTGATATAACTGGAACCAGGATCAGTAGACAAGAGCACAGCAGACTAGCTCTGATAACTACGTTGCCAGGCATAGAACTGAAGGTCCAGGGAGCTTATATAGCAACACCCCTAACTAACGACCCAGGTGCGGATAAAAGGAAATGACAGAAAAACCAGAGTCAAAAAACTAGTAACCACTAGAGGGAGCAAAAAGCAAATTCACAACAGTACCCCCCCCTTAGTGAGGGGTCACCGAACCATCACCACGACCACCAGGGCGATCAGGATGAGCGGCATGAAAGGCACGAACTAAATCGGCCGCATGAACATCAGAGGCGACCACCCAGGAATTATCCTCCTGACCATAGCCCTTCCACTTGACCAGGTACTGAAGCCTCCGCCTGGAGAGGCGAGAATCCAAGATCTTCTCCACCACGTACTCCAACTCGCCCTCAACCAACACCGGAGCAGGAGGCTCAGCAGAAGGAACTACAGGCACAATGTACCGCCGCAACAAGGACCTATGAAATACATTGTGAATAGCAAACGACACAGGAAGATCCAGACGAAAAGATACAGGATTAAGGATTTCCAATATCTTGTAAGGCCCAATAAAACGAGGTTTAAATTTGGGAGAGGAGACCTTCATAGGAACAAAGCGGGAAGAAAGCCATACCAAATCCCCAACGCGTAGTCGGGGACCCACACCGCGGCGGCGGTTGGCAAAGCGCTGAGCCTTCTCCTGTGACAACTTCAAGTTGTCCACCACATGATTCCAGATCTGCTGCAACCTATCCACCACAGAATCCACCCCAGGACAGTCAGAAGGCTCCACATGACCCGAAGAAAAGCGAGGATGGAAACCAGAGTTGCAGAAAAAAGGCGAAACCAAGGTGGCGGAACTAGCCCGATTATTAAGGGCAAACTCAGCCAACGGCAAGAATGTCACCCAATCGTCCTGATCAGCAGAGACAAAACACCTCAAATAAGCCTCCAAAGTCTGATTGGTTCGCTCCGTCTGTCCATTAGTCTGAGGATGGAAAGCAGACGAAAACGACAAATCAATGCCCATCCTACTACAAAAGGATCGCCAGAACCTGGAAACGAACTGGGATCCTCTGTCTGACACAATATTCTCAGGGATGCCGTGCAAACGAACCACGTTCTGGAAAAACACAGGAACCAGATCGGAAGAGGAAGGCAGCTTAGGCAAAGGAACCAAATGGACCATCTTGGAGAAGCGATCACATATCACCCAGATAACGGACATGCCCTGAGATAGCGGAAGATCAGAAATGAAATCCATGGAGATATGTGTCCAAGGTCTCTTCGGGACAGGCAAGGGCAAGAGCAAACCGCTGGCACGAGAACAGCAAGGCTTAGCTCGAGCACAAGTCCCACAGGACTGCACAAATGACCGCACATCCCTTGACAAGGAAGGCCACCAAAAGGACCTGGCCACCAGATCTCTGGTGCCAAAAATTCCCGGGTGACCTGCCAACACCGAGGAATGAACCTCGGAAATGACTCTGCTGGTCCACTTATCCGGGACAAAAAGTCTGTCAGGTGGACAAGA
Source organism: Ranitomeya variabilis (assembly GCF_051348905.1). NCBI lineage: Eukaryota > Metazoa > Chordata > Amphibia > Anura > Dendrobatidae > Ranitomeya > Ranitomeya variabilis. Next base: position 259,859,544 of record NC_135232.1, read on the forward strand.
CTCAGGCCTATCAGCCTGAAATCTCTGCAACACACGTCGCAGATCCGGAGAAATAGCTGACAAGATAACTCCATCTTTAAGAATACCAACAGGATCAGCGACTCCAGGAGCATCAGGCACAAAGCTCCTAGAAAGAGCATCGGCCTTCACATTCTTTGAACCTGGTAAATACGAGACAACAAAATCAAAGCGGGAGAAAAACAATGACCAGCGGGCCTGTCTCGGATTAAGGCGTTTAGCAGACTCGAGATACATCAGATTTTTGTGATCAGTCAAGACCACCACACGATGCTTAGCACCCTCGAGCCAATGACGCCACTCCTCAAATGCCCATTTCATGGCCAACAACTCCCGATTGCCCACATCATAATTTCGCTCGGCAGGCGAAAACTTCCTAGAGAAAAAGGCACAAGGTTTCATAACAGAGCAACCAGGGCCTCTCTGCGACAAAACGGCCCCTGCCCCAATCTCCGAAGCATCCACCTCAACCTGAAAGGGAAGTGAGACGTCAGGCTGGCACAAAACAGGCGCCGAAGTAAACCGGCGTTTCAACTCCTGGAAAGCCTCCACGGCAGCAGGAGCCCAGTTAGCTACATCGGAGCCCTTCTTGGTCATATCCGTCAAAGGTTTCACAATGCTAGAAAAATTAGCGATAAAACGACGGTAGAAGTTAGCGAAGCCCAAGAACTTCTGAAGACTCTTAACTGACGAGGGCTGAGTCCAATCAAGAATAGCTCGGACCTTGACTGGGTCCATCTCCACAGCAGAAGGGGAAAAAATGAACCCCAAAAAGGGAACCTTCTGTACACCAAAGAGACACTTTGAGCCCTTGACAAACAAAGAATTTTCACGCAAAATTTTAAAGACCAACCTGACCTGCTCCACATGCGAATCCCAATTATCAGAAAAAACCAAAATATCATCCAGATAAACAATCAAAAATTTATCCAGATACTTCCGGAAAATGTCATGCATAAAGGACTGAAAAACTGAAGGCGCATTGGAGAGCCCAAAAGGCATCACCAAGTACTCAAAATGACCCTCGGGCGTATTGAATGTGGTTTTCCATTCATCACCTTGCTTAATGCGCACAAGGTTGTACGCACCACGAAGGTCTATCTTGGTGAACCACTTGGCACCCTTAATCCGGGCAAACAAGTCAGACAACAGCGGTAAAGGATACTGAAATTTGACAGTGATCTTATTTAAAAGCCGATAATCAATACAAGGTCTCAAAGATCCGTCCTTTTTTGCCACAAAAAAGAATCCCGCACCAAGAGGGGAAGAAGACGGACGAATATGTCCTTTCTCCAGAGACTCCTTGATATATGAACGCATAGCGGTATGTTCAGGTACCGACAGATTAAACAGTCTTCCCTTAGGAAATTTACTGCCTGGGATCAAATCTATAGCACAGTCACAGTCCCTATGAGGAGGCAGTGCACTGGACTCAGACTCACTGAAGACATCCTGATAATCAGACAAATACTCCGGAACTTCCGAAGGCGTAGAAGAAGCAATAGACACAGGCAGGGAATCCCCATGAATACCACGACAGCCCCAACTTGAGACTGACATAGCCTTCCAGTCCAGGACTGGATTATGGGTCTGTAACCATGGCAGCCCTAAAACAACCAAATCATGCATCTTATGTAAAACCAGGAAACGTATCACCTCGCGGTGTTCAGGAGTCATGCACATGGTAACCTGTGTCCAATACTGCGGTTTATTTGCTGCCAATGGTGTAGCATCAATACCCCTAAGAGGAATAGGATTTTCTAATGGTTCAAGAGTAAAACCACAGCGCTTAGCAAATGAGAGATCCATGAGACTCAGGGCAGCACCTGAATCTACAAACGCCATGACAGGATAAGATGACAGTGAGCAAATCAAAGTTACAGACAGAATAAATTTAGGTTGCAAATTACCAACGGTGACAGGACTAACAACCTTAGCTATACGTTTAGAGCATGCTGAGATAACATGTGTAGAATCACCACAGTAGTAGCACAAGCCATTCCGGCGTCTATGAATTTTCCGCTCATTTCTAGTCAGGATTCTATCACATTGCATTAAATCAGGTGTCTGTTCAGACAACACCATGAGGGAATTTGCGGTTTTGCGCTCCCGCAACCGCCGGTCAATTTGAATAGCCAGTGCCATAGTATCATTCAGACCTGTGGGAATGGGAAAACCCACCATAACATTCTTAATGGCTTCAGAAAGGCCATTTCTAAAATTAGCGGCCAGTGCACACTCGTTCCAATGTGTCAGCACGGACCATTTCCGAAATTTTTGGCAATACACTTCAGCCTCGTCCTGCCCCTGAGACATAGCCAGCAAGGCCTTTTCTGCCTGAATCTCAAGATTGGGTTCCTCATAAAGTAAACCGAGCGCCAGAAAAAACGCATCAAGATCAGCCAATGCCGGATCTCCTGGCGCCAGCGAAAAAGCCCAATCCTGAGGGTCGCCCCGTAAGAACGAAATAACAATTTTTACTTGCTGAGCAGAATCTCCAGATGAACAGGGTCTCAGGGACAAAAACAATTTACAATTATTCACGAAATTCCTAAACTTAAACCTGTCTCCGGAAAACAGTTCAGGAATCGGTATTTTAGGTTCTGACCTAGGATTTCTGATAACATAGTCTTGTATGCCCTGCACACGAGTAGCCAGCTGGTCCACACTTGTAATCAAGGTCTGGACATTCATGTCTGCAGCAAGCATAGCCACTCTGAGGTAAAGGGGAAGAAGAAAAAAAAAAAAACTCAGAATCTTCTTTCTTATAATCCCTCTTCTGCAATGCATTAAACATTTAATACTGGCCTGGCAAACTGTTATGACCCCAATGGCGAGGGTCTCAGAGGAACGTGGAAGTCTGCAGAATACAAAAATCCAGCTCATAGGGCAGTGGTAACTGGGTTGACCATATATCTACTCCTAACGCCAACACTAGAAGTAGCCGGGGATCATTCCTACGTTGATTCTAGATGACACGCGCCAGCCGGAGAATCTAGCTACCCCTAGTAGAGGAAAACAAAGACCTTTCTTGCCTCCAGAGAAGGGGACCCCAAAGCTGGATAGAAGCCCCCCACAAATAATGACGGTGAGGTAAGAGGAAATGACAAACACAGAAATGAACCAGGTTTAGCACAGAGAGGCCCGCTTACTGATAGCAGAATAAAGAAAGGTAACTTATATGGTCAACAAAAACCCTATCAAAATCCACACTGGAAATTCAAGAACCCCCGAACCGTCTAACGGTCCGGGGGGAGAACACCAGCCCCCTAGAGCTTCCAGCAAAGGTCAGGATATAGATTTGGAACAAGCTGGACAAAAATACAAAACCAAAACAAATAGCAAAAAGCAAAAGGCAGACTTAGCTGATATAACTGGAACCAGGATCAGTAGACAAGAGCACAGCAGACTAGCTCTGATAACTACGTTGCCAGGCATAGAACTGAAGGTCCAGGGAGCTTATATAGCAACACCCCTAACTAACGACCCAGGTGCGGATAAAAGGAAATGACAGAAAAACCAGAGTCAAAAAACTAGTAAGCACTAGAGGGAGCAAAAAGCAAATTCACAACAGACATCGCCATGAATCCCCTGACAACCCCAACTTGACACAGACATAGCTTTCCAATCCAGAACTGAATTATGGGCCTGCAGCCATGGCAGACCCAAAACTACAACATCATGCAAATTATGCAGCACAAGAAAGCGAATCACCTCCTGATGTACAGGAGTCATGCACATGGTCACTTGAGTCCAATACTGAGGCTTATTCTCAGCCAATGGCGTAGCATCTATTCCCCTCAGTGGAATAGGAAATTCCAAAGGCTCCAGAACAAAACCACAGCGCTTGGCAAACGACAAATCCATAAGATTCAGGGCAGCACCTGAATCCACAAAAGCCATAACCGAGTAGGATGACAAAGAACAGATTAAAGTAACAGACAAAATGAACTTAGGCTGTATAGTAGCAATGGTAACAGGTTTAGCGATTTTTTTTAAGCGCTTAGAGCATGCTGAGATAACATGAGTAGAATCACCACAATAAAAGCACAACCCATTTTGACGTCTATGACTTTGTCGCTCAATTCTAGTTAGAATTCTGTCACATTGCATTGACTCAGGTCTCTGTTCAGAGAACACCGCCAGAGGATGCGCAGATTTGCGCTCCCGCAAACGCCGATCAATCTGAATGGCCAAAGCCATTGAATCACTCAGACTTGCAGGCGTGGGGAACCCCACCATAACATTCTTAATGGCTTCAGAAAGACCCTCTCTGAAATTTGCAGCCAGGGCACACTCATTCCATTGAGTAAGCACTGAACATTTCCAAAATTTTTGACAATACACCTCAGCTTCATCCTGGCCCTGAGAAAGAGCCAGCAAGGCCTTTTCTGCCTGGTTCTCAAGATTAGGTTCCTCATAAAGCAGTCCAAGCGCCAGAAAAAACGCATCCACATTCAGCAATGCAGGATCTCCTGGCGTCAGAGAGAAAGCCCAATCTTGAGGGTCGCCGCATAACAAGGAGATAACAATTTTAACTGGCTGAGCGGAATCACCAGAGGAACGAGGTCTCAAAGATAGAAACAATTTACAATTATTCCTAAAATTCAGAAACCTAGATCTATCTCCAGAAAACAACTCAGGAATAGGTATCTTTGGCTCAGACATAGGGCTATGAACAACAAAATCCTGAATATTTTGCACCTTTGCAGCAAGATGATCCACACTAGAAGTCAGACTCAGAATATCCATGTCTGCAGCTGAGCTCAAAACCACCCAGAGATTAAGGGGATGAGAGAAGCTAGACAGACTGCAGCAAAGGAGGAAAAAAAAAAAAAAAATTGTACTCAGGACTAGTGTTGAGCGATACCGTCCGATACTTGAAAGTATCGGTATCGGAAAGTATCGGCCGATACCGGCAAAGTATCGGATCTAATCCGATACCGATACCCGATACCAATACAAGTCAATGGAACTCAAGTATCGGACGGTATCTCTGATGGTTCCCAGGGTCTGAAGGAGAGGAAACTCTCCTTCAGGCACGCGACCAATCAGAAGCCGTGACGTCACGGAAGGAAGGAAAAGCGCGCATTTTAAGCAAAGAACGCTGCCGGTTCCCTCGGTGAGGTCCAGGCTGCGTCGGAGAGGTGAGTATAGCAATATTTTTTATTTTAATTCTTTATTTTACACATTAATGTTGTTTCGATACCGATACCCGATACCACAAAAGTATCGGATCTCGGTATCGGAATTCCGATACCCGCAAGTATCGGCCGATACCCGATACTTGCGGTATCGGAATGCTCAACACTACTCAGGACTTCTTTTATCCCACTTCATGCGATGCATTAAACACTTTTGTGGCCTGCTGTACTGTTATGATCCCAGTGGCTGGGGATCACAGGAAATACTAGCTAAGTAACTAAACATAGACACGAGCTCTAGGGAGATGGTAACTGGACTGACCGCAAAACCTGATCCTATCCAAACACACTAAAGGTAGCCGGTGAACGTGCCTAAAATCCTGGACGTCTCGACGCAGCCTGAGAAACTGACTACCCCTAAAGAGAAAGCAAGACCTCACTTGCCTCAAGAGAAATAACCCCAAAGATATAGGAAGCCTCCAACAAATAATAACGGTGAGGTAAGGAGAAAAGACACACGTAGGAATGAAAACAGATTCAGCAAATGAGGCCCGCTAATACTAGATAGCAGAAGACAGATAGCGAACTGTGCGGTCAGCAAAAAACCCTACCAAAATATCCACGCTGAGAATTCAAGAACCCCCACACCAACTAACGGTGTGGGGGGAGAAACTCAGCCCCCTAGAGCAACCAGCAAGCTGGGAAATCACATATTAGCAAGCTGGACAAGAAACAAATAGAACACTGATGATCAAAAAATGAACAAAACGGAAACTTAGCTTCTCTTGAAGAGACTGGGAGCAAGGTAGTCAGAAGGAATCAGAATAGCACTGAATACATTGACAGCAGGCATAGACTGAGAGTCCAAGTGAGCTTAAATAGAAAACCAGCCCACAGATAACGAGACAGCTGATGCCAGTCACAAACCTGCAGAAAGATAGCACTCACACAGTACCACTTGTGACCACAAGAGGGAGCCCAGAAATAGAGTTCACAACAAGACGGCTGCACTGACTTTTCTCTTGTTAAAACACAGTGGACCTACACCAGCAGATGACATGGCTCCTAAACAATCACTGATTGTGGAAACTTCACACTAGACCTCAAGCAGCTTGGATTGTGGCCTCTCCACTCTCCCTCCAGACTCTGGGACCTTGATTTCCAAATGAAATCCAAAACTTACTTTCATATGAAAACAACAGCTTGGACCACTGAGCAACAGTCCAGTTCTTTTTCTCCTTGGACCAGGTAAGATGCTTCTGGCGTTGTCTATTGGTTATGAGTGGCTTGACACAAGAAATGCAACACTTGTAGTCCATGTCCTGAATACGTCTGTGTGTGGTGGTTTTTGAAGCAATTACTTCAGCAGCAGTCCACTCCTTGTGAATCTCCCCCAAATTTTTGAATGGCCTTTTCTTAACAATCCTTTCAAGGCTGTGGTTATCCCGGTTGCTTGTGCACCTTTTTCTACCACACTTTCTCCTTCCACTCAACTTTCCATTAATATGCTTGGATACAGCACTCTGTGAGCAGGCAGCTTTTTTTTTTTTTTTTTTTTTTGCAATGACCTTTTGTGCCTTACCCTCCTTTTGGAGTGTGTCAATGACTGTCTTCTGGACATCTGTCAAGTAAGCAGTCTTCCCCATGATTGTGAAGCCTACTGAAACAGACTAAGGGAACTTTTTAAATGCTTAGGAAGCCTTTGCAGGTGTTTTTGTTAATTATTCTAATTTACTGAGATAATGATTTTTGTGTTTTCATTGGCTGTAAGCTATAATCATCAACATAAACAGTAATAAAACACTTGAAATAGATCACTCTGTAATGACTCTATATAATATATGAGTTTCACTTTTTGTATTGAAGAACTGAACTAAATTAACTTTTTGATGATATTCTAATTTAGTGAGAAGCTTTTGTGTTATGATAGATAGTAAAGAAAGTTAGATTGTTGTCTCTTTAAACTTTTTTTGTGGCACAGTTTTGCTTTTCAGTGCTTCTTTCAGATTCACATCAGACGCCCCCAACGGGCCTCAAGCATCTGCAACAATAAGCAGGCCTCACATTACAAGTCGGTCCGCAAGGTGCTATGTAATGCAGACAGTTCCTGCTCACTTATCACCTGGTACTAGCTGCTATATCATTTATGTAATATTCTGCATTTATCTGTCCACCTATCACCATAATTCACATCTGCTTCCAGCCAACACTGATGGGAAGATTACTATAGAGCAAGACTGGTGTTCGTAGGCCAGCCAGTGAGATTGCCAATAGTGCATTTAATGGGAAGTAGAAGGAAAGAAGTGAATAAAGACTCTTTAGTATGCATAACACGAGCCCAGGCTGTAGAACTACCAGCGTTCTTGCATTAATAGCTTGCATGTGCTATGCATGTGTGAATAGATGAGCAAAGTATAGAAAGATGTGGAATAATAAAGGATAATAAAACACTACAGTGAAAATCCCTTAATCAGGCCCCTAGTGTGCTAATCCTAAGTAAGTATAAAAGGTAAGATACTGCTTATGTGTTAAATTAGCCTACACAGGGACTCTAATATGCTCCCGCCACACAGAACAAAGTGTAAATAAGTTAAATAAAATGAAGTAAACCAAAAATGAAAGCCAGAATGCACCATGTTCATGTATACTTATGTCTGCTGATGGATGATCAGCGACAGTCTGAATTTCATTTTTCCTGATAAGAGCATCTGTTCAGATCTGTTTTAATGAAAATCTGCTTTTCCGTAAGATAGATGGATGTGATAGACCCAAAGGGATATTGCTTTAGTTCTAACTTCCATGCTGACGTCTGCCTGTGTGCTCATGCCGCTGGCTTCCCAACGGAAGAATGTGCCAAGACAGCTGTGATGACAGACAGTTTCATCCTTAGCAAGTGAACTGTGAATTTACGTATCCTTTATACAAGGAAAGCATAGTGCCAGGCAGAAACACACAGGCAAGTCAAAGGGGTATTCGGGTTACAAAAAGTTATCACGTACTAGCTTGATAAGTGATAACTTCTAGTTTGGTGGGGTCCAGAGAGGCTGCCAGAGAAAGCAGAGTACAGAGCCCGACTTTTTCTGGCAGTCCCACAGAGAACGAATGCTGAGTCAGATAAGGAGGCCAACTACTCCCCATTCAGACAAGGACAAAAGTGCTTTATTCCAGAGACCTTAGCAGTCTTATATCTTAGTAGTAGGACTCCCACCAATGTCAATGGTATCATCTGTCCTGTAAATAGATGATAACTAGAGATGAGCGAATATTTCAATGTTCAGTTCGTATGACGATCGCCGAATCTGCAATATTCGCCAATTTATTCATTGAATAATCGCCGAACATAGCCGAACGCCATTCAAGTCAATGTGAGGAAAAAACAAACGCATGCACAACACCTTCAAACGGCCCCAAAAGCTGCCAAAACATATAAAATGAGGGACAGGCATCAGGAAAGAAAATGGCCTCAATTCACCCACAGTGGAAATTGTAGCACGGCACGGCAGCAATCAGCCATGTGTAACACCCCAGGTAACCGGTTGTTACAGTGGCATTGGTTTCCTCTCTGGGAGTGTGATGCCATGCTTGGAAGCGAGGAAGGATCCCTTTAACAGGTAACAAGTACATACAACACTGTTCTGACTCCAGGCCAGAAGGGGAGCTCGAGACCCAGATTCAGGGGAACTTCCCTATATATTCTGGCTGGAGGAGTTAGAGTCAGTCTGTCAGAGGAGTCTGTGAGAGTGAGGAGTAGAAAGCTGGGGCCGTGCAGACAAGTGGTTCTGCAGCTCCTGGAAAGAGGAGCGAGAAACAGAGCAGTCTGTAGGAGACTGATAGGGGAGGAGAAGCGAAGGAGAGGAAAGAGCTGGAGGAGAGCTGCGATTGAGCCCCCTCCACGCTGAAGCACAGAATACCAGAGGCCGGAATTCCGAAGTTGTGGGGTAACTGTATGCCCCACAGCAGAAACCGGCGGACGGGCGATTTCAAGTCGCCTATCCATCATTAACACCCGAAGGCACAGCAGCACATAAAGCTTGGAGTCATAACTAGAGACACCTGTAAAAAGGCTCGAGTTGCCTGCCATGCGGGTAGTGTCCTACTTAAAGGGACAGAGAGAAAGTGAGGACCTTGTGTGAAGCCTAAGGCAGTAAGGGACTACAACACAGCGCAGTGAGGAAGGCTTCCAACCCCACCTGGCTAGGGGGATTTCCGAATCGCTTCCAAGCTGGCCGGACCTCACCATCATTAATGATCCGTACCCTGGACTGTGGCTGCCTTACACCAGTAAAAGGTAAAGAGACTGCAACCTTATGTCCTCTAATTCTTTCCGGCACTACACCATCTGTCATCCTTGTCTACTACACCGGGAGCCCTGGGGATCCAGCTTCACCTGTGGGAAGCCATACCATCCCTGCTGCCATAACATCATCCCCAGTGGACCCCTTTAAGCAGCGTCGGTCAACCCTGACCGAATACCACAGGTGGCGTCACGAGCATTCTTTATTCAAAAAATCCCTTTAAAGACCTTTCCTTTAACTTGGACACACAGGGCCACGGACCGGGTCACTGCCACCATGACCACCCCTTTAACTACCACCGGACCCAGCCCGAGTACCCCAGGGTCCTAGCGGGCGCTCCACATGCATGAGGTATCGTGGTCTGAGCCAGCATTTACAGCTTTCAATTAACTGTCAAAATAAGGTGAGGTGGGTGAGGGATCAATGTTTGCCTGTTGTGCTGGGAGTCCTGATACCACATGCAACAACTCAACCTGCTTTCATGCTCAGCCACACTCAGGTGGCACAAATATCAGTTTTGTAGACTACTATGGTCAGAAAAATCTAAGGAAAGTAACACGGGTAGTTGACTCAAAGGAGGTGGAGGCCTGATGGTCTTGGAGGCCTACTGCTACAGGCAAAACACATGAACGAGACCCAACCAGGAGTCTACATATTTACAAAAAATTTGTGGCAGACACCAAAAAAGTGGCATCAATTTCAGTAGAAATAGTATAATAGGCACCTCTTACACTACAGCCAACCCAGCAGTTGAAGACTATAATGGGCAAGGTGTGTTGTGAAATTGGATTCTGGGCTCCCCCGGTGGCCACTGGTGGAATTGAACTTGTGTGCATCATCCCCTCTGTTCACCTGCTCCCATCAGGATGTGGGAGTCGCTATATAACCTTGCTCCTCTGTCAGTTTCATGCCGGTCAACAATGTAATCAGAAGCCTTTCTGTGCATGTTCCTGCTACCAGACAACTCTCAGCTAAGTTGGACTTTTGTCCTTGTTTGTTTTTGCTTTTTGTTCCAGTTCACAGCTGCTGTTTCGTTACTGTGTCTGGAAAGCTTTTGTGATCGGAAATTGCCACTCTGGTGTTATGAGTTAATGCTAGAGTCTTAAAGTAATTTCTGGATGGTGTTTTGATAGGGTTTTCAGCTGACCATGAAAGTGCCCTTTCTGTCTTTCTGCTATCTAGTAAGCGGACCTCGATTTTGCTAAACCTATTTTCATACTACGTTTGTCATTTCGTCTTAAATCACCGCCAATATATGTGGGGGCCTCTGTCTGCCTTTTGGGGAAATTTCTCTAGAGGTGAGCCAGGACTGTATTTTCCTCTGCCAGGATTAGTTAGTTCTCTGGCTGGCGCTGGGCATCTAGGGATAAAAAAAAACGTAGGCATGCTACCCGGCTACTTCTAGTTGTGCGGCAGGTTTTAGTTCATGGTCAGTATAGTTTCCATCTTCCAAGAGCTAGTTCTCATATATGCTGGGCTATGTTCTCTCGCCATTGAGAATCATGACAAAGGTGGTGGAAACACTGTGCCGTATCCCTTGGTAAGCCTGGAGGGGTGTAGCTAGGTGGGCTACCAAAGATAAGTGGCAGCAGGTGAAAACTGCGACCAAAAGAGGGACAAGGAGGTGGCACCAGCTACTACAGGGCTGACCTACAGAGGGTGGCAGCTGACCCCCTACAGTGGGCAGGCTGCTACCGCCCATGGGAGGGATGAAGAATGCAGGCAGGCACTGTAGTTACACTGGAACCATGGGTACAGATGGGACCGGCTGAGGAACAGAAAAACACTGGCAGATGTAGGCTGGACCTGGTGTTAGAGAGATGGGCACTGGCAAGTGCGAGCTGGACCAGCTGATGAACAGAAGAGCACAGACAGGTACCAGCAGATGGGTACAGGGTAGACAAGCAGATAGGCAGACCTGGGGAACCTGACAACTAGCAAGCATACAATGCAAACTAACAACCTAGCTCAGGCACCTCCATATTGGAGGAGAAGCCATAAATAGAAGTTGTCGCCCAGCTATACAGTAGGCTGGGAAGACCTTAGGTTGACGTGGGCGATCTCTTTAAGAAGTAGGGAGCACACGCGCGCCCTAAGCATAGTGCCCGGGTCTACAACAGAACCTTGGGGGACACCGACACATAGGGGCGAGATGAAGAGATGGTGCGTGAGTAGGAGACACTGAATGTCCCATCTGTTAGGTAAGAGGAGATGCAATAAAGGGCCAAGTCTGTAGTGGCAAGAGTTCAGAAAGTCTGTAGTAAGAGGGAATAGTCCACTGTGTCAAAGGTAGATGCCAGGTCCAGGAAAAGGAGGAGGACAAACTAGCGTCATTTTGATTTGGCGATTTGTAGGTCATTGGTGACTTTAGTAATGGCAATTTTAGTGGAATGGTGCGGTCTGAAGCCAGATTGTAAGCGGTCAAAGAGGGAGCAAGAGGAAAAGTGGGAGGACAGTTCAAAATTGACGTGTTGTTCCAGTAGTTTGGAGGCATAGGGGAAAAAAGAGATGGGGCAATAAGTAGACACAGAGGATGGGTCAAGGGTGGGCTTTTTGAGGATAGGTGTGATTGAGGTATGTTTCAATCAGGAGGGAAGACACCAGTTGTTAGTGACAGGTTGAAGAGGTGGGTTAGGCTTGGGATGAAGACTGTTGTGAATTAGACTTTTTGGCTCCCTCTTGTGGTTACTAGTGATATGACTCTGGGATTGTCTTTCCTCAGTTTGGCACCCACCTGGGTCGTTAGTCCAGGGGTGTTGCTATATAAACTTCCTGGATCCTTAGTCCAGTGCCTGGCATCGTTGTAATCAGATCCTTTCTGTTTGCTCCTGTCTGCTGGTCCTGGTTCGTGCAAAATTAAGCTAAGTCCGGCTTCTTTGTTTTTTGGTTATTTGCTTTGCTCCTATTTTTGTCCAGCTTGTACTAAATGTGATTCCTGACCTTGCTGGAAGCTCTAGGGGGCTGGTGTTCTCCCCCCGGGCCGTTAGACGGTTCGGGGGTTCTTGAATATCCAGCGTGGATATTTTGATAGGGTTTTTGCTGACCATATAAGTCATCTTACTATATTCTGCTATTAGCTAGTGGGCCTCTCTTTGCTAAATACCTAGCTCATTCTTACGTTTGTCTTTTCCTCTTACCTCACCGTTATTATTTGTTGGGGGCTTGTATCCAACTTTTGGGGTCTTTTCTCTGGAGGCAAGAAAGGTCTTTCTTTTCCCTTCTAGGGTTAGTTAGTTCTCCGGCTGGCGCGAGACGTCTAGAACCAACGTAGGCACGTTCCCCGGCTGCTGCTATTTGTGGTGCTAGGATTAGATATATGGTCAGCTCAGTTACCACTGCCCTATGAGCTGGTTTTTTGTGTTTGCAGACTTAGTAATTATTTCTGAGACCCTCTGCCATTGGGGTCATAACAGTATGCCAGGCCAACATTGAATGTTTAATGCATTGCAGAAGTGGGATAATAAGAAAGGAAATTCTGAGTTGTTGTTTTTTTTCCTCTCTTCCTCCCCTTTACCTCTGAGTGGCTTGTGCTTGCTGCAGACATGAATGTCCAGACCTTGATTACAAGTGTAGACCAGCTTGCTGCTCGTGTGCAGGGCATACAAGATTTTGTTACCAGTAGTCCAATGTCTGAACCTAAAATACCTATTCCTGAACTGTTTTCTGGAGACCGATTTAAGTTTAGGAATTTCAGGAATAATTGTAAATTGTTTCTATCTCTGAGACCCCGTTCATCTGGAGATTCAGCTCAGCAAGTTAAAATTGTTATCTCTTTTTTATGGGGCGACCCTCAGGATTGGGCTTTCTCGCTAGCGCCAGGAGATCCGGCATTGGCAAATATTGATGCGTTTTTTCTGGCGCTCGGATTGCTTTACGAGGAACCCAATCTTGAAGTTCAGGCAGAAAAAGCCTTGCTGGCTATTTCTCAGGGCCAGGATGAAGCTGAAGTGTATTGCCAAAAATTTCGGAAATGGTCCGTGCTTACTCAGTGGAATGAGTGTGCTCTGGCCGCAAATTTCAGAAATGGCCTTTCTGAAGCCATTAAGAATGTGATGGTGGGTTTCCCCATTCCTACAAGTCTGAATGATTCCATGGCGCTGGCTATTCAAATTGACCGGCGTTTGCGGGAGCGCAAAACCGCTAATCCTCTGGTGGTGTTGTCTGAACAAACACCTGATTTAATGCAATGTGATAGAATTCAGACTAGAAATGAGCGGAAAAATCATAGACGTCAGAATGGGTTGTGTTTTTACTGTGGTGATTCTACACATGTTATATCAGCATGCTCTAAACGCCTAACAAGGGTTGTTAGTCCTGTCGCCATTGGTAATTTGCAACCTAAATTTATTTTGTCTGTGACTTTAATTTGCTCATTGTCTTCTTACCCTGTTATGGCGTTTGTGGATTCAGGTGCTGCCCTGAGTCTTATGGATCTGTCATTTGCCAAGCGCTGTGGTTTTGTTCTTGAACCGTTGGTAAATCCTATTCCTCTTAGAGGTATTGATGCTACGCCATTGGCGGAAAATAAACCGCAGTTTTGGACGCAGGTAACCATGTGCATGACTCCTGAACATCGGGAGGTGATTCGTTTTCTTGTTCTGCATAAAATGCATGATTTGGTCGTTTTGGGTCTGCCATGGTTACAGACCCACAATCCAGTCTTGGATTGGAAGGCAATGTCTGTGTCAAGTTGGGGCTGTCAGGGAATTCATGCTGATTCCCCGCCGGTGTCTATTGCTTCCTCTACTCCTTCGGAAGTTCCTGAGTATTTGTCTGATTATCAGGATGTATTCAGCGAGTCCAGGTCCAGTGCTCTGCCTCCTCATAGGGACTGTGACTGCGCCATAGATTTGATTCCAGGTAGTAAATTTCCTAAGGGAAGACTATTTAATCTGTCTGTACCTGAGCATGCCGCAATGCGTTCGTATATCAAGGAGTCTCTGGAGAAGGGGCATATCCGTCCATCCTCTTCCCCTCTTGGTGCGGGATTCTTTTTTGTGGCCAAGAAGGACGGATCTTTGAGACCTTGTATTGACTATCGGCTTCTGAATAAAATCACTGTTAAATTTCAGTATCCTTTGCCTCTGTTGTCGGACTTGTTTGCCCGGATTAAAGGTGCCAAGTGGTTCACCAAGATAGATCTTCGTGGTGCGTACAACCTTGTGCGCATTAAGCAAGGAGATGAATGGAAGACAGCATTTAATACGCCCGAAGGTCATTTTGAGTACTTGGTGATGCCTTTTGGGCTCTCTAATGCTCCCTCAGTGTTTCAGTCCTTTATGCATGATATTTTCCGGAAGTATCTGGATAAATTTATGATTGTTTATCTGGATGATATTCTGGTTTTCTCTGAAGATTGGGACTCACATGTGGAGCAGGTCAGGATGGTGTTTCAGGTTTTGCGTGAGAATGCTTTGTTTGTTAAGGGCTCAAAGTGTCTCTTTGGAGTACAGAAGGTTCCCTTTTTGGGGTTTATTTTTTCCCCTTCTGCTGTGGAGATGGACCCAGTCAAGGTCCGAGCTATTCATGATTGGACTCAACCCACGTCAGTTAAGAGTCTTCAGAAGTTCTTGGGTTTTGCTAACTTCTACCGTCGTTTTATCGCTAATTTTTCTAGCGTTGTTAAACCTTTGACGGATATGACCAAGAAAGGTTCTGATGTTGCTAACTGGGCTCCTGCAGCCGTGGAGGCGTTCCAAGAGTTGAAGCGCCGGTTTACTTCGGCGCCTGTTTTGAGCCAGCCTGATGTCTCACTTCCCTTTCAGGTCAAAGTGGATGCTTCTGAGATTGGGGCAGGGGCCGTTTTGTCGCAGAGAGGCCCTGGTTGCTTGGTAATGAGACCATGTGCTTTCTTCTCTAGGAAGTTTTCGCCTGCTGAGCAGAATTATGATGTTGGCAATCGGGAGTTGCTGGCCATGAAGTGGGCATTTGAGGAGTGGCGTCATTGGCTCGAGGGTGCTAAGCATCGTGTGGTGGTCTTGACTGATCACAAAAATTTGATGTATCTCGAGTCTGCTAAACGCCTGAATCCTAGACAGGCCCGCTGGTCATTGTTTTTCTCCCGTTTTGACTTTGTGGTCTCGTATTTACCAGGTTCAAAGAATGTGAAGGCTGATGCTCTTTCAAGGAGCTTTGTGCCTGACTCTCCTGGAGTCGCAGAACCAGTTGGTATTCTTAAAGAGGGAGTTATCTTGTCGGCCATTTCTCCGGATTTGCGACGTGTGTTGCAGAGATTTCAGGCTGGTAGACCTGACTCTTGTCCACCTGACAAACTGTTTGTTCCTGATAAGTGGACCAGCAGAGTCATTTCCGAGGTTCATTCCTCGGTGTTGGCAGGGCATCCGGGAATTTTTGGCACCAGAGATCTGGTGGCTAGGTCCTTTTGGTGGCCTTCCTTGTCACGGGATGTGCGGTCATTTGTGCAGTCCTGTGGGACTTGTGCTCGAGCTAAGCCTTGCTGTTCTCGTGCCAGCGGGTTGCTCTTGCCCTTGCCTGTCCCGAAGAGGCCTTGGACACACATTTCCATGGATTTCATTTCAGATCTCCCGGTGTCTCAGGGCATGTCTGTCATCTGGGTGGTATGTGATCGCTTTTCTAAAATGGTCCATTTGGTGCCTTTGCCTAAGCTGCCTTCCTCTTCCGATCTGGTTCCTGTGTTCTTTCAGAATGTGGTTCGTTTACACGGCATTCCTGAGAATATTGTGTCTGACAGGGGATCCCAGTTTGTTTCCAGGTTCTGGCGATCCTTTTGTGCTAGGATGGGCATTGATTTGTCGTTTTCTTCTGCCTTTCATCCTCAGACTAATGGACAAACGGAGCGAACTAATCAGACTCTGGAGGCTTATTTGAGGTGTTTTGTTTCGGCAGATCAGGATGATTGGGTGACCTTCTTGCCGTTGGCTGAGTTTGCCCTTAATAATCGGGCTAGTTCCGCTACTTTGGTTTCGCCATTTTTCTGCAACTCTGGTTTCCATCCTCGTTTTTCCTCAGGACATGTGGAGCCTTCTGACTGTCCTGGGGTAGATTCTGTGGTGGATAGGTTGCAGCAGATCTGGAATCATGTGGTGGACAACTTAAAGTTGTCACAGGAGAAGGCTCAGCGTTTTGCCAACCGCCGCCGCGGTGTGGGTCCCCGACTTCGTGTTGGGGATTTGGTATGGTTGTCTTCTCGATTTGTTCCTATGAAGGTCTCCTCTCCTAAATTTAAGCCTCGCTTCATCGGTCCTTACAAGATATTGGAAATCCTTAATCCTGTGTCCTTTCGCTTGGATCTTCCGGTGTCGTTTGCCATTCACAACGTGTTCCATAGGTCTTTGTTGCGGCGGTACGTTGTACCTGTGGTTCCTTCTGTTGAGCCTCCTGCTCCGGTGTTGGTTGAGGGCGAGTTGGAGTACGTGGTGGAGAAGATCTTGGATTCTCGTCTCTCCAGACGGAGGCTTCAGTATCTGGTCAAGTGGAAGGGCTATGGTCAGGAGGATAATTCCTGGGTGGTTGCTTCTGATGTGCATGCGGCCGATTTAGTTCGTGCCTTTCACGCTGCTCATCCTGATCGCCCTGGTGGTCTTGGTGAGGGTTTGGTGACCCCTCCTTAAGGGGGGGGTACTGTTGTGAATTAGACTTTTTGGCTCCCTCTTGTGGTTACTAGTGATATGACTCTGGGATTGTCTTTCCTCAGTTTGGCACCCACCTGGGTCGTTAGTCCAGGGGTGTTGCTATATAAACTTCCTGGATCCTTAGTCCAGTGCCTGGCATCGTTGTAATCAGATCCTTTCTGTTTGCTCCTGTCTGCTGGTCCTGGTTCGTGCAAAATTAAGCTAAGTCCGGCTTCTTTGTTTTTTGGTTATTTGCTTTGCTCCTATTTTTGTCCAGCTTGTACTAAATGTGATTCCTGACTGTTATGACCCCAGTGGACAGGGTCTCAGAGGAACGTGTAAGTCTGCAAGATACAAAAATCCAGCTCATAGGGCTGTGGTAACTGGGTTGACCAAATAGCTACTCCTAACGCCAACACTAGAAGTAGCCGGGGATCATGCCTACGGTGATAGCTAGATGACTCGCGCCAGCCGGAGAATCTAACTACCCCTAGGAGAAGAAAACAAAGACCTCTCTTGCTTCCAGAGAAAGGGACCCCAAAGCAAGATACAAGCCCCCCACAAATAATAACGGTGAGGTAAGAGGAAATGACAAACACAGAAATGAACCAGGTTCAGCAAAGAGAGGCCAGCTTACTAATAGCAGAATATAGCAAGATAACTTATCTGGTCAACAAAAACCCTATAAAAATCCACGCTGGAGATTCAAGAACCCCCGAACCGTCTAACGGTCCGGGGGGAGAACACCAGCCCCCTAGAGCTTCCAGCAAAGGTCAGGATACAGATAGGAACAAGCTGGACAAAAATACCAAACAAAACAAAAGCAAAAAGCAAAGAAGCAGACTTAGCTTGAAAAACAGGAACCAGGATCAGAGGACAAGAGCACAACAGATTAGCTCTGATTTCAACGATGCCAGGCATTGAACTGAAGGTCCAGGGAGCTTATATAGCAACGCCCCTGAACTAACGGCCCAGGTGAGGATATAGGAAAAGACAGACGCTCCAGAGTCAAATCACTAATGACCACTAGAGGGAGCAAAAAGCAAAATCACAACAGTACCCCCCCCTTAGTGAGGGGTCACCGAACCCTCACCAAGACCACCAGGGCGATCAGGATGAGCGTCGTGGAAGGCACGAACTAAATCGGCCGCATGAACATCAGAGGCGACCACCCAGGAATTATCTTCCTGACCATAGCCCTTCCACTTGACCAGGTACTGAAGCCTCCGCCTGGAGAGACGAGAATCCAAGATCTTCTCCACCACGTACTCCAACTCGCCCTCAACCAACACCGGAGCAGGAGGCTCAGCAGAAGGAACCACAGGCACAACGTACCGCCGCAACAAGGACCTATGAAACACGTTGTGGATAGCAAACGACACAGGTAGATCCAGGCGAAAGGATACAGGATTAAGAATTTCCAATATCTTGTAAGGACCAATAAAACGAGGTTTAAATTTGGGAGAGGAAACCTTCATAGGAACAAAGCGGGAAGAAAGCCACACCAAATCCCCAACACGTAGTCGGGGACCCACACCGCGGCGGCGGTTGGCAAAGCGCTGAGCCCTCTCCTGTGACAACTTCAAGTTGTCCACCACAAGATTCCAGATCCGCTGCAACCTATCCACCACAGAATCCACCCCAGGGCAGTCAGAAGGTTCCACCTGACCCGAAGAAAAACGAGGGTGGAAACCAGAGTTGCAGAAAAACGGCGAAACCAAGGTGGCGGAACTAGCCCGATTATTAAGGGCAAACTCAGCTAACGGCAAGAAGGTCACCCAATCGTCCTGATCAGCAGAGACAAAACACCTCAAATAAGCCTCCAAAGTCTGATTAGTTCGCTCCGTCTGTCCATTAGTCTGAGGATGGAAAGCAGACGAAAACGACAAGTCAATGCCCATCCTACTACAAAAGGATCGCCAGAATCTGGAAACGAACTGGGATCCTCTGTCTGACACAATATTCTCAGGGATGCCGTGCAAACGAACCACGTTCTGGAAAAACACAGGAACCAGATCGGAAGAGGAAGGCAGTTTAGGCAAAGGAACCAAATGGACCATCTTGGAGAAGCGATCACATATCACCCAGATAACAGACATGCCCTGAGACACCGGAAGATCAGAAATGAAATCCATGGAGATATGTGTCCAAGGTCTCTTAGGGACAGGCAAGGGCAAGAGCAACCCGCTGGCACGAGAACAGCAAGGCTTAGCTCGAGCACAAGTCCCACAGGACTGTACAAATGATGACCGCACATCCCTAGACAAGGAAGGCCACCAAAAGGATCTGGCCACCAGATCTCTGGTGCCAAAAATTCCTGGGTGACCTGCCAACACCGAGGAATGAACCTCGGAAATGACTCTGCTGGTCCACTTATCAGGCACAAACAGTCTGTCAGGTGGACAAGAATCAGGCCTATCAGCCTGAAATCTCTGCAACACACGTCGCAGATCAGGAGAAATAGCTGACAAGATAATACCATCCTTAAGAATACCAACAGGTTCAGCGACTCCAGGAGCATCAGGCACAAAGCTCCTGGAAAGAGCATCGGCCTTCACATTCTTTGAACCTGGTAAATACGAGACAACAAAGTCAAAACGGGAGAAAAACAATGACCAGCGGGCCTGTCTAGGATTCAGGCGTTTAGCAGACTCGAGATACATCAGATTTTTGTGATCAGTCAAGACCACCACACGATGCTTAGCACCCTCGAGCCAATGACGCCACTCCTCAAATGCCCATTTCATGGCCAACAACTCCCGATTGCCCACATCATAATTTCGCTCCGCAGGCGAAAACTTCCTAGAAAAAAAGGCGCAAGGTCTCATAACAGAGCAACCAGGGCCTCTCTGCGACAAAACGGCCCCTGCTCCAATCTCTGAAGCATCCACCTCAACTTGAAAGGGAAGCGAGACATCAGGCTGGCACAAAACAGGCGCCGAAGTAAACCGACGTTTCAACTCCTGGAAAGCCTCCATGGCAGCAGGAGCCCAATTAACCACATCGGAGCCCTTCTTGGTCATATCCGTCAAAGGTTTCACAATGCTAGAAAAGTTAGCGATAAAACGACGGTAGAAGTTAGCGAAACCCAAGAACTTCTGAAGACTCTTAACTGACGAGGGCTGAGTCCAATCAAGAATAGCTCGGACCTTGACTGGGTCCATCTCCACAGCAGAAGGGGAAAAAATGAACCCCAAAAAGGGAACCTTCTGTACACCAAAAAGACACTTTGAGCCCTTGACAAACAAAGAATTTTCACGCAAAATTTTAAAGACCATCCTGACCTGCTCCACATGCGAGTCCCAATTATCAGAAAAAACCAGAATATCATCCAGATAAACGATCAGAAATTTATCCAGATAGTTCCGGAAAATGTCATGCATAAAGGACTGAAAAACTGAAGGGGCATTAGAGAGCCCAAAAGGCATCACCAAGTACTCAAAATGACCTTCGGGCGTATTGAATGCGGTTTTCCATTCATCCCCTTGCTTAATGCGCACAAGGTTGTACGCACCACGAAGGTCTATCTTGGTAAACCACTTGGCACCTTTAATCCGGGCAAACAAGTCAGACAACAGCGGCAAAGGATACTGAAATTTGACAGTGATCTTATTTAAAAGCCGATAGTCAATACAAGGCCTCAAAGATCCGTCCTTTTTAGCCACAAAAAAGAATCCCGCACCAAGAGGGGAAGAAGACGGACGGATGTGTCCTTTCTCCAGAGACTCCTTGATATATGAACGCATAGCGGTATGTTCAGGTATCGACAGATTAAACAGTCTTCCCTTAGGAAATTTACTGCCTGGAATCAAATCTATTGCACAGTCACATTCCCTATGAGGAGGCAATGCACTGGACCTGGACTCGCTAAAGACATCCTGATAATCAGACAAGTACTCCGGAACTTCCGAAGGCGTAGAAGAAGCAATAGACACAGGCAGGGAATCCTCATGAATACCACGACAGCCCCAACTAGACACTGACATAGCCTTCCAGTCAAGGACTGGATTATGGGTCTGTAACCATGGCAGCCCCAAAACAACCAAATCATGCATTTTATGTAGAACGAGAAAACGTATCACCTCGCGGTGTTCAGGAGTCATGCACATGGTAACCTGTGTCCAATACTGCGGCTTATTTTCTGCCAATGGCGTAGCATCAATACCCCTAAGAGGGATAGGATTTTCTAATGGTTCAGAATCAAGAATAAAACCACAGCGCTTAGCAAATGAGAGATCCATAAGACTCAGGGCAGCACCTGAATCTACAAACGCCATGACAGGATAAGATGACAGTGAGCAAATCAAAGTTACAGACAGAATAAACTTAGGATGCAAATTACCAACGGTGACAGGACTAACAACCTTAGATATACGTTTAGAGCATGCTGAGATAACATGTGTAGAATCACCACAGTAGTAGCACAAGCCATTCCGGCGTCTATGAATTTTCCTCTCATTTCTAGTCAGGATTCTATCACATTGCATCAAATCAGGTGTCCGTTCAGACAACACCATGAGGGAATTTGCGGTTTTTCTATCACATTGCATCACATCAGGTGTCTGTTCAGACAACAACATGAGGGAATTTGCGGTTTTGCGCTCCCGCAACCGCCGGTCAATTTGAATAGCCAGGGACATGGTATCATTCAGACCTGTGGGAATGGGAAAACCCACCATAACATTCTTAATGGCCTCAGAAAGGCCATTTCTAAAATTAGCGGCCAGTGCACACTCGTTCCAATGTGTCAGCACGGACCATTTCCGAAATTTTTGGCAATACACCTCAGCCTCGTCCTGGCCCTGAGACATAGCCAGCAAAGCTTTCTCTGCCTGAATCTCAAGATTGGGTTCCTCATAAAGTAAACTGAGCGCCAGAAAAAACGCATCAATATCAGCCAATGCCGGATCTCCTGGCGCCAACAAAAAAGCCCAATCCTGAGGGTCACCCCGTAAGAATGAAATAACAATTTTTACTTGTTGAGCAGAGTCTCCAGACGAACAAGGTTTCAGGGACAAAAATAATTTACAATTATTCCTGAAATTCCTAAACTTAAATCGGTCTCCTGAAAACAGTTCAGGAATCGGAATCTTGGGTTCAGACCTAGGATTTCTGGTAACATAATCTTGTATACCCTGCACACGAGCGGCAAGCTGGTCCACACTTGTAATCAAGGTCTGGACATTCATGTCTGCAGCAAGCTTAAGCCACTCTGAGGTAAAGGGGAAAATAAAAAAAATAAATGAGAGAGGGAAAAAAAAAAAACTCAAAATTTTCTTTCTTATAATCCCACTTCTGCAATGCATTAAACATTTAATACTGGCCTGGCATACTGTTATGACCCCAGTGGACAGGGTCTCAGAGGAACGTGTAAGTCTGCAAGATACAAAAATCCAGCTCATAGGGCTGTGGTAACTGGGTTGACCAAATAGCTACTCCTAACGCCAACACTAGAAGTAGCCGGGGATCATGCCTACGGTGATAGCTAGATGACTCGCGCCAGCCGGAGAATCCAACTACCCCTAGGAGAAGAAAACAAAGACCTCTCTTGCCTCCAGAGAAAGGGACCCCAAAGCAAGATACAAGCCCCCCACAAATAATAACGGTGAGGTAAGAGGAAATGACAAACACAGAAATGAACCAGGTTCAGCAAAGAGAGGCCAGCTTACTAATAGCAGAATATAGCAAGATAACTTATCTGGTCAACAAAAACCCTATAAAAATCCACGCTGGAGATTCAAGAACCCCCGAACCGTCTAACGGTCCGGGGGGAGAACACCAGCCCCCTAGAGCTTCCAGCAAAGGTCAGGATACAGATAGGAACAAGCTGGACAAAAATACCAAACAAAACAAAAGCAAAAAGCAAAGAAGCAGACTTAGCTTGAAAAACAGGAACCAGGATCAGAGGACAAGAGCACAACAGATTAGCTCTGATTTCAACGATGCCAGGCATTGAACTGAAGGTCCAGGGAGCTTATATAGCAACGCCCCTGAACTAACGGCCCAGGTGAGGATATAGGAAAAGACAGACGCTCCAGAGTCAAATCACTAATGACCACTAGAGGGAGCAAAAAGCAAAATCACAACACCTGACCTTGCTGGAAGCTCTAGGGGGCTGGTGTTCTCCCCCCGGGCCGTTAGACGGTTCGGGGGTTCTTGAATATCCAGCGTGGATATTTTGATAGGGTTTTTGCTGACCATATAAGTCATCTTACTATATTCTGCTATTAGCTAGTGGGCCTCTGTTATGACCCCAATGGCGAGGGTCTCAGAGGAACGTGGAAGTCTGCAGAATACAAAAATCCAGCTCATAGGGCAGTGGTAACTGGGTTGACCATATATCTACTCCTAACGCCAACACTAGAAGTAGCCGGGGATCATTCCTACGTTGATTCTAGATGACACGCGCCAGCCGGAGAATCTAGCTACCCCTAGTAGAGGAAAACAAAGACCTTTCTTGCCTCCAGAGAAGGGGACCCCAAAGCTGGATAGAAGCCCCCCACAAATAATGACGGTGAGGTAAGAGGAAATGACAAACACAGAAATGAATCAGGTTTAGCACAGAGAGGCCCGCTTACTGATAGCAGAATAAAGAAAGGTAACTTATATGGTCAACAAAAAACCTATCAAAATCCACACTGGAAATTCAAGAACCCCCGAACCGTCTAACGGTCCGGGGGGAGAACACCAGCCCCCTAGAGCTTCCAGCAAAGGTCAGGATATAGATTTGGAACAAGCTGGACAAAAATACAAAACCAAAACAAATAGCAAAAAGCAAAAGGCAGACTTAGCTGATATAACTGGAACCAGGATCAGTAGACAAGAGCACAGCAGACTAGCTCTGATAACTACGTTGCCAGGCATTGAACTGAAGGTCCAGGGAGCTTATATAGCAACACCCCTAACTAACGACCCAGGTGCGGATAAAAGGAATGACAGAAAAACCAGAGTCAAAAAACTAGTAACCACTAGAGGGAGCAAAAAGCAAATTCACAACAGTACCCCCCCCTTAGTGAGGGGTCACCGAACCCTCACCACGACCACCAGGGCGATCAGGATGAGCGGCATGAAAGGCACGAACTAAATCGGCCGCATGAACATCAGAGGCGACCACCCAGGAATTATCCTCCTGACCATAGCCCTTCCACTTGACCAGGTACTGAAGCCTCCGCCTGGAGAGGCGAGAATCCAAGATCTTCTCCACCACGTACTCCAACTCGCCCTCAACCAACACCGGAGCAGGAGGCTCAGCAGAAGGAACTACAGGCACAATGTACCGCCGCAACAAGGACCTATGAAATACATTGTGAATAGCAAACGACACAGGAAGATCCAGACGAAAAGATACAGGATTAAGGATTTCCAATATCTTGTAAGGCCCAATAAAACGAGGTTTAAATTTGGGAGAGGAGACCTTCATAGGAACAAAGCGGGAAGAAAGCCATACCAAATCCCCAACGCGTAGTCGGGGACCCACACCGCGGCGGCGGTTGGCAAAGCGCTGAGCCTTCTCCTGTGACAACTTCAAGTTGTCCACCACATGATTCCAGATCTGCTGCAACCTATCCACCACAGAATCCACCCCAGGACAGTCAGAAGGCTCCACATGACCCGAAGAAAAGCGAGGATGGAAACCAGAGTTGCAGAAAAAAGGCGAAACCAAGGTGGCGGAACTAGCCCGATTATTAAGGGCAAACTCAGCCAACGGCAAGAATGTCACCCAATCGTCCTGATCAGCAGAGACAAAACACCTCAAATAAGCCTCCAAAGTCTGATTGGTTCGCTCCGTCTGTCCATTAGTCTGAGGGTGGAAAGCAGACGAAAACGACAAATCAATGCCCATCCTACTACAAAAGGATCGCCAGAACCTGGAAACGAACTGGGATCCTCTGTCTGACACAATATTCTCAGGGATGCCGTGCAAACGAACCACGTTCTGGAAAAACACAGGAACCAGATCGGAAGAGGAAGGCAGCTTAGGCAAAGGAACCAAATGGACCATCTTGGAGAAGCGATCACATATCACCCAGATAACGGACATGCCCTGAGATAGCGGAAGATCAGAAATGAAATCCATGGAGATATGTGTCCAAGGTCTCTTCGGGACAGGCAAGGGCAAGAGCAAACCGCTGGCACGAGAACAGCAAGGCTTAGCTCGAGCACAAGTCCCACAGGACTGCACAAATGACCGCACATCCCTTGACAAGGAAGGCCACCAAAAGGACCTGGCCACCAGATCTCTGGTGCCAAAAATTCCCGGGTGACCTGCCAACACCGAGGAATGAACCTCGGAAATGACTCTGCTGGTCCACTTATCCGGGACAAACAGTCTGTCAGGTGGACAAGACTCAGGCCTATCAGCCTGAAATCTCTGCAACACACGTCGCAGATCCGGAGAAATAGCTGACAAGATAACTCCATCTTTAAGAATACCAACAGGATCAGCGACTCCAGGAGCATCAGGCACAAAGCTCCTAGAAAGAGCATCGGCCTCCACATTCTTTGAACCTGGTAAATACGAGACAACAAAATCAAAGCGGGAGAAAAACAATGACCAGCGGGCCTGTCTCGGATTAAGGCGTTTAGCAGACTCGAGATACATCAGATTTTTGTGATCAGTCAAGACCACCACACGATGCTTAGCACCCTCGAGCCAATGACGCCACTCCTCAAATGCCCATTTCATGGCCAACAACTCCCGATTGCCCACATCATAATTTCGCTTGGCAGGCGAAAACTTCCTAGAGAAAAAGGCACAAGGTTTCATAACAGAGCAACCAGGGCCTCTCTGCGACAAAACGGCCCCTGCCCCAATCTCCGAAGCATCCACCTCAACCTGAAAGGGAAGTGAGACGTCAGGCTGGCACAAAACAGGCGCCGAAGTAAACCGGCGTTTCAACTCCTGGAAAGCCTCCACGGCAGCAGGAGCCCAGTTAGCTACATCGGAGCCCTTCTTGGTCATATCCGTCAAAGGTTTCACAATGCTAGAAAAATTAGCAATAAAACGACGGTAGAAGTTAGCGAAGCCCAAGAACTTCTGAAGACTCTTAACTGACGAGGGCTGAGTCCAATCAAGAATAGCTCGGACCTTGACTGGGTCCATCTCCACAGCAGAAGGGGAAAAAATGAACCCCAAAAAGGGAACCTTCTGTACACCAAAGAGACACTTTGAGCCCTTGACAAACAAAGAATTTTCACGCAAAATTTTAAAGACCAACCTGACCTGCTCCACATGCGAATCCCAATTATCAGAAAAAACCAAAATATCATCCAGATAAACAATCAAAAATTTATCCAGATAGTTCCGGAAAATGTCATGCATAAAGGACTGAAAAACTGAAGGCGCATTGGAGAGCCCAAAAGGCATCACCAAGTACTCAAAATGACCTTCGGGCGTATTGAATGCGGTTTTCCATTCATCACCTTGCTTAATGCGCACAAGGTTGTACGCACCACGAAGGTCTATCTTGGTGAACCACTTGGCACCCTTAATCCGGGCAAACAAGTCAGACAACAGCGGTAAAGGATACTGAAATTTGACAGTGATCTTATTTAAAAGCCGATAATCAATACAAGGTCTCAAAGATCCGTCCTTTTTTGCCACAAAAAAGAATCCCGCACCAAGAGGGGAAGAAGACGGACGGATGTGTCCTTTCTCCAGAGACTCCTTGATATATGAACGCATAGCGGTATGTTCAGGTACCGACAGATTAAACAGTCTTCCCTTAGGAAACTTACTGCCTGGGATCAAATCTATAGCACA
The DNA here is from genome assembly GCF_051348905.1 of Ranitomeya variabilis. Lineage (NCBI taxonomy): Eukaryota > Metazoa > Chordata > Amphibia > Anura > Dendrobatidae > Ranitomeya > Ranitomeya variabilis. The sequence goes on from NC_135232.1 coordinate 259,886,356, forward strand.
GTCACAGTCCCTATGAGGAGGCAGTGCACTGGACTCAGACTCACTGAAGACATCCTGATAATCAGACAAATACTCCGGAACTTCCGAAGGCGTAGAAGAAGCAATAGACACAGGCAGGGAATCCCCATGAATACCACGACAGCCCCAACTTGAGACTGACATAGCCTTCCAGTCCAGGACTGGATTATGGGTCTGTAACCATGGCAGCCCTAAAACAACCAAATCATGCATTTTATGTAAAACCAGGAAACGTATCACCTCGCGGTGTTCAGGAGTCATGCACATGGTAACCTGTGTCCAATACTGCGGTTTATTTGCTGCCAATGGTGTAGCATCAATACCCCTAAGAGGAATAGGATTTTCCAATGGTTCAAGAGCAAAACCACAGCGCTTAGCAAATGAGAGATCCATGAGACTCAGGGCAGCACCTGAATCTACAAACGCCATGACAGGATAAGATGACAGTGAGCAAATCAAAGTTACAGACAGAATAAATTTAGGTTGCAAATTACCAACGGTGACAGGACTAACAACCTTAGCTATACGTTTAGAGCATGCTGAGATAACATGTGTAGAATCACCACAGTAGTAGCACAAGCCATTCCGGCGTCTATGAATTTTCCGCTCATTTCTAGTCAGGATTCTATCACATTGCATTAAATCAGGTGTCTGTTCAGACAACACCATGAGGGAATTTGCGGTTTTTCTATCACATTGCACCGAATTAGGTGTCTGTTCAGACAACACCATGAGGGAATTTGCGGTTTTGCGCTCCCGCAACCGCCGGTCAATTTGAATAGCCAGTGCCATAGTATCATTCAGACCTGTGGGAATGGGAAAACCCACCATAACATTCTTAATGGCTTCAGAAAGGCCATTTCTAAAATTAGCGGCCAGTGCACACTCGTTCCAATGTGTCAGCACGGACCATTTCCGAAATTTTTGGCAATACACTTCAGCCTCGTCCTGCCCCTGAGACATAGCCAGCAAGGCCTTTTCTGCCTGAATCTCAAGATTGGGTTCCTCATAAAGTAAACCGAGCGCCAGAAAAAACGCATCAAGATCAGCCAATGCCGGATCTCCTGGCGCCAGCGAAAAAGCCCAATCCTGAGGGTCGCCCCGTAAGAACGAAATAACAATTTTTACTTGCTGAGCAGAATCTCCAGATGAACAGGGTCTCAGGGACAAAAACAATTTACAATTATTCACGAAATTCCTAAACTTAAACCTGTCTCCGGAAAACAGTTCAGGAATCGGTATTTTAGGTTCTGACCTAGGATTTCTGATAACATAGTCTTGTATGCCCTGCACACGAGTAGCCAGCTGGTCCACACTTGTAATCAAGGTCTGGACATTCATGTCTGCAGCAAGCATAGCCACTCTGAGGTAAAGGGGAAGAAGAAAAAAAAAAAAACTCAGAATCTTCTTTCTTATAATCCCTCTTCTGCAATGCATTAAACATTTAATACTGGCCTGGCAAACTGTTATGACCCCAATGGCGAGGGTCTCAGAGGAACGTGGAAGTCTGCAGAATACAAAAATCCAGCTCATAGGGCAGTGGTAACTGGGTTGACCATATATCTACTCCTAACGCCAACACTAGAAGTAGCCGGGGATCATTCCTACGTTGATTCTAGATGACACGCGCCAGCCGGAGAATCTAGCTACCCCTAGTAGAGGAAAACAAAGACCTTTCTTGCCTCCAGAGAAGGGGACCCCAAAGCTGGATAGAAGCCCCCCACAAATAATGACGGTGAGGTAAGAGGAAATGACAAACACAGAAATGAATCAGGTTTAGCACAGAGAGGCCCGCTTACTGATAGCAGAATAAAGAAAGGTAACTTATATGGTCAACAAAAACCCTATCAAAATCCACACTGGAAATTCAAGAACCCCCGAACCGTCTAACGGTCCGGGGGGAGAACACCAGCCCCCTAGAGCTTCCAGCAAAGGTCAGGATATAGATTTGGAACAAGCTGGACAAAAATACAAAACCAAAACAAATAGCAAAAAGCAAAAGGCAGACTTAGCTGATATAACTGGAACCAGGATCAGTAGACAAGAGCACAGCAGACTAGCTCTGATAACTACGTTGCCAGGCATTGAACTGAAGGTCCAGGGAGCTTATATAGCAACACCCCTAACTAACGACCCAGGTGCGGATAAAAGGAATGACAGAAAAACCAGAGTCAAAAAACTAGTAACCACTAGAGGGAGCAAAAAGCAAATTCACAACAGCCTCTCTTTGCTAAATACCTAGCTCATTCTTACGTTTGTCTTTTCCTCTTACCTCACCGTTATTATTTGTTGGGGGCTTGTATCAAACTTTTGGGGTCTTTTCTCTGGAGGCAAGAAAGGTCTTTCTTTTCCCTTCTAGGGTTAGTTAGTTCTCCGGCTGGCGCGAGACGTCTAGAACCAACGTAGGCACGTTCCCCGGCTGCTGCTATTTGTGGTGCTAGGATTACATATATGGTCAGCTCAGTTACCACTGCCCTATGAGCTGGTTTTTTGTGTTTGCAGACTTAGTAATTATTTCTGAGACCCTCTGCCATTGGGGTCATAACAGAAGACTGTGGTAATGTTTGGAATGAGATGGGACATTATTGGGTCAAGTTCACAGGTGGTGAGGCAAAGTCTTCAGCTGAGATGAGAGGAGAGGGAGCTAGTGGACAGAGGAGAGAATTTAAGGTACTGAATAGCTGTTTAGGGTTGTGAGACAGGTATGAAATGAGGGATGAGAAGTTTTGCTGCAGTGAGCAATTGCACAGCATTTTTACAACTTTTGTTTCTGGAAGGGCTACTCCACTCTCGTTCTTTGGCAGACGCACAGTGGTACGCTTTGTAGATGAGTGCCAGAAAGAACATGTGCTCCAGTAGATGGCAAGCTCTGCATTAGTGGTCTATGCTCCTCTTCCTCCACCTTAACATCACAAACAGTGTGTTACATTGGGCCTTTTTTTTTCAGATCAGCAAAAATGTCAAAAATCACGTTATTTGACAACTTTTTTAAAAATGAGTAGAATTTAAACAAATGCAATAATTTGAGTACTACATGCATGAACTGACACATGAGCGATCAACATGCGTTAATCTGGGAATGTCACTGTGCTAAAATGCAGACAAGCGGGTCTCGCCAACCACCGTCCACCCCATCAACTGCATCTTCTGATTCTTCCTCCTCCCTCACTGTGGCAAGTGTTGTCACACAGGTCTCTGGCCGCAGAACCTCCACTTGTTTACCCCCTACAGTTGGGGGTGACAGCTTGTCAGCAGATATGGAAGTGGACATGCCTGCTGTTTTTGCCTGATCTTACATACCAAGAACACCTCATCTTTCTTAATCCACCGTAACATCGCTGCTTGCATCTCTCTCACACTCCAGGAGCTTGTCGTGTTCACTCTACTCCACTCTGTGTCAGCACAGCAGTGAACCCTCATTTATGCAGTTGTGCTCACCTAAAAGATTGTTTCCTCATTAGGGATTAGGGAACGTGATAGGCCGCCCTAAACAGATGTGTTTTAGGGAGCGCCTAAAAATGACCAAGTTGTGGTTATATTCCTAGTTTCATGGGGGACAAAGGGTAAGAGGTGAGCTATCTAGGTAGGAGATTGAACTGAGCCGGACAAAGACCAGATCAGGGGTGTTACCATCCTTGTGTGTCTCAGATGCTGAAAGTTGTGAGAGGCCACAAGAAGCTGCTAGAGATAGAAGCTGGGATGCAGTTGGGGAGGTGGAGCTGTTGATGTCTCCCAGGATAAGGGTTGGCAATTCTGAGGACATGAAGTGTGGCAGCAAGGCAGAAAAATGGTCAAGGAAGTGAGTGGGTGAGCCTGGGGGATGGTATATGACCGCTACTCGGAGGGAGAGGGGATGTAAGACCCTGATGGTGTGAACCTCCAAAGAAGAATGGCATCCAAAGGGCCAATATTTATAAAAAAAATTAAAAACAGGATTGTTGGCAGCAAGGAGTGTGGGGTTATCGTGGAGTTATCAATAATTGTACAGCAGGATATACACATACAGTGGGGGAAATAAGTACTTGATCCCTTGCTGATTTTTTAAGTTTGTCCACTGACAAAGACATGAACAGTCTATAATTTTAAGGGTAGGTTAATTTCATCATTGAGAGATAGAATATCAAAAATAAAAATGCAGAAAATCACATTGTATAAATTACCGTATATACTCGTGTATAAGCTGAGATTTTCAGCACATTTTTTGTGCTGAAACCGCCCCCTCGGCTTATACACAAGTCATTGTCCAGAAAACCGGCGGGGGAGGGGGAATGGATGAGCAGCGGCAGGAGCCGGCGGCTGTGGCACAGTGACAACTGCAGCCGCCAGCTAGCAGAAGACATCATACTCACCCTCCTCGCGCCGTCGCTGCATCTCCGTTGTCCCGGCGCTGGCAGCTCTTCATGTGCTCTCCGGTCACGTGGTACCGCTCATTAAGGTAATGAATTTGCAGGCGTCTCCACTCCCATAGGCGTGGAGTGCATATTCATTAACTTAATGAGTGGTACCACGTGATCGCTGAGCACAGGAAGAGCTGCCCCGCTGGGACATTGGAGATGCAGCGACGGCGCGAGGAGGGTGAGTAGGATGGGGAGGTGTGAGCCATGTGGGACCCAGGGAGCCGAGCCATGCAGGATCTGGGGGCTGAGCCATGCTGGACCAGGGGGCCGAGCCATGCGGGAACAGGGGAGCCATGCGAGACCAGGGAGTTATGCATACAACAGGGGGAGCCACACAAAGCAGGACAGGATGGGGGGAGCCACACATAGCAGGACAGGACAGGGGGAGCCACACATAGCAGAACAGGATGGAGGAGCCACACATATGAGGACAGGACGGGGGGAGCCACGCATAGCAAGACAGGGATAAGGGGACAATGCATACCCAGCTTATAATCGAATCAATAAGCTGACCCAGGTTTCCGTGGCAAAATTAGGTGCCTCGGCTTATACTCGGGTCAGCTTATACTCGAGTATATACGGTATATAAATATATATAAATGTATTTGCATTTTGCAGTAAGAAAAAAGTATTAGATCGCCTACCAACCATTATCCACTTTGCGACATGCGCCGTACTAGTACTGCTCTGTAGGAGGTGCGTCTGTGCTGAGAGCAGTACTAGTACGGCACCGCGATCGTGCGGCCTCACGCTGAGCGCCACGCCAATCGTGTGCGGGTGTCAGCTGTATGTGACAGCTGACACCCCACAGCAATGCCCGATTGTGGGCAGTTAACCCGTCTGAACATTAGTGACAGCAGCATAGAGAAGCATCGTGCAGGGATGGCCGCGGGGTCCTTCTGGGTCCTGCATGGAAGATGGCTTGTGAGCCCCTGCTAAGAGCAGGCGCCGGCATACCTCCTTTCCTGCCTGTCAGATCCTGATCTGATACTCTGCTGTGCAGAGTGTCAGATCAGGATCTGATGTTATATAGTATTGTCCCATACTGGGACAATGTAATAAAGTTACAAAAAATATATAAAAATGTGTAAAAATATTTTTTTTAAAATCCCAAAATAAAGAAAAAACAAACAAATATTTTTTCCAATATTTTCCAATATTTTTCCTGTAAATAAGAACAAAACAATAAAAGTACACCGATTTTGTATTGCCACGTCCGTAACGACCAACTCTATAAAACTGTCCCACTAGTTAACCCCTTTAGTGAACACAGTAAAAAAATAAATAAAAAATGAGGCAAAAAACAATGCTTTATCATCATACAGCCAAACAAAAAGTGCAATAAAACGCAATCAAAAGACGAACGTAAATAAAAATGGTACAACTGAAAACGTCATCTTGTCCCCCAAAAAACAAATGGGACAAGGTATAGCTGTAATCGTGCTGACCCGAAGAATAAAGCTAACTTACCAATTTTTCCACACATGGAACAGTATAAAAAAAAAAGCAATTCCTGAATTGCTGTTTTTGGTTAATTCTGTCTCCCAAAAATCGGAATAAAAAGTGATAAATAAGTTTTTAGTTTAAAACCCAATATAAATCTGGTATTGCTGTAATCACACCGACCCGAAGAATAAAGTCGCCTAATCACTTCTACCATATGAGGAATGGCTTAAAAATAAATAAAACCAGTTCTTCACCTTCTGTTGATTTTGATATAAGCACGATGTGCTGATGAAAGGGGATGAAGTATATGCTGGGAGAGCTAAAAATGAATGTCAAAAGGGCATTTAATATCTGTGAGAAATGTGCTGCAAGGTCCTCTACGCGCGTTTCAGCGCTTCTAGCCTTCTTCCCCACAATGTGTCTGCGACAGACAGTGCAACGTAATCTCCCCGTCTTCTTCCTCAGATGACCTACTCAACTGAGAGGCATCCAACACCTCATTATCATCATCCTCTGTGTTATCACATTCCTCGCCATTGGAGTCACCCTCCTCCTCTTCTTGCTCTGAAAGCACAGTACAGTCCGCGTGGGTCTCAGATATCTGGGCATCAGTGCAGATTTCCTCCTCTTGACTCTGCAAAGCTTTTGCTTACACTTCTGATGAACATGGCATAGAATGCGTGAATAGCTCTTCAGACTCACCCATCTGTGGTTCCGTACAGTCAGCTGAACGTTTGGATAGTTGGGACGCGGGGGAAGCAAGGGGAATTTGGGTGCCACTTCTATGGCCTGTACTGGGTGTGATGTTCAGGAAGAGGAGGAAAGGCCACTTGAAGCTGCACTTGCCATCCACTCGAGTGCATGCTCTTTCTGGGCATCATCGACAAGGCGTGCCACTGTGCACCTGCCAAAAAAAAGTAGTGGTGTAGCCTGTCCAGTAACTTTAGTTGTCAGTTGTCTTTGCATAATACGTGATGTTGCTTCACTGGTGCTTTCACAAACAATACCACCTACCCCACGTACACACTGAACACCAAGCCTAATTCCCCTTCCACCATGGCCTTGCTTTTTCCCAGTCATGTTGCTCAGATAGTGTGGTAGGAGCACCGTATTAACAACTAAAAATTAGATTTTAAACTCTGCACCGCCTCTACAAACTACTGAATTTCAGTGACCGTAAATTCAAATTTGAAATATGGTTTGCTGTATCGTGTTAGTCACAGAATTTTTTTTTTAACCAAAGATCAGGCCTCTAAAACACATTAGATGCTACAAACTATTTTTCAAGTTAATAAGAGAAGAATTTGTTTGTGGCCCTATGTATCAGGCCTCTATAACATACTAGAAGTACAAAGTATTTTTAAAGTTAGGTCCCTTACTGTATGATGTTAAAAACAGAAGAATTTTTTTTGAACCAAGGATCAAGCCTCTATAACACACTAGATGCTACAAACTATTTTTCAAGTCAGGTCCCTTACTCTATGACGTTAAAGGGGTTGTCCACTACTTTCAATTAATCCCCCAATGTATCCCCCCGGGGCCCCTAATGAATTGTGCAAATACCTTCCGTTGCCGTTTTCGCCTGTGAGCGGCGCTATGCCGGCGTCTGAGTCCGGGTCACGTGACGCCCAGGTTGCAGCCGCCGCTTATTTCCGCCGATGTCATGTCAATTTCCAGACTCTGGAAATTGACGTGATGTCAGCAGCAGGCGTAAGCCAGCCTCACAGTCAGCAGTCACTCATCAAGAGTGACTGGGCTGTGGGTGGGGCTGGTGGCTGCCTGCGGGGCTGTGCTGGGGGTGGGCGGGGCTGTGCTGGAGGCGGGCGGGGCTGTGAAGGGATGATTGTGTGGGTGCCGGGGGTCTGCGTGCCGGTGCCGGTATGTGCGGGCCGGCGCCGGTAAGCCCTGGGGTCTGCGGTGGGTCTGCTGCAGGGGGTGGTCTTTGGGGTGTGTGTGTGTGTCTCTGTGTGCAGGCATCGTCCGATGGTACTACAAGTCCCATCGGGCTCTGCCTGCTACAGTGACAGTGAGTGACACATTAGCCAATGATGGGACAGTAGTAGTCCCATCATCCGGCTAATGTGTTGAATGTAAAAAAAAAAAATACACATATACAGTACATACATACTTACATACTACACACACCATGTGACATATAACAACATGCAACATACAACATGCAATGACATGCAACATGCGATGACATGCAGCATGCGATATGCGACAACATGCACCATGCGACGATATGCAACATGCGATGACATGCACCATGCGACAACATGCAACATATGACATGCGACATGCAACATGCGACGACATGCAACATGCGACGACATGCAACATATGACATGCGACATGCACCATGCGACGACATGCACCATGAAACGACATGCACCATGCGATGACATACGACATGCACCATGCAACAACATGCAACATATGACATGCGACATGCACCATGCGACGACATGCAACATGCGACGACATGCAACATATGACATGCGACATGCACCATGCGACGACATGCACCATGCGATGACATGCACCATGCGACGACATGCACCATGCGATGACATACGACATGCACCATGCGACAACATGCAACATATGACATACGACATGCACCATGCGACGACATGCAACATGCGACGACATGCAAAATATGACATGCGACATGCACCATGTGACGACATGCACCATGCGACCACATGCACCATGCGACAACATGCAACATATGACATGCGACATGCACCATGTGACGACATGCACCATGCGATGACATGCAACATATGACATGCGACATGCACCATGCGATGACATGCACCATGCGACAACATGCACCATGCGACGACATGCACCATGTGATGACATGCACCATGCGGTGTCATGCACCATGCGACATGCACAATGCGATGACATACGACAAGCACCATGCGACGACATGCAACATATGACATGCACCATGCGACAACATGCACCATGCGACGTCATGCACCATGCGACATGCGATGACATGCGACGACATGCAACATGTGACATGCAACATGCCACATACAGTACGTACATACATACACCATACATACAGACATACAGTACATGTAACATACAGTACAGACTCACCATCACTTGTCACCTTGATCCCCGAAGCCATTGTCATCTGTAAAAAATATTAAAATAATAAACAACCAATATACTCCCTGATCCGCAGAAATCCAATTAAAACGAGTGTCCCTCGACGATCTCCCGTGGAGAGCAGGAGCATCTGCTGATGTGACTGCTCTCCAGGGGCTCCAGGAACACAATGATGGAAGGTATCCTTCCACAATGTATTCCTCACAATGTATTCCTACCCCCCTGTGAGAAAATAGTCCCTAGTCTCACTTTATGGCATTGCTGTATGAGAAATTATCCCAGGCAGCAATTGCCATAAAGTGAGACTTTGTCCTAAGGTAATCTCTCAGTGATGCACTGCAGGAGCCATTGTCTCCTGTCAGTGTGTCACTGAGGGTCCTATAGAGCAGTGACATCACCCGATGTCACTGTTATATAGGGGAGATCGTCGTGGGACACTCGTTATTAATTGGACTACGGCGGACAGGTTGTATGCGGTTTATTATTTTACGTTTTTTGCAGGCGCTGAAGTATGGTAAGTATGGTTAAATGAAGAATATTAAAATACTTTTTTTCCTAATGTGTGTGTGTTTTATTAACCCTTTATTAGTATTGGATTAATAATGGATAGGCGTCTTATTGACGTCTCTCCGTTATTAACCCGGCTTAATGTCACCTTACAATAGCAAGGTGACATTAACCCCTTATTACCCCATATCCCACCGCTACACGGGAGTGGGAAGAGAGGGGCTAAGTGCCAAAATTGGCGCATCTTACAGATGCGCCATTTCCGGGGTAGCTGTGGACTGGTATTTGTAGCCGGGGGGGGGACCAATATCCATGGCCCCTCTCTAGGCTATGAATATCAGCCCGCAGCTGTCTGCGTAGCCTTTCTGGCTATAAAATATAGGGGGACCCCACGTCATTTTTTGGGGGGGTCCCCCTATTTTAATAGCCAGTAAAGGCTACGCAGACAGCTGCGGGCTGATATTCATAGCAGGCTACAAATATTGGCCCCCGGCCGTCGGCTTAACTCCTCTGGTGCAGAAAATTGCGTGGGAGCCCACACCGTTTTTTTCCGTTTTTTTATTAAACGCTCATAAAGGCCTATTTCACCCTTGCGTCGGTACGGGTCCGTCGCTATGTGTCGGGCCTACATACTGACGCACGTTGCGAAATTTGTGCACGACGTGGGCAGCGGATGCAGTTTTTCAACGCATCCGCTGCCCATTCTGAAGTCCGGGGAGGAGGGGGCATAGTTTTGGCTGCGCATGCGCGGTAGAAAATGGCGGACGCGACGGACAAAAAAACCTTCACTTGAACGTTTTTTCGTGCCAACGGTCCGTCAAAGCACGACGCATCCGTTGCACGATGGACGCGACGTGTGGCCATCCGTCGCGATCCGTCACTAATACAAGTCTATGGATAAAAAACGCATCCTGCGAGCACATTTGCAGGATCCGTTTTTCCCCAAAAGACGGATTGCTAAAAACACAAGTGTGAAAGTAGCCTTAGGCTACTTTCATACTAGCGTCGGAATGGGGCCGTCGCGATGCGTCGGCCCGACGTACCGACGCATACTGTGACCAAAATTCCCAAACGGAGCAGTGGAAGCAGTCTTAAGACGCTTCCGCTGCCCCATTGCAAGGTCTGGGGAGGAGGGGGCTGTGTTTCGCCCTCGCATGCGAGGTAAAAATGGCGGACTAGAGGCACAAAAAAAGTTACATGTAACTTTTTTTGTGCCGGCGGTGCGCCAAAACACGGTTGCGACGTGTGGCATTGCGTCACAATGCGTCGCTAATAAAAGTCTATGGAGAAAAAAACTCATCCTGCGGGCAACTTTGCAGGATGCGTTTTTTCTCCACAACGACGCATTGCGACGTGCAGTGCACGACGCTAGTGTGAAAGTAGCCTTAGAAACATCGGCCTTTCTATTATATATCTATGGATATATCTATCCATAGATATATTTATAGATAGATATATCTATAGATACATAGATGTTTCTATCCATATATTTGGCTGCTTTCACACATCAGGTTTTTGCCGTGAGGCACAATCCGGCGAGTTTTGAAAAAAACGGATCCGCCGGATCCATTTTTTTTCTTATAGAGTTGTATTAGTGCCGGATTGCGCCTGATGGCCACACGTTTGATCCATTTTTTGCCAGATCCATCAAAAAAGCTGTTTCCGCTGGACGGAAAACACATACAGAGGAACGTTTTTTCTATCCGGCGAAAAAACGCACAGCGATGGATCCGGCAAAAAACGTATGAAACTGAGATGTTAAATGATGAATCTAGCCTCGGAATCCATTTTTTCATGCATGTTTCCATTCAAATCATGCACATTTTCCGTTTATTTATTTATTTCCAAAAACTGCATTAAAACCGCGCATAAACCGCACCAAAAAAGCATCAAAACTGCACCAAAAACTGCATCAAAACTGCACCAAAAACTGCATCAATACCTGGTGCAGTTTTGCAGTTTTGGTGCGGTTTTGATGCAGTTTTTGGTGCGGTTTTGATGCAGTTTTTGGTGCAGTTTTGGTGCGGTTTTGATGGAGATTTTGGTACGGTTTTGATGCATTTTTTAATTCGCTTTGGTGCGGTTTTTGTGCGGTTTTTATTTTGGTGCTTTTTTGAAAGCTAAATAAAGATGTATTATTGAACAAAAAAAAAAAGATTTGTGATGTCTTTATTGTCCAACCTCCTCTTTTACATTTGTCCAACCCACACTCCATTACACACACAGATAGACAGATAGATGATAGATGAAATGGATAGACAGATCTACATATAGATAGATCTGTAGATGCATACATCTATCTATTCATATATCTATCTATAGATGTGTCTGGATAGATATATCAATTGATAGATGTATGGATAGCGTAGGGTGTGTGTCCACTGTCCGGATTACATCCGAATGAGCTGCAGATTGGATGCTGCGTACTTGTAATCCCATCGGATGATGCCTGCACACACACCCCAAAAGACCCCCCGCACAGCCCCGCACACACCCGAACAGTCCCGCACACACCCGAACAGCCCCACACACACACGAACAGTCCCGCACACATCCGAACAGCCCGCACAGGGCCGTACACATCTGAACAGTCCCGCACACATCCGAACAGCCCGCAGACCCCGCACACACCTGAACAGGCCTGCACAGCGCCGCACACATCCGAACAGCCCGCAGACCCCATCCGCACACACATACACGCACACTGTCACCGCCCACACACTTCCCTCCTCCCGAACTGCAGCGTTTCTCGGACCCACATCCGCATCTAAACTGCAGATCTTTTTTACATCTGCGGTTTTGCTGCGGATGTGCCCAACTCAATGAAAGTCTAAAGGTGCAGAAACGCTGCAGTTCCGCACAAAAGAAGTGACATGCTGCGAGAAAAAAAAGCTGCGTTTCAGTGCAGCTTTTTCCACAGCATGTGCACAAGTCTGCGGCTCCCATACTTACATTGGTTGTGCACTACACTGCGGATTTGATGCAATTCTGTGCGGCAAAAAATGCTGCGGATCTGCAATCAAATCCGCAACGTGTGCACACAGCCTTAGCATTTAGTGAACCTAGCAAAAAAGCCAAGCAAAAAACAAGTGTGGGATTTGCACTTTTTTTGCAACTTCATTGCACTTTGAATTTTTTTCACATTTTCTGTTACACGACATGGTAAAACCAATGGTGTCGTTCAAAAGTAGAACTTGTCCGGCAAAAGATAAGCCCTCACATGGCCATATTGACGGAAAAATTATGGCTCTGGAAAGAAGGGGAGCGATAAACGAAAAAAGCTCCAGGGGTGAAGGGGTTTAGAAACATGGATATGGACATATCTATGGAAATAGACATAGATATATAGATATATCTCTGTATCTATCTATCTATCTATCTATCTATCTATCTATCTATCTATCCATCTATCCATCTCTCTGTGTGTAATGGAGTGTGGGTTGGACAAATGTAAAAGAGGAGGCTGGACAGAAATGACATCACAAATCTTTTTGAAGATAGGGTGGGAGAGGAGGGAGGGGTTTGGGTGTGTTTTGGAGTGGGTGTGCCAGGTTCAGAGTTACAGGCTAGTGCAATGCATCATGGAACTTGTAGTATTAGAGCACAGTAAGTCAGGAGAAAGGAAGTTGTTGATTAACCCCAGGTCCTTGGAATTTTTCCCACGCTTGAGTTCATATGAGGACATCCAGCAGGGGGCGCCTCACCGCGAATCAAGGTAACTACAGGTCACCCTGCTTCCCATTCATTCCCCGGGTTTTTACAGGCAGAAGCGGCTGCATTAACAGGCTTCTGCTTGTAAAATTAGTTAACCCTTTCAGATGGATTTACAACGTGGGACAGAACCACGGAAGGTATGGAATATTGTTGTTTGTTTTTTTGAAACTTTGTTTCAGGTGACAAGGGTCTTCAGGTGGATTAAGAGTCTAATAAAATGTTACAACACCCTGTGTCTTTATTTATTTAAAATACTATTAAATAATGTGTGTGTGTGTGTTTTTTTAACCATTTCGTACTATTGGATTAATAATAGATAGGTGTCATAATTGACGCCTCTCCATTATTAATCTGGCTTAATGTCACCTTACAATAACAAGGTGACATTAACCCTTCATTACCCCATATCCCACCGCTACACGGGAGAGGGAAGAGAGTGGCCAAGTGCCAGAATAGGCGCATCTTCCAGATGTGCCTTTTCTGGGGTGGCTGGGGGCAGATGTTTGTAGCCAGGGGGAGCCAATAACCATGGACCCTATCTAGGCTATTAATATCTGCCCTCAGTCACTGGCTTTAACACTCTGGCGGAGAAAATTGCACGGGAGCCTACGCCAATTTTTTCCGCCATTTAACCCTTTATTTTAGCAGCTACAGCGCCAAAATTTTGCACATACACACTACTAACAGTAGTGTGGAATATGCAAAAAAAAAGGGATATGAGATGGTTTACTGTATGTAAACCATGTCTCATATCCTGTCGGGTTTGGGAAGGAGAAATGAAAAGCCGGCAATTGAATTACCGGCTTTTCTATAGAACACCGCTGCGTATTTCTCGCAAGTCACACTGCTGGTCCGTGTGTAATCCGTATTTTTCTCGCCCCCATAGACTTTCATTGGCGATTTTCTTGCGCATTACGGTGACAAACGCAGCATGCTGCGATTTTGTATGGCCGTATAATACGGATCAGTAAAATACGGCTGATAGGAGCTGGGCCATAGAGAATCATTGGGCCGTGTGTTATGAGTATTTTACGGGTGTATTTTCTGCGCTCATACGTCCGTAAAACTCGCCAGTGTGACGCCGGCCTAAATCAGTGAAGGGTATAATCACAACTCTTGAAACAGAATGCATAATCATGAAAAAAAATCAAGCCCTATACCAAGTGGTGAGGGGGGCTATTTTAGCACAGAATGCTCCCATAACTAGTGAAAATGCAAGAAAAAAGAGCAGAAATAATCCCATAAAAATACCAAGTTTATTATAAAGATAATAAATTAAAAATTAAGTAACATGATTCACATAAAAGGGTGGGTAGATGATTTGCACAGATGTAAGGCACATTAGCCCCAGTCATTTGTAGATGGGGAAAGAGCAAAAAAAAAATAACAAAAACTTAATAAATACAGTGCCTTATGAAACTATTCGGACCCCTGCAACTTTTCAACCTTTTCCCACATATCATGCTTCAAACATAAAGATACCAAATGTACATTTTTGGTGAAGAATCAACAACAAGTGGAACACAATTGTGAAGTTGAACGAAATGTATTGGTTGTTTTAAATTTTTGTGGAAATTCAAAAACTGAAAAGTGGGGCGTGCAATATTATTTGGCCCCTTTAACTTACCGTATATACTCGAGTATAAGCCGAGATTTTCAGCCCAAATTTTTGGGCTGAAAGTGCCCCTCTCGGCTTATACTCGAGTCACAGTCTGTGGCAGGGTCGGCGGGTGAGGGGGAGAGGGCGCTGAAGCATACTTACCTAGTCCCGGCGATCCTGATGCTCCCCCTGCCCGTCACACTGTCTCCGGGTGCCGCAGCTCTTCCCCTGTACAGCGGTCACGTGGGACCGCTCATTAAACTTATGAATATGTACTCCACTCCCATAGGGGTGGAGCCCCATATTCATTTCTCTAATCAGCGGTGCCGGTGACTGCTGATAGAGGAAGAGGCTGCGGCACCCGGAGAACAGCTGTCCGGGGGAAGGATCGGGACGCCGGGAGAAGGTAAGTATCGCATATTTACCTGTCCTCGTTCCACACGCCGGGCGCCGCTCTGTCTTCCCGGCGTCTCTCCGCTCTGACTGTTCAGGTCAGAGGGCGCGATGACGCATATAGTGTGCGCGCCGCCCTCTGCCTGATCAGTCAGTGCAGAGAGATGCAGGGACGGGACGCTGAGGAGCTGCAAGCAAGAGAGGTGAGTATGTGTTTTTTTTTTCATTGCAGCAGCAGCACCAGCGTTATATATGGCACAGATTTATGTGGAGCATCTATGGGGCCAAACTGAACGGTGCAGAGCATATAGGGCACAGCTTTATAATGAGCATCTATGGGGCCAAACTGAACAGTGCAGAGCATATATGGCACAGCTTTATAAGGAGCATCTATGGGGCCAAACTGAACGGTGCAGAGCATATATGGCACAGCTTTATAAGGAGCATCTATGGGGCCATAATGAATGGTGCAGAGCATATATGGCACAGCTTTATAAGAAGCATCTATGGGGCCATAATGAACGGTGCAGAGCATATATGGTACAGCTTTACGTGGAGCATCTATAGGGCCATAATGAACGGTGCAGAGCATATATGGCACAGCTTTATGTGGAGCATCTATGGGACCATAATGAACGGTGCAGAGCATATATGGCACAGCTTTATATGGAGCATCTATAGGGCCATAATGAACGGTGCAGAGCATTGTATATGTGGCACAGCTTTATATGGAGCATCTATGGGGCCATAATGAATGGTGCAGAGCATTCTATATGGCACAGCTATATATGGATAATATATGGGGCAATAATCAATGGTATGGAGCATTATATATGGCACAGCTTTATATGGAGCATCTATGGGGCAATAATGAATGGTATGGAGCATCTATTTTTATTTTTGAAATTCACCGGTAGCTGCTGCATTTTCCACCCTAGGCTTATACTCGAGTCAATAAGTTTTCCCAGTTTTTTGTGGCAAAATTAGGGGGGTCGGCTTATACTCGGGTCGGCTTATACTCGAGTATATACGGTAATACTTTGTTGCGTCACCTTTTGCTGCGATTACAGCTGTAAGTCACTTGGGGTATGTCTCTATTAGTTTTGTACATCGAGAGACGGAAATTCTTGCCCATTCTTCCTTGGCAAACAGCTCGAGCTCAGTGAGGTTTGATGGAGATCGTTTGTGAACAGCAGTTTTCAGCTCTTTCCACAGATTCTCGATTGGATTGAGGTCTGGACTTCTGACACCTGGATACGTTTATTTGTGAACCATTCCATAGTAGATTTTGCTTTATGTTTGGGATCATTGTCTTGTTGGAAGACCAATCTCTGTCCCAGTCTCAGGTTTTTTGCAGACTCCAACAGGTTTTCTTCAAGAATGGTCCTGTATTTTACTCCATCCATCTTCCCATCAATTTTAACCATCTTCACTGTCCCTGCTGAAGAAAAGCAGGCCCAAATCATGATGCTGCCACCACCATGTTTGACAGTGGGGATGGTGTGTTCAGGGTGATGAGCTGTGTTGCCCTTACGCCAAACATATCGTTTGGCATTGTTGCCAAAAAGTTCGATTTTGGTTTCATCTGACCAGAGAACCTTCTTTCACATGTTTGGTGTGTCTCCCAGGTGGCTTGTTGCAAACTTTAAACAACACTTTTTATGGATATCTTTGACAAATGGCTTTCTTCTTGGCACTCTTCCATAAAGGCCAGATTTGTGCAGTGTACGACTGATTGTTGTCCTATGGACAGACTGTCCCACCTCAGCTGTAGATCTCTGCAGTTCATCCAGAGTGATCATGGGCCTCTTGGCTGCATCTCTGATCAGTCTTCTTTGTGTTTGAGATGAAAGTTTAGAGGGACGGATGGGTCTTGGTAGATTTGCAGTGGTATGATACTCCTTCCATTTCAATATGATCGCTTGCACAGTGCTCCTTGGGATGTTTAAAGTTTTGGAAATCATTTTGTATCCAAATCCGGCTTTAAACTTCTCCACAACAGTATCATGGACCTGCCTGTTGTGTTCCTTGGTCTTCATGATGCTCTCTGTGCTTCAAACAGAACCCTGAGACTATCACAGAGCAGGTGCATTTATACGGAGACTTGATTACACCCAGGTGGATTATATTTATCATCATTAGGCATTTAGGACAACATTGGATCATTCAGAGATCCACATTGAACTTCTGGAGTGAGTTTGCTGCACTGAAAGTAAAGGGGCCGAATAATATTGCACGCCCCACTTTTTGAATTTCCCAAAAAATTAAAGTACCGTATATACTCGAGTATAAGCCGACCCAAGTATAAGCCGACCCCCCTAATTTTGCCACAAAAAACTGGGAAAACTTATTGACTCGAATATAAGCCTAGGGTGGAAAATGCAGCAGCTACTGGTAAATTTCAAAAATAAAAATAGATACCAATAAAAGTAAAATGAATTGAGACATCAGTAGTTTAAGTGTTTTTGAATATTGAATCAGCAGCCCAATATAATGCTCCATACAGTTCATGATGGGCCCCATAAGATGCTAAATACAAAATACGCCCCATATAATGCTCCATACAGTTTATGATGGGCTCCATAAGATGCTCCATATTAAAATATGCCCCATATAATGCTGCACAAATGTTGATTATGACCCCATAAGATGCTCCATACATACATTTGCCCCATATAATGCTGCACAAATGCTGATTATGGCCCCATAAGATGCTCCATAGAGATATTTGCCCCATATAATGCTGCACATGGCCCCATAAGATGCTCCATACAGATAATTGCCCCATATAATGCTGCACATAGCCCCATAAGATGCTCCATACAGATATTTGCCCCATATAATGCTGCACATAGCCCCATAAAGATATTTGTCCCATATAATGCTGCACATGGCCCCATAAGATGCTCCATACAGATAATTGCCCCATATAATGCTGCACATGGCCCCATAAGATGCTCCATACAGATAATTGCCCCATATAGTGCTGCACATAGCCCCATAAGATGCTCCATACAGATATTTGCCCCATATAATGCTGCACATAGCCCCATAAAGATATTTGTCCCATATAATGCTGCACATGGCCCCATAAAATGCTCCATACAGATAATTGCCCCATATAATGCTGCACATGGCCCCATAAGATGCTCCATACAGATAATTGCCCCATATAATGCTGCACATGGCCCCATACAGATATTTGTCCCATATAATGCTGCACATGGCCCCATAAGATGCTCCATACAGATATTTGCCCCATATAATGCTGCACATGGCCCCATAAGATGCTCCATACAGATAATTGCCCCATATAATGCTGCACATGGCCCCATACAGATACACTGTGTTCCAAATTATTATGCAAATTGGATTTAAGTGTCTTAAAGATTTAATTGTTTTGTTTTTCAAATAAACTCGTGGATGGTATTGTGTCTCAGGGCTCAATGAATCACTGAAATCAATCTTAAACACATGTGATAATTAGTTTTCCAGGTGATTCTAATTAAAGGAAAACTACTCAAAAATGATGTTCCACATTATTATGCAGGTCACAGGTTTCAAGCAATATGGGAAATAAAAAGGATCTCTCTGCTGCTGAAAAGCGTTAAATAGTGCAATGCCTTGGACAAGGTATGAAAAAATTAGATATTTCACGAAAACTTAAGAGTGATCATCATACTCTGATGAGATTTGTGACTGAAACAGAGCACAGACAGAGTTCATGCAAATAAAGGCATAATGAGGAAGTTTTCTGGCAGACAAATTCATTGGATTAAGAGAGCAGCTGCCAAAATACCATTACAAAGCAGCAAACAGTTATTTGAAGATGCTGGTGCGTCTGGAGTCCCTCGAACCTCAAGGTGTAGGATCCTTCAAAGGCTTGCTGTGGTGCATAAACCTACTATTCGGCCACTCCTAAACAGTGTTCACAAGCAGAAACGGTTGCAGTGGGCCCAGACATACATGAAGACTAATTTTTAAACAGTCTTGTTTACTGATGAGTGTCGAGCAACTCTGGACGGTCCAGATGGATGGAGTAGTGGATGGTTGGTGGATGGCCACCATGTCCCAACAAGGCTGCGACGTCAGCAAGGAGGTGGAGGAGTCATGTTTTGGGCTGGAATCATGGGGAACCAGCTGGTAGGGCCCTTTAATGTTCCTGAAGGAGTGAAAATGACCTCAGCAAAGTAAATAGAGTTTCTGACTGACAACTTTCTTCCATGGTCTAAAAAGCAGAAACGTGCCTTCAGGAACAAAATCATCTTCATGCATGACAATGAATACCTCTGAGTAATTGGCTGCTATGGGCATAAAAGGAGATTAACTCATGGTGTGGCCACCATCTTCCCCTGACCTCAACCCTATAGAGAACCTTTGGAGTATCATCAAACAAAAGATCTATGAGGGTGGGAGGCAGTTCACATCAAAACAGCAGCTCTGGGAGGCTATTCTGACTTCATGCAAAGAAATATAAGCAGAAACTCTCCATAAACTCACAAGTTCAATGGATGCAAGAATTGTGAAGGTGATATCAATGAAGGGCTCCTATGTTAACATGTAACTTGGCCTGTTAGGATGTTTTGGAGTTAAATAGCTTTTTTGTTCAGTGAATGTGACCTCCTAATGCTGCAAATTCCACAAATGAGCATTTTCAGTTCTTTAAAACATATCAAATGTTTAGAAATACTACAGTGCCTAATAATTTGGAACAGTGCATTTTGAGTTTTTATTCATTTTGGAGATTATACTGTTATCATTGGGAGGTTTCTTCAATAAAATTCGATGTATACTCTAACGGGTGATGACTTTTATTAGACTGACTGTCATTTGCACTGACCATTTAGGAAAATCCGAGAAAAATGTCATTTGCATAATAATTTGGAACATAGTGTATTTGTCCCATATAATGCTGCACATGGCCCCATAAGATGCTCCATACAGATATTTGCCCCATATAATGCTGCACATGGCCCCATAAGATGCTCCATACAGATATTTGCCCCATATAATGCTGCACATGGCCCCATAAGATGCTCCATACAGATATTTGCCCCATAAGATGCTACATACAGATAATTGCCCCATATAATGCTGCACATGGCCCCATAAGATGCTCCATACAGATAATTGCCCCATATAATGCTGCACATGGCTCCATAAGATGCTCCATACAGATATTTGCCCCATATGCTGTTGCTGCGATTAAAAAAATAAAAAAATCACATACTCCCCTCTCAGGCCCCCAGCACTTGCTATATTCACCTGCTCCTCGTTCCACCACTGACCGCCGCTGTGTCTTCCCGTCCTCTGCACCGACGTTCAGGCAGAGGGTGGTGCAAAATAATGGCGTCATCGCGCCCTCTGACCTGAACGTCACTGCAGAGAACGCGGAAGACGCAGCGGCGCCGACGGTGGAACGAGGAGCAGGTGAATATCGCACACTGCCCCCCCGTAATACTCACCTGCTCCTGGTGCCATCGCTGCACGTCTGTTCCCTGGCGCCGGCAGCTTCTTCCTGTAGTGAGCGGTCACATGGTACCGCTCATTACAGTGATGAATATGTGGCTCCACCCCTATGGGAGTGGAGTCGGGTCCATATTCATTACTGTAATGAGCGGTACCATGTGATCGCTTACTACAGGAAGAAGCTGCCGGCGCCGGGAAAAAGACGTGCAGGGACCGCGCTAGGAGCAGGTGAGTATTATTACACAGCTCCGCTCCCCCTCCCCTGCGGACCCCTGGGTATGACTTGAGTAGAAGCCAAGAGGGTTACTTTCAGCCCAAAAAAGTGGGCTGTAAATCTCGGCTTATACTCGAGTATTTACGGTAACCAATAAATTTCGCTCAACTTCACAATTGTGTTCCACTTGTTGATTCTTCACCAAAAATGTACATTTGGTATCTTTTTGTTTGAAGCATGATATGTGGGAAAAGGTTGAAAAGTTCCAGGGGGCCGAATACTTTTGCAAGGCACTGTACTTACCTTGTAATGTCTTCATATCCTGTTCCATCCAGATGTGTCCGGATCAAGGTACGAACCAAAAGAGAAGTCTAGCACTCAACTTCAGTAAACGTAAATGACGTTTTATTTTGTAGCACTCGAAACGTTTCAGTCCTAACATGGACTTTCATCAGTCAATGGCAGAAGAACCCTATGTGGCACAAAAAGGGAAAATGGTAACCGCTTAGTTGTGGTATTAGAGGTCGTGGACGCCAATGCCACGGGTGAGATGTAGCACCTGTAGGCGGAGGTGGTGCCGTAGAGAGGGAGAGGGGTGCTTCCTTCAGACGCGGTATCCGCCGCTTGTCTGAGGAGGGGGGAGGGCCTCCCCCCTCCTCAGACAAGCGGCGGATACCGCGTCTGAAGGAAGCACCCCTCTCCCTCTCTACGGCACCACCTCCGCCTACAGGTGCTACATCTCACCCGTGGCATTGGCGTCCACGACCTCTAATACCACAACTAAGCGGTTACCATTTTCCCTTTTTGTGCCACATAGGGTTCTTCTGCCATTGACTGATGAAAGTCCATGTTAGGACTGAAACGTTTCGAGTGCTACAAAATAAAACGTCATTTACGTTTACTGAAGTTGAGTGCTAGACTTCTCTTTTGGTTGATACTAACGGTTTGGGAACCTAGTCTATGCACCACAGTGTGACTGTGCACACGGTGTTTTCAGATACGGATCAAGGTACGGACTGGGGCTAATATTCATTCCTGGCATTTTAAATCACACAGGCACATGTTGTCCCCGTCCCAAGTACCAGATGGGATATATTACTAATATTACCCTGTGTCAAGGAAAGCAAGATTTACTACAAGACCGATATTTCTAATGATACCTCCATCACAACTCTTAACAGTATGGGTGTCTTGAGAACACTAATTCTGTTAACAACGTAGCACACAAGGTGGCCCACGACCAGACAGGCCCTTCTGGCATTTGCCAGAATTGCCAGTCCGGCCCTGTCCGGATCCCAGAATTCCAAGCGGCGGAAGTTCACCGATCTCCATATTGGGACACCCAAGTAATGAGTGTCTCAATATGGAAACTGCTGTTGGTACCAGCCTCTTGTGCGGTACCACCAGCGGAACACCGTCGCACCACACACACACACTGTATATGCTGTACGCACTACACACACACAAACACACAGTGTATATGCTGTATGCACCACACACACATACACTGTATACGCCGTATGCACCACACACACACACACTGTGTACGCCGTATGCAGCCTCTTGCGTGGTACCACCAGCGGAACACCATTGCACCACACACACACACACACTGTATACGCCGTATGCACCACACACACACACTGTATATGCCGTATGCACCACACACACTGTATGTGCCATATGCACCACACACAGACACACACACACTGTATACGCCGTATGCAGCCTCTTGCACGGTACCACCAGCGGAACACCGTTGTGAACACGAAGCCGACGGGATCAGCTGAATGATTAACTGACCGCCGCCATCTTTGTACAGGAGGAGCACATGTGCAGTTTTAATGTGACTACCGCTATCTGTCTGCACAAAGATGGCGGCGGTCTGATTTACTGCGCGAATTCCGTGCAGGCAGAGTGAATCATTTGGCTGATCCCAGTGGCAGATGCGCAATGTGTCTACAGTACAGGAATAGGAAGCCGGTCACATTAAAGGGGTTTTCCCATGAACGAAAGTTAATTTTAAAAATTGTCTGTGTCTGACTGTGTACGGAGCATACAACATCTCCTGGGCAGGGGAGGAAGCAAAAGACAATACTGACATTACAGCAGGGGATCACAGAGGATTTCTTTTGTCAGGTAAAATATTTAACTCACTGTTTTAAAACAATATTTTACCTCACAAAATGCATCCTCTGCATTCTCCTGTTGTAATGTCAGTATTGTCTTTGAGGGGAGAACACAGCACAGGAAGGAGAGAAACAGCAGACAAGGGGGATAGCACATGGGGTACACAAGTCAATAATAATAATAATGATAATAATAATCTTTATTTATATAGCGCCAACATATTCCGCAGCGCTTTACAGTTTAACAGTTTCAAACGCAAGTCATAAGTAATAACGTTAACAATACAATAATTAAAGCACAATAAGACGACCCTGCTCGTTAGAACTTACAATCTACAATGAAGTGGGGGAGATACAAAGTACAGGAGCTTATTTACAATGATGTAACTACAATGATGGTCCAGCCATGGGCTACACACGCGCCCTTACGCATAAAATTACTTTAATTAGGGAACGTGATAGGCCTCTCTGAACAAATATGTTTTGAGGGTGAGCCTAAAACTATGCAAATTGTGGATGGTCCTAATTTATAAGGATAGAGCATTCCAGAGGATTGGCGCAGTGTGGGAGAAGTTTTGGAGACGGGAGAGGGCGGTACGGATTAGTGCAGAGGTTAGTCGAAAGTCATTTGCAGAGCGCAGCGTTCGGTTAGGCTGATAGACAGAAATAAGGGAGGAGATGTAAGGGGGTGCTGCACTGTGAAGAGTTTGTGGGTGAGAACAAGTACTTTGCATTGGATCCTATAATGAATGGGCAGCCAGTGTAACGACTGGTGAAGAGCGGCTGCATCTGAATACCGATTAGCCAGGTACATGACCCTGGCTGCTGCATTAAGGTTAGACTGGAGAGGGGAAAGTCAAGTGAGGGGGAGGCCAATTAATAGAGCATTACAGTAGTCCAGGCGGGAGTGGATCAGGGCAACAGTGAGGGTTTTTGTTGTTTCCATGGTGAGATAAGGACGGATTCTAGAGATGTCCTTTAGATGTAAAGGTACCGTCACATTAAGCGACGCTGCAGCGATATAGACAACGATGCCGATCGCTGCAGCGTCGCTGTTTCGTCGTTGTGTGGTCGCTGGAGAGCTGTCACACAGACAGCTCTCCAGCGACCAACGATGCCGAAGTCCCCGGGTAACCAGGGTAAACATCGGGTTACTAAGCGCAGGGCCGCGCTTAGTAACCCGATGTTTACCCTGGTTACCAGTGTAAATGTAAAAAAAAAAAAACACTACATACTTACATTCCGGTGTCTGTCGGGTCCCCCGGCATCCGCTTCCCTGCACTGTGTAAGCGCCGGCCCTAAAGCAGAGCGGTGACGTCACCGCTGTGCTTTGCTTTACGGCCGGCACTGACACATTCAGTGCAGGAAGCTCTGAGCAGCAGCGCGGACGCCGGGGGACGTGACAGACATCAGAAGGTGAGTATGTAGTGGTTTTTTTTTTACTTTTACAATGGTAACCAGGGTAAATATCGGGTTACTAAGCGCGGCCCTGCGCTTAGTAACCCGATATTTACCCTGGTTACCATTGTAAAACATTGCTGGCATCGTTGCTTTTGCTGTCAAACACAATGATACATGCCGATCTGACGACCAAATAAAGTTCTGGACTTCTAGCTCCGACCAACGATATCACAGCGGGATCCTGATCGCTGCTGCGTGTCAAATACAACGATATCGCTATCCAGGACGCTGCAACGTCACGGATCGCTATCGTTATCGTTGTTAAGTTGTTCAGTGTGAAGGTACCTTTAGCGGCACGAGCTGGCAAGAGATTGTATATGGGATGTGAAGGAGAGATCGGAGTCAAACGTAACACCCAGGCAGCGCGCCTGCTGCCGGGGTGTTTTTATGGTGCCACCCACGGAGAGGGAAATGTCAGATTTAGGGAGGTTAGTAGACGGTGGGAGCAGAAGAAGTTCGGTTTTGGAGAGGTTGAGTTTCAGATAAAGGGCGGACATGATGTTGGAGTCTGTGGACAGACAGACACTGGCGCTCTGTAGTACAGCGGGAGTAAGGTCAGGGGATGACTGAAAGCCAAATCTGCTGATGGTCTGTCCAACTGGGGCTGTGTAGAGAGAGAAGAGAAGTGGACCAAGGACTGAGCCCTGAGGTACCCCGACAGTGAGAGGAAAAGGGGACGAAGTGGAGCCAACAAACGATACACTGAAGGAGCAGTCGGAAAGATAGGATGAGAACCAGGAGAGGGCAGTGTCCTTAATGCCTAGGGACTGAAGCCTAGGTCAAAGAAGAGAGCACAGACGGGAGAAGTCAGCACATGGGAAAGAGAGAGTTGATAGGTGGGTGAGCACATGGGGGGAGATTCTCAATGCTGCAAAGCCTTCCCCCATCATGACATTACCATCCTCCCGATGCGATTGCTTTGGGCCTCCATCTAGTATATTTATAAAGTGCTAGTGCTCATACAGACATTGTTCCCAAGTTGCAGAAAATAATAGTCCATAAATCATTTGCAACACATGCATATCAGGAAGATATATTCACAAGCTCAATAATAAGATGTGTACCGCCTAAAGAGAAATAAAAACTGCAAGGATATCCATTGTATCCACCTGGAACTGTATGCTGTCAGCCCCAACATGCGTTTCGCATGGACTTCCTCGGAGGGCTGTTACTATCTGTGCGTTCTTATGGCTCTTATATAGGGATTGCAATTAGTATGTTTTAGTCGGCGCATGCATGGTGACACGTGCCATGGCTGTTGCATCACGTCCGATCTCATCCTAAGTGCGGCTGGGCGGGGGAAATCCCCCATGATGTCATGATCCAGCCTGCACCAGGGATCACAGAGACCTTCAGCAATTCTCCATTCAGCTGCGCCCACCAGGCATGAGCACTTACACGAAAGACACCATCTTCAGCTCTGTCAAAAACAGTGGTGGACATTTTAGAATGGGGCAGTTCCTCCAGCAGTGCTAACATTCCCAAAATCAAGTAGAGGTGAAAAAATTGTATATTGTTAATATCTAAGGTGAGCCCATGATTATATATATCACTATGACATGATGAATGGGAGATATAATCACGCCCATAATATAAATCATGTGATAAGAAATAATATATTTACCGGACTGTAAAGGACAAACATAAAGTTCAAAAATGGCATATATTTTCCTATGTGAATACACAGCTTATCGACCTAAATGTTTCACTAACATACGAAGTACAGTGTGTCACAACAATATAACATCTCAGAATCGCTGGGCTATGTAAAAGCGTAAAATAGTTTTTATGATATCAAGTAACAAGGTAGATTTGAAAAATTTGGTCAGGTCATCCCTTGAACAGCTACTTAGACAACCCCTTCTTGATCTAAATGTTTGGCCCTGATAAAATAAAAACAACCTATACTCACCTCCCGTGGTGGTGCCTTTCCAGTGGTGTCAGCTCTCGCGATCCCGGGGCTATCTTGAGGTTGTTGTGACATGTAACCCCAGCACCCAATCAGGGGCGCCAGCGTCACTGTCCCCACCTTCGGACAAATTGAACATAAAGAGGAGGTTGCAGCTGATCTCCGACTTTCTCTTCATGTTCAATTCAACAGAAGGCGGTGACAGTGATGCCAGCGCTGATTGGGAACTGGGCAATAACAGCACAGGAGCCATGTGGAGAGCAAGTGCCGGCACCAGAATGAGAGGTGAGTAAAAGCTTTTTTAATTTTATTTGGGCCAAACGTTGGGTATGAGAAGATGTTGGCCAAGTAGTGGACAACTTCTTTAATAAAGTACCGTGGCTCTTTTAATCATATGTGCAGCTCAAGTGGTGGGAGTCAGACCCCAGCGATTTGATATCATTAGCCAAACCTAAGTATAGTCTGTCACTTGTGTAGTCTTGAGAAAATTTTCCATTTTATCTACAGAACAGTCACAGACCAGATGAGAACTCCTCAAGGAGTAACAATTTCTTTCAGTATTTCCTTCCACAGGTAACTTGCATGGATTGGACATGAGACTAGTAAAACTGAGCTAAGGCATGAGATTGGTCAAAGTGCAGCACTATAAATATATTATATGCACAGGTTGCTTATAAGGTCTGAGAGCCCAATAAAGAATCCTCCTCTAGGTCCAAGATCCAACACATATACAGGTGCTTCTCACAAAATTAGAATATCATCAAAAAGTTAGTTTATCTAAGTTCTTCTATACAAAAAGTGAAACTCATATTATATAGAGCCATTGCAAACAAATTGATCTATTTCAAGTGTTTATTTCTGTTAATGTTGATGATTACGGCTTAAAGCCAATGAAAACCCAAGTAATTACCTCAGTAAATTAGAATACTTCATAACAAAACACCATTGGAGGAAAACCTCCACTAAACTCAAAAAAAACACCAGAACACAGGCATGCTTACCTGTTCAAGGCCTCCAACAATTGCACTACCCAGGGTGCACCAGGCCCAAGTAAAGATAGCAAACAACACAGGTGCAAATAATACCGATGCAGCCAACCTACAATCAGGAATTGGCTGCTTGGAGCACCCATGCAAAAAAATAGTCTGTATGTGGCATGTTCACACAGGACTGCAAAGTATATGGTGAAAAGCCTATTAATGACGCCATAAATATAGCGGGCTAACCATGATGCATCCTGTGTGAACAGAGGCCACAGTGTACAGAGCCATCTAGGGCCCAGGCGCACCCTGGAAAAATGTACAGTGCACCAAAAACATAACAATGTATGCAAGGTATTGGTTGATATTATGGCCACAATATTGAAGCTGCCAACCCACGTCAAGGGTCCTTGTATCTTGGCAGTCCTAATCTAAAAAAACACCATTGGAGGAAAACCTCCACTAAACTCAAAAAAAACACCAGAACACAGGCATGCTTACCTGTTCAAGGCCTCCAACAATTGCACTACCCAGGGTGCACCAGGCCCAAGTAAAGATAGCAAACAACACAGGTGCAAATAATACCGATGCAGCCAACCTACAATCAGGAATTGGCTGCTTGGAGCACCCATGCAAAAAAATAGTCTGTATGTGGCATGTTCACACAGGACTGCAAATGGTGTTTTTTTAGATTAGGACTGCCAAGATACCAAGATTGTTATGTTTTTGGTGCACTGTACATTTTTCCAGGGTGCGCCTGGGCCCTAGATGGCTCTGTACACTGTGGCCTCTGTTCACACAGGATGCATCATGGTTAGCCCGCTATATTTATGGCGTCATTAATAGGCTTTTCACCATATACTTTGCAGTCCTGTGTGAACATGCCACATACAGACTATTTTTTTGCATGGGTGCTCCAAGCAGCCAATTCCTGATTGTAGGTTGGCTGCATCGGTATTATTTGCACCTGTGTTGTTTGCTATCTTTACTTGGGCCTGGTGCACCCTGGGTAGTGCAATTGTTGGAGGCCTTGAACAGGTAAGCATGCCTGTGTTCTGGTGTTTTTTTTGAGTTTAGTGGAGGTTTTCCTCCAATGGTGTTTTTTTTAGATTAGGACTGCCAAGATACAAGGACCCTTGACGTGGGTTGGCAGCTTCAATATTGTGGCCATAATATCAACCAATACCTTGCATACATTGTTATGTTTTTGGTGCACTGTACATTTTTCCAGGGTGCGCCTGGGCCCTAGATGGCTCTGTACACTGTGGCCTCTGTTCACACAGGATGCATCATGGTTAGCCCGCTATATTTATGGCGTCATTAATAGGCTTTTCACCATATACTTTGCAGTCCTGTGTGAACATGCCACATACAGACTATTTTTTTGCATGGGTGCTCCAAGCAGCCAATTCCTGATTGTAGGTTGGCTGCATCGGTATTATTTGCACCTGTGTTGTTTGCTATCTTTACTTGGGCCTGGTGCACCCTGGGTAGTGCAATTGTTGGAGGCCTTGAACAGGTAAGCATGCCTGTGTTCTGGTGTTTTTTTTGAATACTTCATAACACCAGATTGTAAAATTATTTTAAAATCCGAAATGTCGGCTTACTCAAATGTATGTTCAGTAAATGCACTCAATACTTGGTCGGGGCTCCTTTTACATCACTTACTGCATTAATTCAGGGTGGCATGGACGCGATTAGCCTGTGGCACTGCTGAGGTGTTATGGAAGCCCAGGTTGCTTTGATAGAAGCCTTCAGCTTGTCTGCATTGTTGGGTCTGGTGTCTCTGATCTTCCTCTTGACAATACCCCATAGATTCTCTATGGGGTTAAGGTCAGGCGAATTTGCTGGACAATCAAGCATAGTGATACTGTTGTTTTAAAACCAGCTTTGGTACTTTTGGCAGTGTGGACAAGTGCCAAGTCCTGCTGCAGAATGAAATTTCCATCTCCAAAAAGCTTGTCGGCAGAGGGAAGCATGAAGTAATCTAAAATTTCCTGGTAGACGGCTGTCTGACTTTGGTCTTGAAAAAACACAGTGGACCTACACCAGCAGATGACATAGCTCCCCAAACCATCACTGATTGTGGAAACTTTACACTAGACCTCAAGCAGCTTGGATTGTGAGCTTCTCCACTCTTCCTCCAGACTCTGGGGCCTTGATTTCCAAATGAAATGCAAAATTTACTTTCATCTTAAAACAACACCTTGGACCACAGAGCAACAATCCAGTTCTTTTTTTCCTTGGCTCAGGTAAGAAGCTTCTGGCTTGTCTATTGGTCATGAGTGGCTTGACACAAGGAATGCGACACTTGTAGCCCATGTCCTGGATAGTCTGTGTGTGGTGGCTCTTGAATCAATGACTCCAGCAGCAGACCTCTCCTTGTGAATCTCCCCAAAATTGTTGAATGTCTTTTTCTTAATCATTTCAAGGCTGCGGTTATCCCAGTTGCTTGTGCACCTTTTTCTACCACACTTTTTCCTTCCACTCAACTTTCCATTAATATGCTTGGATACAGCACTCTGAACAGCCAGCTTCTTTAGCAATGACCTTTTGTAGCTTACCCTCCTTATGCAGGGTGTCAATGACTGCCTTTTGGACATCTGTCAAGTCAGCAGTCTTCCTCATTGTGGAGCCTACTAAAACAGACTAAGGGACCTTTCTAAATGCTTAGAAAGCCTTTGCAGGTGTTTTTTGTTAATTATAATAATTTACTGAGATAATGACTTTTGGGTTTTCATTGGCTGTAAGCCATAATCATCTACAGTAACAGAAATAAACACTTGAAATAGATCACTCTGTTTGTAATTACTCTATATAATATATGAGATTCACTTATTATATTGAAGAACTGAAAAAAATTAACTTTTTTGATGTTAGTCTAATTTTGTGAGAAGCACCTGTAATAGAGTCATAGGTCAAGCAGCAGCCTATCTGTGGCTGATCTTGGTTCTGAACATTTTCACTACAATCTACTTGTTATACATTGCTTAATAAATAACCTATGGTTATTGATTATATATCCTGTGTGTGCAAAGATCACGCGTTTATGATGTAAATGTATCCTTGGAATAATCTTTTTTTATAAACCTTTTTCAATGATTTAAAAGCAATATCCTAATGGAAAGAAATATTTTTCATTTTCATCCTATTGTTAAAAAATTCTGTGAATCACCGTTTGTCCAAAATGCTCAGTACATTCCTAAATCAGTGATGGCTGTAGTTTTCAAGATAAGGTTAATTGTGTGAGTTTTTGCTGCTTTAGTATCTCTGGGACTTTTCAAATGCCACATGGCATTAGCAATCTATTCTACCCAAAATTATGCTCCAAAAGTTCAATAGCGCTCTTTCCCTACCAAGTCATGGTGGGTTCCCAAACAGCAGATTCCAACCACATTTGGTATATCAGAGTATACTCAGTAAAAATTGTCCAACAATTTGTGGGGTCCATTTTCTCCTGGTATTGAAAATAAAAAAAATAGGGCTACAGCAAGATTTTAGTAAAAAAAATGTAATTTTACTTTGTTTTAATTCCAGAAAAGCTCCTGAAGGGTTATCAAATTTCCTGAATATATAAATTAGCAGTGAGCTTACCTTAGTCAGCATATATAGTCCACCAGCATTAAATAATAGGGTGCCTGGCTACTTTGTATCCAAAAATATACAAAAAATTCATGTCCAACGAAAAATCACTCGGCAGACTTGTAGTGCACATGTGCCACGAAAAATCATAGCTCAGACCTGTTGTACATGTCCCACAGAAAATTGCTTGGCATACCATGTAATTTTTTGTAGGAAGTGTGTTTTTTTTTGGGGGGGGTGGTTCTGATTCAAAATTTTTATCGTTTTTCATATAAGAAAAAATCTCAAACGGATAATGCTCCACATTCAGGAGAAGTGAGGATGCAAAGTCATAACACATGCCATTTGACATAGACAATCATTACAATATATAAATGGAACAAAGTCACACATCCCGTTCATTTGGCATTAGTTTTGGAAATTACAAATATGGATGGAAAGATATAGAAGAAGAGGGAAGAGAAAAAGAGAAATGAAGGGGAGGATAATCAGGGAGACCAAGGAGACAAGGGCAACCTTTTAGATCCATAAATGCTTTACTTCCTACTTATCTGAAGAGAAAAATAATTCAAATCAAACGTCAGAAATGTTACATTTTAGCTAGAACACAGGGAAATGATTTCCTCAGAGTCAACCTTCCATATTCCTATAAGTTGGGGACGAGAGGAAGGTTTCCCAATGGAACCTCTTGGAGGCAACTGCAGCAGTTTCTTCACGTGTTTGGGCAATCAGAGATTCCATGTGGTGAGAGGTTGCTATTTCTGCAAACCACTCTTCTATAGAAGGGGGCTCTTTTTTCTTCCAGTGATGTGGGATCACTTTTTGCAGCTTGTAGTAGATGTTTTATCAGTGTTTTTTTTATAAACTGTTTTGGATAGGGGAAACATGTGTAAAAGGACTGTTTCTGGAGTTTTAGAAATAGCCACGTCTAACATCTCCCGAGTGGCCTTGATGACCTCCTCCCAGAAGTTCAGCATATGAAGGACATTGTCCCTTCATGAGCTTCACAATGTCAGCATAAGTCAGAGACCTCAGGGAAAGCATTTGTTCCACTGTTCTCTTGTAAATGTTTGCTGAAGTTCAGTGTCCCATGCTCTGCAAGAAGGTGGGAGCGTTCCCACATCAGAATCCATTACTAATTTCTAAATAACAGAAATGGCATATGCAGGACCAAATGGTGCTACACAAATTTCTTCAAACGGGTACAATGTCTGTGTGAAATTTGCATGATTTTCAATGGATGTGCAAAATTGCCGAAGTTATGTGTATTCAAACACGTTATGCCTTAAGAGCCCGACCCTCTAGAATCACAGAGAGAGGTAGGAGAGTCCCCCCTGAGGCAACCTAGAAAAGGCGCAAGTGGGAGTTCCTTGAGCTGCCTAGAAAAAAATTTGAAGAAGGTCCTGGAGGTAATTTAAGGTTGTCAGTTATTGGTAACATCAGCCCACTTGGGTCGATTAAGATGCCTATCACACTAGGCATGTATATTGTTCTAAGTGTTTGACTTACGCTATAGGACATGGCGGTTTTATTAAGGATCAAGGAGGGACAGATCCATGGCAAAGCAGAGCATGATATGGAACATGTATCCTGTGTGATATGGACCCATAATTTAGACCGCAATAAGTCCAGAATTTTTGCATGCAAGGATGCCAGATAGTATCGGCAGCAGTCAGGGAGACCAACACCTCCAGCATCCTTTTGACGCACAAGGACACAATACCGAATCCTTGGGCGTTTGGTGGCCCGGACAAATTGACTGAAACTGTGTTGAATCCTGATCCAGAAGGAGGAGGGTATACATACTGGAATGGTTTGTAAAAGGCATAAAAGTCTGGGCAGGATTGTCATTTTAAGAATACTTATTCTGCCAAAACACGAGAATTTCTTCCGAATCCAGAAGCTGAGATCCTCCTCAAGCCTGGATAAGATCAAGAAATTAACACAAAACCGTTTTGAGAGATCAGAGGGAATATGAGTATCAAGATAATTAATGTTATTATTCAAAGGCCACTTAAAGAGGAAATTGACTTTCAGAATATCTATCAAATTTTTAGGTAGGGAAATATTTAAAGCATCAGATTTATCTAGGTTACCTTTAAAACCCAACCAGTTAACAAAACGCGTCACCTTAGACATCAAGAAAGGCTGAGACATATGAGAATTGGTAAGATATACCACTAGATCATAAGCAAAGGCTGAACATTTATATTCATGGCCCACAATCTTAATCCCCCTGATGTCCAGATTGGCACGTATAGCCTCCAGGGGATGTTCCATGATCAGGATGTATAGCAGGGGAAAAAGAGGACAGCCCTGTCAGGTACCATTCCTTATGGAGAGGGGTCTGACAGCATATTATTGATTTTTAATTTGGCGGAGGGGGATTGGTACAGGGCCAGAATTTTTGCTGTAAGCACTGGGCCCAAACCAACATGTTCCAAGGTTTGAGCCAGGGATGACCAGGAGACTCTGTCAAAAGCCTTTTCGGCATCTAATGACAGAATCGTCAAAGAAGTTTTGTGTGTATGAGCATGGTTAATAATGCAACCAATGTTTTGAGGGTGTTATCCCTCCCTTCCCTACCTGGTTTAGATGAATAAAGCCTGGGAGATGGGGCCTTAATCTATTAGCCATTAATTTGGCAGAAAGTTTCAGGTCAAGATTTAACAGGGAAATTGGATGATAACTACTGCAGGAGTTTTAGTCCACAGATTTTGGGATGACTGTAATGTGAGCAGTAGGGGTTTGTTGGGGAAAAGGGTTGGCGCTCGAGATATAATTAAAAGCATTAAACCTAAATTGTACACGACACAAATAATATGCTTAGGGTGCAATAAATTACAATGAAACCTCCAAAAATACATTCAGCACAAGGGACAATGAGAAGAATTAATCAGCTTAAATGCGCTAGTATATTAATATAGGACAATAAATAGTAAATAACACCAAAAAGCCGGAGGAAAAGATGCAGCTCCTAGTCCATATATGTACCGAGCAGATAAATAAAGTAAAGTGCAAGTACAGATGAAGGTAGATAAAGTTATTTGAAAAGATAATTACCAAAGCATAGGTGTGTGACCGGGTCCCCTACACGTGTTTCAGCGCTTTACCTTCTTCTGAAACGCACGTAGCAGACCCGGTCACACACCAATACTTGGGTAATTATCTTTTTTACTATTTATTGTCCTATATTAATGTACTAGCGCATTTAAGCTGATTAATTATTTTCATTGTCCCTTGTGCTTTATGTATTTTTGGAGGTTTCATTAGAATTTATTGCACCCTAAGCATATTATTTGTGTGGTGTACCGCTGCATTGTTTCAGCTGGTCTATTTATATATTTTAATAATTTTGTTATTTAATAAACTTTTGGATTTTATCTTTATTTATGGTCTTGTCTGCACTATTTTTTTGTATATGATCCATAATTAAAAGAATGCAACATCAGAGGAATTAAGGTTATGTGCACACGATGCAGATTTAGTGCAGTTCTGCAGCGTTTTTTTCTGCTGCAGAACTGCACTGTGATTGACAGTACAATGTAACTCAATGTGGAAAAAAAAAAGCTGTGCACATGGTGCAGAAAAATCCGTGCAGAAACGCTGCAGATTTCAAAGAAGTGCATGTCACTTCTTTTGTGCAGAACTGCAGCGTTTCTGCACCCATTGACTCCCATTTTGTGGGTCAAATCCGCATAAAAACTGCAGATGTAAAAACCATCTGCAGATTTTATGCGGATTTAGGTGTCAAAACCGCAGCAGAAGGAAGTGACGTCAGTGATGTGGAGGAAGTGTGTGGGCGGAGTGTAGCGAAAATGGAGTCGTATGGTAGAAATGGTATGTATAGTGTCTGTGTGTGTGTGTGTCTCTGTCTGTCTGTGTGTGTGTCTGTCTGTCAGTAGTGACTCATTGTAGTCATTCGTCGGGTGGGACTACTTCTCCCATCGAAATGTGATGATGGGAGAGTTGTCCCATCGTCAGGCGACTGACTACAATGGGTTAAAAACACAAACACACATGTAACATGTAGTACATACTCACCACATACGTCCCCGAAGGCCACCATCCACGATCATCCTTGTCCCCCCCCAAAAAAAAAAAATCTTTTCCGTCGTAATCCATAGTATAGGTTGTCCCACGACGTCCTCCGGTGATACACTGCAGGAGTTAATCGCTCCTGCAGTGTATCGGAGCTGCCCGTTCATTTCCTGGAGTTAAATGAACTCCGGGAGCTCACTTTACGGCAATTGAACTGCCGTGAAATTTCTCACGTGGCAGTGTCGTAAAGCGACAGGCACACTGCAAGAGCTTTAGCTCCTGTCATTGTGTTTGGGAAGCCGTGGAGAGCAGTCACATCTCCTGGTGTCGCTGTTCTCCATGGCAGATCGTCGTGGGACACTCGATATTAATGGACTACTTCGGAAAAGACTACAGATCATCAAGGGATTTGTAAGTATGGTAAAATTTAGAATATTAAAATACTTTTTCCTGTGTCTTTTTTTTTGTGTTCAGTAATTTGGGGTTAATAATGGATAGGCGTCTTATAGATGCCTCTCCATTATTAACTGGGGTTAACGTCACCTTACAATGTCAAGGTGACGTTAACCCCTTATTACCCCATATCCCACCGCTACACGGGAGTGGGAAGAGAGAGGCTAAGCGCCAGATTTGGCGCATCTTAGAGATGCGCCATTTCTGGGGCGGCTGCGGGCTGGTAGTTGTAGCCGGGGGGGGGGGGGCGGGGCCAATATCCATGGCCCCTCTCTAGGCTATGAATATCAGCCCGCAGCTGTCTGCGTAGCCTTTTCTGGCTATAAAATATAGGGGGACCCCATGTCATTTTTTTTCTGGGGTCCTCCTATTTTAATAGCCAGTAAGGCCACGCAGACAGCTATGGGCTGATATTCATAGCCTGGGAAGATTAACCCCTTCCCCGGCTACAAATTAGCAGCCTGCAGTCGCTGGCTTTCCCTTTCTGGACATGAAAATTGGGCGGGAGCCTACGCCAATTTTTTTTGAGGGGTTAATAATGGATAGGCATCTTTATAGATGCCTCTCCATTATTAACTGGGGTTAACCTCACCTTAGGCTACGTTCACATTTGCGTTGTTGGGCGCAGTGTCGGCGACGCATACCGACGCATGCGTCATGCGACCCTATCTTTAACATGGGGGGCGCATGGACATGCGCCGGTATGCGTTGTACTGCATTTTACGACACATGCGTCATATAGACGCACAAGACAGGGCGCAGGGGACGCTACTTGTAGCGTTTTCCCTGCGCCAAAATTCCCGATCTGTAGGATCTTATGACAACGCATGCTTCGCAAAACGCTGCGTTGTGTACATGCGTTGTTGGTTGCGTCGCGTCGCCAACGCTGTGCCCAACAACGCAAATGTGAACGTAGCATTACAATGTCAAGGTGACGTTAACCCCTTATCATGTAAATATATATATATATATTTTTTAAAACTTTATCTCTTTAGCTTTAAAAAAAGCTGACAAATCAGCATAAAAAACGCATAAAAAATGCAGAATAAACACACTAAAAACGCACTAAAAACTGCACCAAAACTGCACTGCAAAAAACGCACAAAACGCATAAAAAACGCAGGAATTGTCAGCTGCGTTTTCTGCCAGAAGATGCAGATTTTGTGCAGAAAATTCTGCACCAAATCTGCATCGTGTGCACATAGCCTAACTCTTCAGAAAAAGATTTATAGAATGCTGATGTAAGGTCATCTGGACCTGGGCTCTTATTACCCAGTAACTCCTTAATTACCGCTAGGAGCGGGCTGAGAAGAGAAGGGGGTTTCCAAACTTTCAACTATCTCTGTAGTCAGTTGTTGAAAGGGGGATAACAGTATTGGAGGGCCCAATTCCTAAGATTGGAGGGGGTAGAACATTTAGCTTATAGTAATAAGTTTGAAACACATTTGTTATTTCCCTGGAAGTATGTACTAGCTTATCTTGGGCATTTTTAATACAGGAGATACAAGTCTGAGATCTCTTGGAGCTTAAAGCTTTGGCAAACATTCTCTCGGGCTTGTTTCCAAGCTCATAAAATTTACTATGGCCAATTTGGAGAAGATGCCTATGAGAGGCATCAAGCAACCGTCTAGCTTCCAGCCTCTCCCCAGGCAGGTCCCTCAAAGTCTTGGTAGAGAGCGCTTTTTTGTGAGCTAATTCTAGGCACGTAACCTTTTGAAGGGCAATTTTAATGTCTTGGGCTCTATCTTTTTTCATCCTTGAGCCATGTTTAATGAAAACCCATCTAAGGACACATTTGAGAGCTTCCCATTTAAAAGTCGGAGCCATTTCATCAGCTGAGTAGTCTGAAATGAAATTGTTTATGGAGGTCTGCATATCAGAAATACATAATGAGTCTAACAACAGAGATTCGTTAAGTCTCCAGGACCACATGGATTTTGTGAGAGTTGGCAGCTTAAGGGAGCAATACACTGGTGCGTG
This sequence comes from Ranitomeya variabilis, assembly GCF_051348905.1. Taxonomy (NCBI): domain Eukaryota; kingdom Metazoa; phylum Chordata; class Amphibia; order Anura; family Dendrobatidae; genus Ranitomeya; species Ranitomeya variabilis. The sequence goes on from NC_135232.1 coordinate 259,923,781, forward strand.
ATTGGACAAGAGTATATTCCCAATGATGGTGTGAGTAAGGAAAGGCAGGGCATTGTTTTGAATGAAAATGTAGTCCAGTCGTCTATACGAATCCTGAGGATTAGAACAGAAACTATAATCTCTATCCAAAAGGTGATGAAGTCTCCTGTATCATATACCTGAATCTGCAGTAATGCTTTCCTAATATTTTTAATAGCTGCATAAGGAAGGTGAGATCGGCCTTTGGAGTTACCTGGTGTCAAATCTAGGGTGGAATTTAAGTCCCCGCACCCCGCAAAGTAGTGTGGTCGGATAAAAATGAGAGCTTTGTCAACTAGGCTGGCAATGAAACCAGCTTGTTCTTGATTCGGAGCATATAAGTTAATTATTGTGAAGATCTGGCCACCTATGGAAAGAGAAAGAATAATTGTACCTGGCCTCTGGGAAAACAGAACAGTCAATAACTTGGTGTGCTAGGGATTTATGGATGGCAATAGCCATTCCTTTAGTATGTGATATAGGGTTGTGGGCAAGTACCAAGTAATACAGTGTTTATGTTTGATTACTGGCAAGTGGTTGATTTTGAAATGGGTCTCCTGAAAACAAATTATATGTACCTTGCATCGGTGGAAATGACGGAGGATCTCTGCCCGTTTTTCTAGTGTGTTCAGTCACTTTGCATTGAATGTCGCTATATCCATTTCTGCCATTTGTGTTTAAATTTATATGCTGCAGAAGAAATTGAGGATAAACATATCCAGGTCAACTCATCTCCTTGGTTGGGAAGGAAATAGAGGAAAAGGCTAGGAGAAAGGATAAACCACCAGAAAAAAGTAGAAAACAAAAGCAAAAGGATAGCCTTTGCATAAGAAGATAAAAGGTTACACTCATGTTTAGGGAGTATGCACGTCCACAATGGACAAGACGGAGGCTCCCAATCTATGTGGGGGAAGAGAGAGGTAGACATGTTAAAGAAAACAGCTCCTATGGGAATTAAATATTCAAAAGTATAGCAACAACCAGCATTTCAACAAAATCAAATAATTCAGAACCAGTAGTATCAACAAGAAAAACCATAATAGCACTACTAAGTGCTCAGAAAATTTGAATGAAGTCCTGTAATCTCTAGGATCAAGTTGCGACTCTTGTACCATGGGAATTAGCCTGGAAATGTCTTTCATTTCCTTGGCGATTTCCTCTGGGTGGCACACCAGTTTCTGTGGCTGAAGTAGAGAAGTAGAGGGGTTTCCTGGTCGACCTCTGGGTCCGGTAGGGTTCAGAGCCAAAGTAGGCCAACCAGTCAAAACAATATTCGGAAGATTCAGACCGACCAGAAAATCTGGCAGATCTTCGGGGGACCGAAATACAAATGTAAAGAGAATCTCTTTATCCCGTAAGATGTCCAGCAGAGGTTTATGCACTGACCGTTGCACTAATGTGTGACTGGATAGGTCTGGTATGATCTGGATGGATTTGTTTTTATAAGGTTTTGTTTCTGCCTAGCCGCTTGAAGGATGGATTCCTTTAGTGAAAAGAAGTGAATGCGGCAGATTATGTCTCTGGGACGAGGGTCCTCTAGGTCAGGTTAGCGAAGGCCTCTATGCACTCTGTCAATGTTTATTGGGGTCCCAGGTGGATGACCAAGAACATTATTGAAGTTAGATAGTAGGACAAAGGGAATATCGGTTGTATTTACAGACTCAGGTAGGCCTCGTATTCGAAAGTTGTTCCTTCTATTCTTATTCTCCAGATCATCCAGATTCTGCTGAAGAGAGTAAATTTGCTTAATCTGACCACAAACTTTATCTCGAAGGCTGCGCAGGATGAAGGTGTTGGCTTCATGCAACTGAGATAAAAGGTCCACCCTAGTAGTGAGTGATGAGAGATCAGATGAAAATTGAGCACATTTTTGCTTACATTCAGCAACTACTTGATGAGCCAAGGCTGATATATAATTTTTGGTATGTATTGTTTGTAATAATGCTCTCAAGTCTGCCAATGATGCAGGTCTGGTTTCCTCATTGTATGATTCTTTGTGGGTGCCTTCTCTTAGCTCGTGCTGACCTTACAAGGCTGCCATATAGTGTCTTTTAGATTTAGGAACCAAGGGCAGACCCCGTCCAGCATCTATAACAAGAATATGTTGAAAGGGATCTGTGACAACAGCTTCATTTTCATCACAAGGTGGCACTGCGCCAACATAGATCTGATGGGAACATGTGGCAGGAATTCATCCCATGAGGAGCCTTTAGATCACCTAGATGGGGATGGTGACTACGTTCCTGAAAAAGCTTCTATACGGGATATGCTCGATGTTAGATACAGTTTTGGGCCAGGTGAGAGTAAGCCCACCTCACCTCTATGGATTCCAGGCAGGGCTGGACTGGCCATCGGGCATTTCTGGCAAATGCCAGAAGGGCCGGTGGCAGTCGTGGGCCGCTCACCAGAGCCGACTCCCCCCCCCCGTCGTCGACTCCCCCCCCCGCCATCGCTGTCGCATTCAACTATACGGCGTCTATGACGCTTGTACAGTTGAATGCAATGATGTCGCTCCCTCTCCCATCATTCCCCGCTCTGCCTCTGACACTGTGTGTCGGGCGGGCAGACTGCAGCCACTGAGACTGGAGCCGGGAGTAGCGCGGGGCACGAGGAGAGGTGAGTGTTTTTTGGTTTTTTATTAATATATCAATTAGTGATAACTGGATTGTGGGGCTATTGGGGGGCTGCATTACATTCTATGGGGACTGTGCTGTATTACATTCTATGGGGGCTGTGCTGTATTACATTCTACGTGGGCTGGCTGCATTACATTCTATGGGGGCTGTGCTGTATTACATTCTATGGGGGCTGGCTGCATTACATTCTATGGGGGCTGGCTGCATTACATTCTATGGGGGCTGTGCTGCATTACATTCTATGGGGGCTGTGCTACATTACATTCTATGGGGGGTTGGCTGCATTACATTCTATGTTGGCTGGCTGCATTACATTCTATGGGGGCTGTGCTGCATTACATTCTATGGGGGCTGTGCTGCATTACATTCTATGGGGGCTGGCTGCATTATATTCTATGGGGGCTGGCTGCATTACATTGAATGGGGGCTGTGCTGCATTACATTCTATGGGCACTGTGCTGCATTACATTCTATGGGGGCTGTGCTGCATTACATTCTATGGGGGCAGTGCTGCATTACATTCTATGGGGGCTGTGCTGCATTACATTCTATGGGGGCTGGCTGCATTACATTCTATAGGGGCTGGCTGCATTACATTCTATGGGGGGCTGTATTACATTCTCTGGGGGCTACATTATATTCTAAGCGGGCTGTATTATATTCTATGGGGAGGTGGACTGTATTACATTTTATGGGGGGCTGTATTACATTCTATGGGGTGCTGTACTATATTCTATGGAGGGGCTACATTATATTCTATGGGGGGCTGCATTATGTTCTATGAGGGGCTACCATATATTATATATGCAGGGGCTGCATTATACTATATGAGGGGGCAGCATTATATTCTCTGGGGGGTTACATTATACTCAGGGGGCTACAATATATTCTGTGGGGTGGCTGCATTATACTCTGGGGTGGCATCATTATACTATATGTGGGCTGCATTATACTGTATCAAGGACTATGGGGAATACATTATACTATATGAAGAACTACGGGGTGCATTATACTATGGGAAGTGAATTGTACTACATGGATGACAATGGCGGGGCATTACACTATATGGAGCACTATGAGGAATGTATTATACTATTTGGAGGACTGAGGAGTGTATTATACTATATGGAGGACTGTGGCAGTACATTATACTATATGGAGGACTGAGCAGTGTATTATACTATATGGAGGAATTGCAGTGTATTTTAATATATGGAAGACTATGAGGAGTGTATTATACTATATGGAGGACTATGGGGAGTGTATTATACTATATGGAGGACTGAGGAGTGTATTATACTATATGGAGGACTGAGGAGTGTATTATACTATATGGACGACTGAGGTGCACATTATAATATATGGAGGACTATGGGGTGTATTATACTAAACAAGCAAAATGCTGCCTATTCATTGAGTGATTGGATTGTTTATGTGGCCACAGAAATCATTGTTATCAGCAGCACATCGCCAGTGTAAACTGTAGATGTGCTGCTGATAACATGATACTGTATGGGGACAGATTGATCTAATTGTGATTGCTCTGTTCCCTTCATTCTTTCTCAGTTGGTGTAAAGAGGCCTGGAAACAAGCGAACGACTTCAGTATTGTCATCACACTCGTTTAGTGGCCTGAGATCAGCGCATGTAAATACAACAGGAATGCTTCGCAGGGAGATGAGGCAAGGATGATGACAGTTGTAGTTAGCACCCGGCGCCTGGGAACAGCGCTAACTCTACTGCTTTTCCCAGCAGCCAAAGCATTTAATTCTGGTATGTGTAACGATTTTTAGGGTTGATGTCAGCTGCGTAATGTTAGCTGCTATCAATCCCTGGTGTAAGTAATGGAGAGGTGTCTATCAGACACCCCCATTACTAGCCCAGACTTGGCGAGATCCAGCGACTCTAAAGAGCGGTGACGGTAGTAGCAGTACCGCTCTTCACAGTCGCCGAGCTCAGCACAAGACCCGGAATATCTGAAGAGCAGTGACGTTACCGATGTCACTGCTCTTCAGAGTCACCGTGTCTCGTGCTGCGCAGCGGAACCAAAAGTGGCTGTAGGCAACGTTTATGGAGCATCAGAAGGAGGTTCCATAGCCTTTGGTCGTCTCATCCCTTCATTATCTACGAGATCCAGTTATGTAGGTAAAGTAGCGGCTTTTCTTGGTACTACAACTAAAAGCAATAAATAGGACTGAGCTGTAATGCTGGATACAGCTGTAATGATATGTTATACAGTCGTGTTACACTCCCCTCACTTCTTGTAACCTACAAGTGTACAAAGATATTATACAGTCACCATGTGACAAGTGGGCCTGTGTAACTTCAAATGCCAGGGCTGAATTTTAGTCCCAGTCTGGCCCTGATTCCAGGGGACTTAGATAGGAAAGGTGCAGTCCAAAAATCAGTGTAAGTCCTGTCACCAGTGTCCCGAAGGATCCCACTGTACACTTGGGGCCTTCCTGCGTTTGTGAAGCTCCATCAGGATGAGGTCCAGCAAAGACCTGTGATGAGATGGGGGCCTCCTTGTAATCTTGCAGTACACAAGAATCCCACCAGCTCTGTACCTCCTTCTCAGCCAAAGTGTCTGATGCTGTGCAGGGTCTCACTGGGGTGTGCGAAGGAGTGAAGGAGGGGGAGGTCCGGCTGCCTCATGTGTTAAACAGCCAAGCCAACATGGCCGACTGCAGGGAGCGCCAGCCATCTTGGAATGGCGCAGTCACCTCCGCCCAGCTTCCTCCACATCTTGGCTATCGGACGGACTCAGCGGGAAATTCTCGTGCATCCGCCGGGATGTTGCTGCCTGCGGTCCTACCTCCCATTGTGTCGACTGCTTATCTTGAGTGTCCTGGGTCTCCTGCTCACCGTGCTCTGGCTGCTGGAGTTTCTGCATTTGCATATGCATCCATGTCCCCATGGGGGGATGCAGGTCTTGTGGAGGACTTGGATCTGGTTCTTTCCAATTGTGCTGGTGTTTAATAGGTTAGTTGCTGGGGAGCTCAGAGAAGCACGTCCTCACAGTCTAATGTCTAGCCACGCCCCCGGGCATGTCTTTTATATGGATTAAATAAAGCATTACTATTTATTTGTAATTGTGGATGAGCCCTGCATTTGTGGATTCATCCTGAATATGGTTTGAATGCCTTGAGAGTTGCTGTTTTTAAAATATGGTCTTCCATCAAAGTAACTTCAAAAGTGGTCCCTAAAAAATAAGTTTGTAAATTTGATTAAAAAAACTACTCCTAAACTTTTAAGCATCCTAACAAAAAAAGAAAAGAATTCTAAAAATATATGGTAATGTAAACTAGACATGTCATAAATATGATTTGTTAACTAGTTTGTGTGGTATGACAGACTGTCAAAGGTACATTTTAGATATTTTCCTACATGAATGCAAAGCATATTGACCGAAATGTTTCACTAACATATCTCAGAATCGCTGAATCGCTGGGCTATGTTAAAGCGTAAAATAGTTTTTATCACATAAAGTAACAAGGTAAACTTGAAAAAATTGTTCAGGTCAGCCCTTGGACAGCTACTTGGACAACCCCTTCTTGATCAAAACGTTTGTCCCCGATTAAAATTAAAAACCTATACTTACCTCCCTTGGTGGCACTGTTCCAGCGGTATCTTCACTCATGATCCCAGGCTATCTTGAGGTTGTTATGAGACCCCAGCGCCCAATCAGGGGCGCCTGAGTCACTGTCTCCACCTTTGGACAAATTGAACAGGAAGAGGAAATCCGTGCTGATATCTGATTTCCTCTTCATGCTCAATTCAACAGCCATAGGTGACAGTGATGCCAGTGCTGATTGGGCACCGGGGTCACGTGCAACAACGGCACAGGAGCCACGGGGACAGCAAGTGCCGACATCACGGGAACAGCACCAGCAAGGGAGGTGAGTATAAGCTTTTTTTTAATTTTATTGGCACCAAGAGTGGGGTATTAGAAGAAGTTGTCCAAGTAGTGGACAACTTCTTTAATAAAGTACCGTGGTTCTTTTAACCATCTGCTCAGCTGAAGTGATGGGAGTTGGAACCCAGCAATTTGATATTGTTAGCCAATACTAAGCATTGTCAATTGTGTAGTCTTGGGAAACTATTCCATTTTACCTACACAATAGCCACAGACCAGGTGAGAGTTCCCCACGGAATAAACATTTTTTTCAGTATTTTCTTCCAGTGGTAACTTGCATGGATGAGACATGCGACTAGTAAAACTGAGCAAAAGCATGAGATTGGTCAAAGTGCAGTACTATAAATATATTATATGCACAGGCTGCTTATAAGGTCTGAGAGCCCAATAAAGAATCCTCCTCTGGGTCCAAGTTTCAACACATATAATAGAGTCATAGGTCAAGCAGAAGCCTATATGTGGCTGACTTAGGATATGAACATTTTCACTACAATCTACGTGTTATGCTGTACATTGCTTAATAAATAACCTATCCTTATTGCTTGTTCATCCTGTGTGTGCAAGGATCACGCGTTTGTAAGCTTTTTTGATGAACCTTTCAATGATCGGATCTAATGACAGCTATAAGTCTACAGATAAGGCCGGGGTCACATTAGCGTATATCATCCGATGCAATATGCTAATGACACTCGGCTCAAACTCTGAATGCCACTGTGTTCCGATCCTCTCTCATGAGAAAATTACAGCAAAGTTGCGGAGGAGACGGAGAAAGTAATTTTCAATCTCCTCCATTGCCGGCATCTGCAGTATTTGGACAGTCCATTGTTTCACACGCACCCTTAGGGTATGTGCACACGTTGCGGATTTCTTGCAGAAATTTCCTGAAGAAAACCGGAAATTTTCTGCAAGAAATCCGCATTTTTTTTTTTGCGTTTTTTTTCCGTTTTTTTTCGCGTTTTTTTAGCATTCTGCAAGCATAATTAGCTTGCAGAATGCTAAAGTTTTCCAAGCGATCTGTAGCATCGCTTGGAAAACTGACTGACAGGTTGGTCACACTTGTCAAACATACTGTTTGACAAGTGTGACCAACTTTTTACTATAGATGCAGCTTATGCAGCATCTATAGTAAAAGATAGAATGTTTAAAAATAATAAAAAAAATAAAAAAATGCTTATACTCACCCAGACATCTCCTCAGCGGCGTCCGTTCCTCTTCCTATAGCTGGTCTGTGCGCACAGGACCTTCCGTGACGTCACGGTCACGTGAGCGGTCACATGACCGCTCACGACCAATCACAGGACAGTGACGTCATCGGCAGGTCTTTCACCGCACACCAGCTACAGGAACCGAAGCGACAGCATGCAGTGGAGGCGGGAAGACATCGAGGGTGAGTATAGGACTATTTTTTTATTTTAATTCTTTTTTTTTTACCACTTATATGGTGCCCAGTCCGTGGAGGAGAGTCTCCTCTCCTCCACCCTGGGTACCAACCGCACATAATCTGCTTACTTCCCGCATCGTGGGCACAGCCCCGTGCGGGAAGTAAGCAGATCAATGGACCCCTAGGTGTGCGGAATCCCCTGCAATTCCGCATTTTAATGAACATGTTGCTTTTTTTTCCGCGATGCGATTTTTTTCGCGGAAAAAAAGGCTACATTTGCACAAAAAATCCGGAATACACTTAAAATAATAGGAGGCATATGTTAGCGTTTTTTCCGCATTTTTATCACGTTTTTATAGCGAAAAAACGCGAAAAAAACGCGAAAAATACTGAACGTGTGCACATGGCCTTAGACTTATGTGGGTGAGTGCGATCCAATTCTCCGGAGCAATTACAGCATGCTGTGATTGGTTTCTCATGCTGAATCGGCATGAGAAAATAATCGTGAATCTCAGCTGGCCCATAGAATAACACTGGTCCAAGTGCTATGCAATATTTTATTATTGTGGCATTCTAATTAGTATGTGGGCCGCTTATTTATTCTATCATCCCTATTAGGCTGCTGTCACTCTTGCTGTATTTGGTCAGTATTTTACATCAGTATCTGTAAGCCAAAACCAGGAGTGGGTGATAAATACAGAAGTGGTGCATATGTTTCTATTATACTTTTCCTCTAATTGTTCCACTCCTGGTTTTGGCTTACAAATACTGATGTAAAATACTGACCAAATACTGATAGTGTGACGGCAGCCTTAGGGTATGTTCACGTTACGGATGCGCAAAGTTCTGCCAAAGTCTCATTCAATTGATGGGCAATTGGGGTGTTTCCCTTTGGTTCCCAAACAGGATATTGCACTTTCTTTTACTTAATTTATTGTTAATTATTGTCTCATAACTCGCTCAGTATGTCTCCACTGCAGACTCTTGTATTTAGCTAGCTGCTAGTTCATTGTTTATTGCATTCTATGGTTTTTGGAGGGTGTCTTTATGCTGTAGGATTTTTTTCACAGCTTCTATTTGTGTATATATACTTTCTTTGACACCTCTCTTACCATGTAATCCAATTATCCTAACTTTGCCTGGGTATGACTGTACTGGATACATACATCCCAGTGAAAATATAGTGTGATATTTGATTGATATGTGCATGCATATATCCCTTTTCCATCTCTGAGGGTTACTCACTAGGATGTATTAAAATTATTGTAGGACATTATCCATTGTTTAGCTAATTGGATACTTCCGTTGTTCCAACCCTCTTGAGGAATTAACCCCTTAAAGACCGCTGTTTTAATGGGTATCGGCAGTTGGAGCATATCGGAGGGTACATATTCCCTCATTGCCATTTTAAAACGGCGATGGGGAATAAGACAATAGCGCCACCGAATGGCCATGATTCCCGCAGGTGTCAGCTGTACATAACAGCTGACGCCCTGCAGTATCGGACCCTGACGGTTTTGCAGCTGAGTCAGCGAGACACCGACAGTCCCATATATATGAGACAAGTGATTAAAATTAAAGTTATACCTGTCCCACAGTGGGACTAAGTAAGAAAGTAAAATACCGTATATACTTGAGTATAAGCCGACCCGAGTATAAGCCGACCCCCCTAATTTTGCCACAAAAAACTGGGAAAACGTAATGACTCGAGTATAAGCCTAGGGTGGGAAATGCAGCAGCTACTGGTAAATTTCAAAAATAAAAATAGATACCAATAAAAGTTAAATTAATTGAGACATCAGTAGGTTAAGTGTTTTTGAATATCCATATTGAATCAGGAGCCCCATATAATGCTCCATACAGTTTATGATGGGCCCCATATAATGCTCCATATTAAAATACGCCCCATATAATGCTCTATATACAAATGTGCCACATATAATGCTCCATGCAGTTCATTATGGCCCCATAAGAAGCTCCATATACAAATATGCCACATATAATGCTCTATGCAGTTCATTATGGCCCCATAAGATGCTTCATATACAAATGTGCCACATATAATGCTCCATGCAGTTCATTATGGCACCATAAGATGCTCCATATACAAATATGCCCCATATAATGCTCCATACAGTTCAGTATGGCCCCATAGATGCTCCACATAACAATGTGCCACATATAATGCTGCTGCTGCAATAAAAAAAAAAGACATACTCACCTCTCGTCGCTGCTCCTCAGCGTCCCGTCTCTCCGCACTGACTGTTCAGGCAGAGCGCGGTGCGCACACTAATACGTTATTACGCCCTCTGACCTGAACAGTCACTGCAGAGGATGCAGAAGACGGAGCGGCGCCAACGCTGGAACGAGGGACAGGTGAATATTTAATACTCACCTGCTCCCGGCGCGGTCCCTGGCAGCTTCTCCCGGACAAATGGTCTCCGGCGCCCGCAGCTTCTTCCTGCTTTGAGAGGTCACTGGTACCGCTCATTACAGTAATGAATATGCGGCTCCACCCCTATGGGAGTGGAGTCCATATTCATTACTTTAATGAGCGGTACCACGTGACCGCTGAACAGAGGAAGAAGTTGCCGGTGCTGGAGACCATGGGACATGCAGGGACTGCGTCAGGAGCGCCAGAAGCAGGTGAGTATGTGACTGTCATCGCTCCCCCTCACCCGCCGACCACCCCACCTTCCATGACTCGAGTATAAGCCGAGAGGGGCACTTTCAGCCCATTTTTTTTGGCTGAAAATCTTGGCTTATACTCGAGTATATACGGTAAAACATGCAAAAAAGTGCAAAAAAACACAAAAAAGTGCGCACAAATCAAATGCTGCGTTTGTGATAAAACAAAAATGTCTCATTCGGCTAAAAAATAAAAAAAGCTACAGCTCTCTGAATATGACGTTGGAAAAACAAATTCATTTTTGTAAAATATTTGTTTTAGTCTGTAAAAACAGCAAAGCATAAAAAAATATAAATTAGGTATCGCTGTAATCGTACCGACTCGACAAACAAATTGGTCTTATCATTTTTACCGCACCATGAATGGCGCAAAAAAATAAAAACAATAACTGAATTGCTGGGTTTCGTTCATTGTATGTCTGAAAAATCTGAATAAAAAGAGATCAAAAAATATTATGTAACACAAAATGGTACCAAAATAATCTGCAACTCGTCCAGCAAAAAATAAGCCCTAATACAGCTCTGTTCACCAAAAAGTAAAAAAAAATTACAACTCTCAGGACATAGGAAACAAAATCTCCAGCATGAAACTCCATTATAGAAAAAAGTCCAATATTTTATTGATAACAAACTTAAAAATCCAGCATTAAAAATGGAAAGACATGATGACAAATGGGATCCCTAGTGGTCTTTCCATTTTTAATACTAGATTTTTAAGTTTGTTATCAATAAAATATTGGACTTTTTTCTGTAATGGAGTTTCACGTTGGAGATTTTCTTTCCTGCATTTACTACAGACAACACCCTTAATCAAGGTGGCTTCGTGAGTGGACCGACAGAGGATTATTCAGGTGAGCTGACTTGTTTCCCTCTTTTCCCTTTTTCCTCCATATATATTTTAACTCTCAGAATATGGCAACAACAAAAAAGTTTTTAGAAAAAAGCATTTTACTCTGTGATAGCAGTAAAACCTAAAAAAAAAACCTATATAAATCTGGTATTGCTGTAATTGCACCAACCCGAAGAATAAATCCGCCTTATTACTTATACCACACGGTGTACTGAGCAAAAATAAAAATAAGAACTATTCTTGTACTGCTATTTGTTCATTCTACCTCTCAAAAATCATAATAAGGCTTGGCTCACATTTATCCTGCGCTCTCTGCTGAGCACTTACGATGGGATTTCAGTGTAAATCCCCCAAAACTGCAATTGAGACAAAACCCTGGAAGGAACCACTCACTTATGAGGCAGATGGAGTCACTTTGGACTGGTCTGTGTTTTGGCAGTGTCCCATCATTTTAGGCGTCTTTTTAGCACACAAGTGTGGGCGACCACAAATCTATGAACGCCTAAATAGATGATACCACCAGAGCAGACGCCAAATGGAGTACAAAGTGTTTCCATCTGCTCATGGTGGGGGTTCCATTGGGGATTTCATCTGAATCACATTATTGTGGGATTTACAGAGAAACATAGAGGTAAGTGTTAGGTGTCGAGTTCCCACAGCTGCACAGGGAGAATCTTGAACCACCTCCGCTGCAGTCTCCCATTCTCCTCCAGCTGCAGTGGAGTCTGCTCAGCAGAGACATCAGTCCCAGCGCCTGGCTCAGGCAGATACTGTGTGTTTGGTTACTGCTTTCCTTCCAGGCTGTCATTGTAACCAGCACAGATCAGCGGCGAGCAGGGGCTCCTGGGAATAAGTCCTGCTTTTCTTTGTCTGAGTATGCCCGAGACGACCTCTCATTGGAGGTCGGGGGTCACATGCTCAGGTCCTGTGGCAGCTCCTATTGGACCACTAGGAAGGTCCCAGAGTGCTTCAGCTATAAAAAGTTCACATTGCCGCATGGCCATGCGCTAGTATAAACCTGTAATCGTGTGTGTGTGGTTGTATGCCTGCTCTGATGATTGCTCCTTAATCATTCCCATTCCTAGAGTTGTTGAATGTTCGCGAATGTTGGAGCTACCTAGCGCCTGACAGTGCTATCCTTAACACAAGAGCACGATCCTTACTGCGCCTAACCAGCAGCGACCGCCAGTGCGGCGCCATGCGCAGTTAGAGCGCTTTCCCTTGTAAGGATGGTTAGTGGCGTCCGCCAGAGCGGCGCTGTATGCACTCTGTGCAGTAATCTTTAATTAGTCCTGACAACCGGTCAGTGTAGGGTGGGAACTCCCGCTTGTTCTCAGCATGTGACTCAGGGCATTCTGTGATTGCTAACAGGGCACAGCGTTTCCTTAGTTTCCCTGCGCCTCTGTGAAGCAACAGAGTTCGCATCAGTTCATAATGGGTGACGGAACCCGAGTTTAGTCCGCGTAGTACCACCATATAGTGCCGCCATTACCTAGCAGCATGTTCCATCTCTGCACGGTGGACCCCGGGCAGCGAACGAACCTTTTATTATCTTTAAATTTATTTGGTGCGTTCTGCCAGCCCTAACATTAAACTAGCGACAGGGTCTGGCTAGTAATGGCGGATGATCAGCGTCTACAACAGTACATCCAGCAGCTGGAGGGTAGGTTGGCGGCTCTTGAGCGCACAACCTCGGCTGTGGATGTTACCGCAGTCGCTGTTCAGGCTGCTAGCGTAGCTGCAGCTAGTTTGTCCACTGCCACCCCTGCTCCGACATTATCCCGACTCCCATTACCAGACAAGTTTGCTGGTGACAGTAAGCTGTGTCGGGGATTCGTGAGCCTGTGTGCCATACATCTTGAGCTCCTGGCTGCACGTTTTCCCATGGAACGGGCTAAAGTGGGATTTATTTTCCTGTCTGTCGGGCAGGGCGTTGGAGTGGGCAACGCTGCTGTGGGAGCGTAATGATCATGTGCAGAGTGCTCCTCGCTACCCGGACTCTATGAAACAGGTCCTTATGGGAACTCATGGCTCATCCCTGGTCAGTCATTTCGCCGTCCACTCCTGGACTTTGGCATCTGAGCTGAAGTGGCCGGATAAAGTCCTTATCCCTGTGTTCTGGAAAAGACAGGCTGACCATGTGAAGGATGCCTTGGCCACTAGGGAGATTCCCACCACACTGGAAGAGCTTATAGCTATATCCACCTGCATTGACCTTCGTTTAACGAACAAAGGTTGAAGCGAACCCAGTGTACGCAGAGGTTTCGGTTGGCTCCTACCTTCGCCAGGCCACTGGAATCTCCGGTTCAGGTGTCCGAGCCATATGATACCATGGAGGTTTCTCGAGCGGGACGTAAGTCCCGGGCCGCTCGAATACCCATGGTCTATAATGTCTGCCAGCAGTCAGGACATTATGCCAAGAAATGTCCCCAGTGGTCGGGAAACGACCGCGTCTAGTACCGTAGGAGGCGGTTCACTAGACACAGCGGCGTTTTCCTTCAAACTGTCCTTCAAAGGGACAATAACCTTAGGCTCATCCACAGTCGAACTTTGTGTGGATTCCGGGGCGGAGGGGAATTTTATGTCCTCTGCCTTCGCCCAAAGCCTCGCAATACCCCTGGTGATACTTGCCAAGCCAGTGACTGTACGAGTGGTGAATGGGTCGACACTGCCCTCACAAATAACACACCAGACCATCCCATTTACGTTATCTATGTCACCATCCCATTAGGAGATTATTTCCCTTCTTGTCATTCCCGAGGGAATAGATGAGATTCTGCAAGGGATACCCTGGCTACGTTACCACTCCCTCATATAGAGTGGTCCTCAGGGAGAATTTTGGGATGGAGTGAATCTTGTGAGGGCAGATGTCTGAGGGAGTGCGATCAGGTTGCCACTACAGAGGTACCTGCAGGACTTTCCTCTCTCACCAAGCGCTATTGGTCCTATCCGGACGTGTTCTCCAAGAGGGCTGCGGAGACCCTTCTGCCTCACTGCCCCTATGGCTGTCCTATTGATCTCATGCCTGGGTCAGAGCCTCCCCGGGATCGGGTCTATTCCCTGTCTCTCCCAGAGATGGAGGCAATGACTCAATACATCCAGGAGAATCTGGCAAGAGGGTTCATTAGGAAGTCAGTGTCACCTGCAGGGCGGGGTTCTTCTTCGTGCAGAAGAATGGAGAAATACGTCCATGCATAGACTACAGGGGTCTTAACGCCATCACCATTAAGAATGAGTACCCTTTGCCCTTGATATCTGAGCTCTTCGATAGGCTACTGGGAGCAAGGGTATTTACTAAACTAGATCTGCGGGGTGTTTACAACCTGATTCGCATCCGTGAGGGGGACGAATGGAAGACGGCTTTTAACACCAGGGATGGGCACTATGAATACCTGGTGATGCCCTTCGGGCTCTGTAATGCCCCAGCCGTTTTCCAAGACTTTGTGAACTATATCTTCCGGGATATGCTCTCCACCTCGGTGGTAGTCTATCTGGATGATATTCTCATCTACTCTCCAGATTTGGATTCCCACCGGAGAGATGTTTGCAAAGTCTTCGACCTCCTACGGGCAATCTCCCTCTATGCCATGTTGGAGAAGTGTGTGTTTGAGCAGGAGTCCTTGCCTTTCCTTGGCTATATCCTCTCCACTCAGGGATTGGCTATGGATCCTGTCAAGCTACAGGCTGTGATGGACTGGCAGGAACCCTATTCTCTCAAAGCGGTGCAGCGCTTTATGGGGTTCATTAACTATTATCGCCAGTTCATTCCGCACTTCTCAACTCTGCTAGATCCCTTGGTAGCCCTCACCAAGAAGGGAGCAAATCCCAAATTGTGGTCGGGGGAGGTCTCCAAGGCCTCCCTCTCTATTAAGTCTCATTTTGCTAGCGCTCCCATCCTACATCACCCCAATGTAGATAAACCTTTTATAATGGAGGTGGATGCCTCATCCGTCGGTGCTGGAGCAGTCCTCTTCCAAAAGGATGCTCAAGGTTGGAAGCATCCTTGCTTCTTTTTCTCCAAGACCTTCACAACAGCGGAGAGGAATTACTCCATCGGTGATAGGGAGTTGCTAGCTATGAAGTTGGCCTTCTCAGAGTGGAGACACCTACTGGAGGGGGCTCGTTTTCCCTTCCAAGTATATACCGACCACAAAAATTTGGTTTATTTGCAGACTGCCCAGCGGCTAAACTCTCACCAGTTCTTGTTCTTCTCCCGTTTCCACTTCACCCTCCATTATCTTTCCGGGGAGAAGAACATCCGTGACGACGCTCTCTCCTGCTCCGTAGTGTCATCAGTAGAGGAGGAGCCTTGGCTAATTGTCCCTTCGGAGAGCCTGAGGATCGTGGCCCTGGTTTTGCTAGAGTCTGTGCCCCCAGGCAAGACTTTTATGCGATCTAATTTGCGACTGGAGGTTCTCTCTTGGGCTCACTCGTCCAGGGTGGATGGACATTTTGGGACCAAGAGGACATCTGAGCTTCTGGCGAGGATGTACTGGTGGCTGCATATGGCCCGTGACGTCGGAGACTATATTCGGGCGTGTGTCTCCTGCGCCAAGAATAAGTCTCCACGACAACAGCCTGCTGGGTTACTTTATCCCCTGCTGGTGGTGGACAGGCCCTGGGAAATGGTCCGAATGGACTTCGCGGTGGGCTTACCCAAGTCCCATAGCTGCACCATTATTTGGGTAATCACCGACCATTTTTCCAAAATGGTGCATCTGGTGCCTCTTCCACTGCTACGTTCTGCACGGGCCTTGGCGACGTTGTTTATTAAGCACGTTTTCCGCCTACATGGTATGCCAGACAAAATTATCAGTGACCGGGGTCCCCAGTTTGCGTCTCAGTTCTGGAGAGAGCTTTGTTGTCTACTCAGCATCGAGCTGAGCCGTAGCAGACTCCACTGGGCAGACTCCAATCCTCCTTAACTACGGCCAGCATCCACGAGTTCCTATGCCCTTGCCCGTGTCTTCCGCCGACTCCAGGGTGGCAAACTGGGCTGTGGAGACACGTGACATTTGGGACAGCACACAGGATGCCATCCGGGCCTCCAAGGAGAGAATGAGGGTCTCCGCCGATGCACATCGGCGCCCCGCTCCGACCTTTGCTCCTGGCGACTTAGTGTGGCTCTCTGCCCATAATATCAGGCTGCGAGTTGAGTACACTAAGTTTGCGCCTCGCTACTTAGGTCCCTTCAAGGTCCTGGAACAGGTTAACACTGTGGTCTACCATTTGGCTCTTCCTCCATGCCCAGGTATCACCGACACCTTTCATGTGTCCCTCCTAAAGCCCGTTCACATGTCCAGGTGTTCTGGGTCATCTACCCGGACATCGGGTTCATCCACGGACGAGTATGAGGTGAACGCTATCATAGTGTGTAAGGTGGTACGTAGAGAACAACAAGAAAAGCCTACTGACAATATATGCACACCAATAATACTGTATAAAGTTAATAAAATACAAAACTGATTTTATTGAACAATCCAACAACATCACAAACAGTTAAAACATAATTACAAAGTACACACCATCCATAATACACAGGAATCGAGATCAAATGACATTATATATAATATAAAATGTAATATTCCCCCCGCACATGACGTGCACCCACCCCAAACTACTGGCTCATGGGAGAGTAAAAACTGTCAAGGAATGGTTATGATGTAATGTGCTGGGTGGCCACACACCAGCAGACTGTGTGAAAATAAATAAAACCAAACCATGACCCAATGATACGATACAAAACCAGCCAGGAATGGGGAAGGGGGAAAGGGATAAAGGGTTAATAATATTAATAAGTTATTATTAACCCTTTATCCCTTTCCCCCTTCCCCATTCCTGGCTGGTTTTGTATCGTATCATTGGGTCATGGTTTGGTTTTATTTATTTTCACACAGTCTGCTGGTGTGTGGCCACCCAGCACATTACATCATAACCATTCCTTGACAGTTTTTACTCTCCCATGAGCCAGTAGTTTGGGGTGGGTGCACGTCATGTGCGGGGGGAATATTACATTTTATATTATATATAATGTCATTTGATCTCTATTCCTGTGTATTATGGATGGTGTGTACTTTTTAATTATGTTTTAACTGTTTGTGATGTTGTTGGATTGTTCAATAAAATCAGTTTTGTATTTTATTAACTTTATACAGTATTATTGGTGTGCATATCTTGTCAGTAGGCTTTTTCTTGTTGTTCTCTACAGTTTAATTACTGACCTTGCACCCATTATCCGCTTTATTGTTACATGGCGGTGCACCCATTACTTTGTTTATTCATGTAAGGTGGTACGTGGCAAAAAATTCTATTTGGTGGATTGGAATGGTCATGGTCCAGAGGACAGGTCCTGGGAGCCTGTTCAGCACATTCGGGCTCCGCAGCTCATTGCGGCATTCGAGCGTAGCAAGGCCCAAGGATGTGAGGGGCCCTAGGAGGGGGGTAATGTTAGATGTCAAGTTTCCGCCGCTGCACAGGGGGAATCTCTAATCACTACCGCTACGGTTTCCCATTCTCCTCCAGCCGCAGTGGAGCCTGCTCAGCAGAGACGTCGGTCCCAGCGCGTGGCTCAGGCAGATACTGTGCGTTTGGTTACTGCGGTCCTTCCAGGCTAAGTCATTGTAACAAGCACTGATCAGCGGCGAGCAGGCGCTCCTGAGACTAAGGGTACCGTCTCACAGTGGCACTTTTGTCGCTACGACGGTACGATCCGTGACGTTCCAGCGATATCCATGTGATATCGCTGTGTCTGACATGCAGCAGCGATCAGGGACCCTGCTGAGAATCGTACGTCGTAGCAGATCGTTTGGAACTTTATTTCGTTGCTGGATCTCCCGCTGTCATCGCTGGATCGTTGTGTGTGACAGCGATCCAGCGATGCGTTCGCTTGTAACCAGGGTAAACATCGGGTTACTAAGCGCAGGGCCGCGCTTAGTAACCCGATGTTTACCGTAGTTACCAGCGTAAAAGTAAAAAAAAACAAACAGTACATACTCACATTCCGGTGTCTGTCCCCCGGCGTTCTGCTTCTCTGCACTGTGAGCGCCGGCCGGAAAGCGAGCACAGCGGTGACGTCACCGCTGTGCTTTCCGGCTGGCGCAGACACAGTGCAGAGAAGCAGAACGCCAGGGGACAGACACCAGAATGTGAGTATGTACTGTTTGTTTTTTTTTACTTTTACGCTGGTAACCACGGTAAACATCGGGTTACTAAGCGCGGCCCTGCGCTTAGTAACCCGATGTTTACCCTGGTCACCCGGGGCCTTCGGCATCGTTGGTCGCTGGAGAGCTGACTGTGTGACAGCTCCCCAGCGACCACACAACCACTTACCAACGATCACGGCCAGGTCGTATCGCTGGTCGTGATCGTTGGTAAATCGTTTTGTGAGACGGTACCCTAAGTCCTGCTTTTGTTCTTCTGAGCATGCCCAATGGACGACCTCTCATTGGTCCTGTGGCAGCTCCTATTGGACCACTAGGAAGGTCCCGGAGTGCTTCAGCTATAAAAGGTTCGCATGGCCATGCGCTAGTATAAATCTGTAATCGTGTGTGTGTGGTTGTATGCCTGTTCTGGTGATTGCTCCTTAATCATTCCCATTCCTAGAGTTGTTGAATGTTCGCGAATGTTGGAGCTACCTAGTGCCTGACAGTGTTATCCTTAACACAAGAGCACGATCCTTACTGCGCCTAACCAGCAGCGACCGCCAGTGCGGCGCCATGCGCAATTAGAGCGCTTTCCTAACCCTTGTAAGGCTGGTTCGTGGCGTCCGCCAGAGTGGCACTGTATGCACTCTGTGCAGTAATCTTTAATTAGTCCTGACAACCGGTCAGTGTAGGGTGGGAACTCCCGCTTGATCTCAGCATCTGACTCAGGGCGTCCTCAGGCGCGGGCTCAAAAGCCACCGAGGGTCAGAGCGGGATCAATCACCAGCATAGTGGGGGTGAATTTCAAGGATCCCACTAGCGTCCATCTGCTGCACCCTGTGACTGCTAACAGGGCACAGCATTTCCTTAGTTTCCCTGCGACTCTGTGAAGCAACAGAGTTTGCATCAGTTCATACCGGGTGATGGAACCCGAGTTTAGTCCGGCGTAGTACCGCCATATAGTGCCGCCATTACCTAGCAGCATGTTCCATCTCTGCAAGGTGGACCCCGGGCTGCGAACGCACTTTTTATTATCTTTGTATTTATTCGGTGCGTTCCGCCAGCCCTAACGGTAAGTGCTCAGTGTACAATACAAGAATGTTATACGACCCCTGGCAAAAATTATGGAATCACCGCCCTTGGAGGATGTTCATTCAGTTGTTTAATTTTGTAGAAAAAAAGCAGATCACAGACAGGGAACAAAACTAAACTTTCAAATGGCAACTTTCTGGCTTTAAGAAACACTCAAAGAAATCAAGAAGAAAAAATGTGGTAGTCAGTAATGGAATTACTCAATTCTGAGGAAAAAATTATGGTATTGTGAAAAACAAACAAACAAAAAAACACTCCAACACATCACTAGTATTTTGTTGCACCACCTCTGGCTTTTATAACAGCTTACAGCCTCTGAGGCATGGACTTAATGAATGTCAAACAGTACTCTTCATCAATCTGGCTCTAACTTTCTCTGATTGCTGTTGCCAGATCAGCTTTGCAGGTTGGAGCCTTGTCATGGACCATTTTCTTCAACCTCCACCAAACATTTTCAATTGGATTGAGATCCGGACTATTTGCAGGCCATGACATTGACCTTAAGTGTCTTTTTTTAAAGGAATGTTTTTACAGTTTTTACTCTATGGCTGGATGCATTATCATCTTGGAGAATGATTTCATCATCCCCAAACATCCTTTCAATTGGTGGAATAAGAAAAGTGTCCAAAATATCAACATAAACTTGTGCATTTATTGAAGATGTAATGACAGCCATCTCCCCAGTGCCTTTACCTGACATGCAGCCCCATATCATCAATGACTGTAGAAATTTGTATGTTCTCTTCAGGCAGTCATCTTTAAAAATCTCATTGGAACGGCACCAAACAAAAAGTTCCAGCATCCTCACCTTGCCCAATGCAGATTCGTGATTCATCACTAAATATGACTTTCATCCAGTCATCCACAGTCCACGGTTGCTTTTCCTTAGCCCATTGTAACCTTGTTTTTTTTCTGTTTAGATGTTAATGATGGCTTTCATTTAGCTTTTCTGTATGTAAATCTCATTCTCTTTAGGCGGTTTCTTACAGTTAGGTCACAGACGTTGACTCCAGTTTCCACCCATTCGTTCCTCATTTGTTTTGTTGTGCATTTCCTGTTTTAGAGACATATTGCTTTAAGTTTCCGGTCGCTTTGATGTCTTACTTGGTCTACCAGTATGTTTGCCTTTAACAACTTTCCCATGTTGTTTGTATTTTGTCCAGATTTTAGACACAGCTGACTGTGAACAACCAACATCTTTGCAACACTGTGTGATGTTTTACCCTCTTTTAAGTGTTTTATAATCCTCTCCTTTGTTTCAATTGACATCTCTCATGTTGGAGCCATGAGTCATGTCAGTCCACTTGGTGCAACAGCTCTCCAAGGTGTGATCACTCCTTTTTAGATGCAGACTAATGAGCAGATCTAATTTGATGCAGGTGTTAGTTTTGGGAATTAAAATTTACAGGGTGATTCCATACTTTTTATCTCAGAATTGAGTGATTCCATAATTTTTCCCCTATGCTTGGGTAAAAAAAGTAACTATTACCGACTACCACATTTTTTGTTCTTGATTTCTTTTAGTGTTTCTTATAGCCAGAAAGTTGGCATTTGAAATGACTTTAGTTTTGTTCCATGTCTGTGATCTGCTTTTTTTCTACAAAATTAAATAACTGAATGAACATCCTCCAAGGCCGGTGATTCCATAATTTTTGTGAGGGATTGTATAGCCTTTTTCTAGAAGTGATCAAAAAATTTAATGTACCCCCAAATGTTACCAATAAAACCCTTAATTTATCCCACATTAAACAATTCCCCACTCAGGTCCATCATCTGTCACTTGAACTATTAGGGGTTTCCACTTAACTAGTAGAACAAAAACTTTGGCTCCCACCCCCTAAAATAAAATCCAGTGAATTCTGTGCTCCCAAATACATTGTGCCTAAGCCACAGTAAGCGGCCACATGTCTGGCAATTATTGTAATGGAGAGAAGGTACTTAATTTACGGCTGAGTATCACCAGAAGCACAAGTTGGGCACAATGTATGGGGGTGCTACAATATATGGGGGCTCTATACTGTATTGGGACATAATGCATGTGCACTAGACTGGCAGATTTGCAATTCTCCAGAAAAAAAGCCTGGCATGGATGTTACAAAATAGTCACTACAGATGTAGATGAATTCAATTTCTATAATGGGGTCACATTTGGGAGTTTTCTGTCGTTCCGGCACATTAGGTGCTCTGCAACTGTCGCTCATAAATTATTCTATGTTCCAAAAGCCATAAAGTGCTCCTTCCTTCTCAGCCATGACATGTGGCCTAACAGTATTGGGCAGCACCACATTTAAATTGTGCAGTAAATTGTGAAGTTTAATTTCACCTATTAACCCTTGTATACCTGATAAATTTGCAGCAAATACAAAAATTACATTTTTACCAATAAAATTTCATATTTCCACGTCTCAATGTATTAACTTTTGTGAGACACCTATAGGGTCAAAATACGCACTAGACCCCTAGATGAGTTCCTTGAGGAGTCATGTTTCCAAAATGGGTTCACTTGTGTTTTTTTTGTTTTTGCTGTTTTTACATGTCAGGGGCTCTTCAAATGCAACATGGCATTCACAAACTATCCCCAGCAAATAGCGCTTTTTCTTTCCTAGCCCTGCCATGTGCCCAAGCAGAACTTTTGAACAAATGTTACAACTATTATGAAGTACAATATGTCATGAGAAAACAGTCTAATATCAGGGGGATTCGTTGAAGCTTTCCAGAGTTATTGCTACTTAAAGCGACACTGATCATATTTTAAAAAATTGGCCTGGTCATTAATTTCAAAATTGGCTCACGGAGGGGTTAATATACACAGTATATTGTGACAGGATCACTGGCACTGTATGTGAGGGGAGATATGTGTCACGGAGATTGCTTTCCTCCATGATCCAGAAACCCATAAGTTTAATTTCAGTATGCTATGTGCTGAAGGAGTTAAGCGGCTATTTTATGGGCGGGTTTTAGCTGAGTAGGTAAGAGATGGGTGGGGCGCCTATTCACCATATCTCCGCCTCAAGGGTGTGGCTGGGGAAATAAATGTCCAGACAGTTTTTTTTCTGGGTTTGTGTTGTGTGGAGGCAAGGGCAGAACTTTGCATGAACTGTTTACTTTCTTTTTTGAGATAGAATGGCTGTTTTTCTGTTACCATTTTGAGTTTTGGGTCTACAATGCAATGAACCACCCAGAAACTTTAAAACTCCACGTGTGCCTGTGTCTACCTCGAGAAGCAGCTAAGTGAGCCGATCTTCCACAAGTGGTGTTTCAGATGCAGGCAAACGTTCCAGGAACATGAGTAGCAGTGGTGGACAAATCGTATGTCCTGGGTTAAGGCGGCTACGGAGATGGAACGGTCAGACAAAATGGAGGAGCTTATCAAGCACCTGATCCTGAGCCAGCAGCAACAGCACCAGGTACAACAGGAAATAAATAAACTCCTAATACAATAGCGGCAATAACAGCAAAGGCAGATGGAACTCCTGATGGGCGATGTCTGCAGCAGAGAGACCATCCCTCCCCCACATCAAGGTGATGACTCGTACGTCCAGAAAGAGGTAAGACGAGTAATGCAAAAGATGAGCCCAGGGGATGATATAGAGGCATTTTTGACTGTTTTTGAATGGGTTACAGAGCTGGAGAGGCTGTTCTCGGAGCAGTGGGCGGATGTGCTGGCCCCCTTTCTGACAGGTGAACCCCAGAAAGTGTATTTTGGCTTGGCCTTGCAGGATGCCAAGGAATATGCCAAGTTGATAACAGAGATATTGGCACGTTCAGGGGTCACTATGTCTGTCAGAGACCAAAGGGTTCATCACTTGGCGTATTGTAGTGACAAACCTCCCTCCACTCCAGCCCAGATGGTTGAGCGGGTTGTCATGAACACATTTATATTTATTCACTCTCTCCCCAGGCTGGTGCAGACCTAGGTTGCTAAAGGAGACCTCCAAAATGCGGATGACCTGGGAGGCCTTGTAAAAAGGTACCAGGTGGTCGAGAGGTCCCTGAGGAAGCCAGGGGGGTATTACATCTCCATACTGGGATACCCAGCAAGAGCCCAAGTGCCAAAAGAGGGTGACAGAGCTACCACTGGGAGGAGTTTGAGGTCCCAAGGAGCTGCTGAGGGGCAACCAAAGGCTTCTGTTAAAGACTTGATCTGCTGGTGTTGTCACAGTCCTGGACACATAGCGGCCCGATGACCTTTGTCTGCCGAGCAGATGGATTGTAGCTTAGGAAGGCACTGCTCGTATTATGCCTAACAAGCCTGTAGTGTGGACTATCAGCCCGGAGAAGTCATGCCCCGTGACCATAAATGGAGTACTGATATCAGGACTCTTAGACTCCGGGAGTTTGGTGATCCTGATAAAGGCCACACTTCCGCACCAGTTGATCCCAGGGAAACATGTAGGCGTATATGCTGTATCCATGGGGATGCCAAAGACTACCCTGTTGCCAGAGTATTGATTAAACCGAGTCGAGGTACAGAGTCCCATGAGGTGGGGTAGTCAGAGACTTACTACACCCCATGAAAATCGGGACTTTTTGGAAGGCAGGGTTGCCCAGTGGTTCAGGCAGGAGCCAGCGCAACCCTGAGAAATCCCAGTCGCAGTCGGAGATGGAGGAGGTCCCCTTGAGTGTCCTAGCTGGTGATGAGGATGAAACGGTGACCAGTGAGGACGAGGTTCCTGAGCTGGGGTTTTCTGGGGAAAATTTTGAGACTGCTCAAATGTGGGATTTTAACATAAAAGGGGCCTTTAAAAATGTGTCTGTGATAGGGATCCTAAAAGCCGAAGGCGGGTAACACCAGGTGCCCACACTTTGCAGTCAATAGCGAATTGTTGTATAGAGTGACTACACTGTGTGCAGAATTATTAGGCAAGTTGTATTTTAGAGGATTATTTTTATTATTGATCAACAACTATGTTCTCAATCAACCCAAAAGACTCATAAATATCAAAGCTTAATATTTTTGGAAGTTGGAGTGTTTTTTTTTTAGATTTGGCTATCTTAGGAGGATATCGATCTGTGCAGGTAACTATTACTGTGCAGAATTATTAGGCAATTTAATAAAAACTAAATATCTTCCCATCTCACTTGTTTATTTTCACCAGGTAAACCAATATAACTGCACAAAATTTAGAAATAAACATTTCTGACATGCAAAAACAAAACCCCTCAAAATTAGTGACCAATATAGCCACCTTTCTTTATGATGACACTCAACAGCCTTCCATCCATAGATTCTGTCAGTTGCTTGATTTGTTTACGATCAACATTGCGTGCAGCAGCCACCACAGCCTCCCAGACACTGTTCCGAGAGGTGGACTGTTTTCCTTCCCTGTAGATCTCACATTTTACGAGGGACCACAGGTTCTCTATGGGGTTCAGTTCAGGTGAACAAGGGGGCCATGTCATTATTTTCTCTTCTTTGGGACCTTTACTGGCCAGCCACGCTGTGGAGTAGTTGGAGGCATGTGATGGAGCATTGTCCTGCATGAAAATCATGTTTTTCTTGAACGATACTGACTTCTTCCTGTACCACTGCTTGAAGAAGTTGTCATCCAGAAACTGGCAGTAGGTCTGGGAGTGGAGCTTCACTCCATCCTCAACCCGAAAAGGTCCCACAAGTTCATCTTTGATGATACCAGCGCATACCAGTGCCCCACCTCTACCTTGCTGGCGTCTGAGTGAAGCTCTCTGCCCTTTACGGATCCAGCCTCTGGCCCATCCATCTGGCCCATCAAGAGTCACTCTCATTTCATCAGTCCATAAAACCTTTGAAAAGTCAGTCTTACGATATTTCTTGGCCCAGTCTTGACGTTTTATCTTATGTTTCTTGTTCAAAAGTGGTCGTTTTTCAGCCTTCCTTACTTTGGCCATGTCCCTGAGTATCGCACACCTTGTGCTTTTTGATACTCCAGTAACGTTGCAGCTCTGAAATATGGCAAAACTGGTGGCAAATGGCATCTTGGCAGCTTCACACTTGATTTTCATCAATTCCTGGGCAGTTATTTTGCACCCTTTTTGCCCAACACGCTTCTTGCGACCCTGTTGGCTATTTGCCATGAAACGCTTGATTGTTCGGTGATCACACTTCCAAAGTTTGGCAATTTCAAGACTGCTGCATCCCCCTGCAAGACATCTCACAATTTTGGACTTTTCAGAGCCTGTCAAATCTCTCTTCTGACCCATTTTGCCAAAGGAAAGGAAGTTGCCTAATAATTAAGCACATCTTATATAGGGTTTTGATGTCATTAGACAACATCCCTCCATATTACAGAAATGCACATCACCTGATTTACTTAGTTGGCTCTTAAGCAAGCCTGAACAGCTTGGAGTAGGACAACATGTATAAAAAGTATCATGCGATCAAAATACAACTTGCCTGATAATTCTGCACACAGTGTACACTGAGGGAAGGAGAAATAGTGGAGCAGCTGTTGGTTCCAGGGCCATACCAGCGGAGGGTTCTAGATATGGCCCAACTGCATGTTTTTTTTTTCAGTAAATATATTTATTGAAATTTTTAAACAGGAAATACAATAAAAAGAATCATTACAATGTCCAGAGCTATACATTACACCTCTGAGAGCACAGCACAAGTGTAGTTGAACAAGGACTCTGGCACATAAAGGGTACATGCTTCTCATCTTGAGAATCACCTTGGGACATGGACCTTATATACAGAATACAGAACCTGTAAGAAAAGCAATTGTAGAGATAGGAGAAAAGGGGAGAAAGAGAGAAAGAAAAAAAAAAAAGATAAAAAAAAGATAAAAAAAAAGGGGGGGGGGAGGGGGGAATGGGGAAGAAGGGGAGTAAGGAGGGAGAGGGGAGGTGGGGTTAAGGGAGGCAATGTACACGCCCACGTATTGAGAATTATGAGTATGCACGCAGCCAAGTCAGGAACCATGTGCTCTCCTTGAAGGATTGCCAGAGAAACCAGGTGCGTCCCTGGTCATATGCAGCATCACCATCACCCGCCACCAGCGACTCCAGACGATGTAATCTATCCATTTCGGCTATTCATTCCTCCGTGGAGGGGACCTCAGTGGACCTCCAATGTCGGGGAATAACTGCCCTGGCAGCTATTAGGCAAAATCTCAGGATCCCCTTTTTAACGGAAGCTATCGAACTAGGTATCAGGGACAGTAGGGCCATTTGGGGGGAGGGCTCGTGGCGGACCCCAGTCATTAAGTGAAAGGCATCGAAAACTGAGTTCCAGAAGGGTTGCAGGGGACCACAGAACCACCAAACATGAAGCACAGAGCCCGTGGCGGAGCCACATCTCCAGCAGGCGTCTGAGATCTCCGGGTTAATCCTGTGGAGAAGGGTGGGACACCTATACCAGCGTGTCAGTAATTCATAATTCCTCTCCTGCGCCTGACTGGACATCGTCATCTTATGTGCAAGAGTGAAGATTTTCAGACTATCCACCTCAGAAAAGGTGATCCCCAGGTCCCTCTCCCAAGCCTCCATAAATCCAAGCACAGTAGGGGGAAGTGAATTCAAGACCAGGCCATAGAGCACCGAAACCACGTGGGAAGGACCCTCGGTAGGGAGCATCAGGGACTCAAATTCAGTCAGCGCCCCCATCGGCACACTGGAAAGAAAGTTCCGCAATTGCAGAAACTCTAGCCAGGACAGCGGTGTCGTAAGACCAGAACCTCGTAACCCTCGCACGCCGGAGAGCCCCGCAAGCTTATCCTTCACCTGACCCAGTCCCACCCCGTCAAGTCGTGACCAACACAGATACGTAGATCTATTCATTGCTGGGGGAAAGGCCGGATTGTCAAAAAGGGGACTCAGTCTGCTCAATCGGGAGGTCAGGCGTAATTTCACATAGGATCTATCCCAAAACCTCAAAACAATCTGTGTGAGTGGAGCAAAACTCGACACAGGTGGGCGTCCGGTCCCCCCCAGCCAAGGCAGCCAGTACAAAGAAGAGGGCGAAAAAACTTTCTCCAGGAGCACCCACTGTTTATGAGCATCACTGAACCTCCAGTCGACAATCCTAGAGAGCAAGACTGCCTGATAATAACGTTTAAAATCAGGAAGGCCTACTCCCCCTTTAGTCTTGGGAATCGAGTCCGCGGCTTCTTAGTTCCCCAAATAAAGCTATTGATGGCCGACTGCAGGAAAGCAAAAAAAGCAATCAGGAACCTGCACTGGAGCAGTCTGAAAGAGATAGAGGAATCGGGGTAAAATATCCATTTTGACCACTCCCACCCGTCCGAACCAGGATAGCTGAAGTCTGCCATACCGTTTAAGGTCCGAGATAGTTTTCTGCAGGAGCGGGACGTAGCTCAGAGCATATGTTGCGCTAATGTCAGCAGGTATTAAGACTCCTAAATATTTTAAGGCGTCGGTCTTCCACTTAAAAGAGGACGCCTGGAGCTGAGAGACTAGATCATCAGGCAGAGAGATATTGAGCGCCTCCGTCTTGAAGTAGTTGACTTTAAAGTTTGAAACCTCCCCGAACCTACGGAACTCACGGAGGAGTACAGGAAAAGCCACAGTCAGGTTGGTAATGCACAGCAATAAATCATCCGCATACAGGGATATCTTAAACTCATGTTGGCCAATCCGCAGACCCTCAATATCAGGTGTCTTCCCTAATGCCACTGCCAGATGCTCCATCGCAAGGATATAAAGTAAGGGGGAAAGGGGGCAACCCTGATGGGTCCCGTTTCTTATGTCAATGGGCGGGGAAAGGGTGCCGTTCACTCTAAGACGGGCAATAGGCCTATGATACAGAGCAAAAATCCTCTCCAACATGTTAGGTCCCACTCCCAGTTGCTTCAGGGAGGCACGTAGAAAGGTCCAACCTAGGCAATCAAACGCCTTCTCAGCGTCAATAAATAATAAACATGCTGGTACCTTTCCTGTGTGCATGTACGAGGTCAGAAGCAACCTCTTCACCGTGTTATCCTTGGCCTCCCTGTGCGGCACAAAGCCCACCTGATCACTATGGATGGACCCGGGGAGAATAGGGTTCAGTCTACCAGCTAACACTTTCGCGAACACCTTCACATCCACATTAATGAGGGATATAGGCCTATAGCTTGCACACAATAGGGGATCTTTTCCCGGTTTAGGAATCACGGTGATTGTGGCCATCAGCGTTTGAGGGGCAAAGGGGCAGTTGGCCAAAATGGAGTTAAACAGTTTGGTCATGAAGAGGACCAGGGAATTTGCATATAACTTATAGAAGGCGGCGGAGAATCCGTCAGGACCAGGGCTTTTACCATTAGTCAACGATTTTATCATGTCTAAAACCTCCTGTTCCGAGAGAGGACTCTCCAGGACCTCAGACTCCTCCTCCGACATATGCGGGAGCTCAGTGTCCCTGATGTAGTCGTCCACCCGTGCTTGAAACTCGGAAGGGGACATATCAGACAACGGGAAGCTTAAATTGTAGAGAGAGTCGTAATATGCTCTGAATGAGTCCACAATCTCCACAGGAAAATGGACCAGTTCACCCGTAGCACACCCCATGGTATGGATATAAGTGGTGGGGGCAGGGGGGTGCAAAAACCTCGCTAGAGCTCTCCTAGGTTTATCAGAGTACTTGTACAGAAATTTATGAAAGCGGTCCCTCTGTCGTGCTAACGTCGTGTCCAACAAGGCACTCAACTCACAGCGTGCCCGGAGGAGATCAGCCAGCACCCCAGCATCTCCAGTCCGTCTATGATCCAACTCCAGAATCGGGACACGAGTCATCAAACCCACAATGTTAGCCTCCCTCTCTCTCTTCAGTCGGGCCCGCTGTTGTATAAATACTCCCCATATAACTCCTTTCAAAGCCTCCCATTGATATGGGATGGCCGTGGGGTCATGCTTGTGAAAATCTAGAAAGTCCGAGATTGCTGTTCGCATGGCCGCCTGACACATTAGATCTCCAAGGAGACCAGGGTTTAAGGACCAGGTCCATTCTCTCGGAGAAAGGCTCGGCAGCCGGAGGGAGAGCAAAACCGGGGCATGGCCTGACCACAACATCATGTCAATGTCAGACTTTGGGTCAAGAGACAGGAGCCCGTGGCTGATCAAAAAATAATCCAATCTACTGTAGGAATTATGTACTGTGGAGAAGTAGGTATAATCTCAGGTAGTGGGGTGCAGTAACCTCCATACATCCACCAACCTTGAGTCCGTCAGGGCCCGCCGCAGTCTCTTCAGCTGTGAGAGGGACACCACCGACCTGCCCGAAGAGGAATCCACAGCGCGGTCCAACACCATATTGAAGTCCCCTCCCATAATCACATAGCCTTACGCAAAGGCCGAGAGGTCCTGTAGGTACTTTCTGCACGCTCGGACCTGTTCTTGATTGGGGAGATAAATGTTAGCTATGGTGAACAAATCATGGGCAATTTTAAGCTTCAAAAACACATATCGACCATCAGAATCCACTTTAGAGGCAACTACAGTACCTGAGCCTGTAAAGACTTGTGCAATGCAATGATGACTCCTTTAGACTTGGAGTCAGAGTTACTGCCATGGAACCACTGTGTGTAGTATTTATGGTTGAGTTTAGGGATTCTGTCAGATCGGAAATGCTTCTCCTGCAGCAGAAGTATGTCAACCCGTTTCTTATGCATACCGTATAAAACCTTCGATCGCTTTTCAGGGACATTAAACCCCCTGACATTAAGCGAGCAGAGTTGTAGGGATGCCATAGGAACTATCGGGCCTGCCGGTGGTACAATCGGGTCGGGAAGGAGTAGGAGGGGTGGAAAGTGGGGAAAAATAAAAACAGAGAAAGTAAAGCACCAAGGAAAGATAGTAGTTCAGCCGGAAGACAGGATTCTGACCAAGAAGAAAGAGAAAAACCAAGAAGCCACTAGGCCTCAAGGGTACAGGACAATATCAGAGAAAACTCTGAGAAGTAGTGTCAGAGACACACCCTAGTGGGGAGGTGATTAAGCAGAGAACAACCAGCCGAACCCCTTCAGCATAAAATAAAAAATCCAACTCTACCCAGTAGGCCCATGACCCTGGTAACATAAACATTGTTAACGAACATAACAGCGGATCGTGGGCCAAGTACAT
The DNA here is from genome assembly GCF_051348905.1 of Ranitomeya variabilis. Lineage (NCBI taxonomy): Eukaryota > Metazoa > Chordata > Amphibia > Anura > Dendrobatidae > Ranitomeya > Ranitomeya variabilis. Next base: position 259,954,540 of record NC_135232.1, read on the forward strand.
TTGTCGAAATGAGCAGAGTCATAACAAGCCCCCTAAGGGGTACCATCAAAAGTCAAATTTCAGGAGAAAGAGCAGCGTTAGCCAACATAGAATAACATTAGCACATTAATGTGGTAGAGCAACAGTTGAGCACTGTACATGAGGAATCAATTGAAGTAGGTGGACATTCAAAAATAGTGCAAAATGAGCCACGCTAGGAACCCCGCTCAGGAGTCCCAGGTAGAATCAGATAGAAATGTCACCGCTACAAAACATGTGGCTTCAATCCATCTACAATTAACAGGCTAAAGCAAAGTCACGACCAAGCCCCGCGTGGGAGCCCAGCAACACGGAAGAACAATGCAGGCGGCAAGAAAGCAAAAAGAGAAAAAAGAAAAGGGGCGGTAGTGTTCATAAGGTCTGAATTAGGTGATCAAGTGTCATCAGCATGAGTAACAGAGGCACGTCTATGGTGGGAGCCCCGGTTCCTCTTTCCTAGCGACCCGGCGGGGGGCTACCAGCACGGCGTGGGCTCCATAGGTCAGACGCAGTAAGGCGAGGCCAGTCTCCAAGTGCGACCATAGGTAAGCCCAGTGCAGCGGTGAAGTTCTGCAGATCTGACGGGTATCTCAAAATTATCAATCCTTTATCACTGCGTACTTGTAACTGAAATGGGTAAACCCAACTGTAGGGGATCTTATTTTCCCGCAGCACCTCCAGGAGGGGGCGCAGAGCCCTCCGTTTAGCAAGGGTGAAGCGTGAGAGGTCAGACAAGAGAAGGACATCAGACCCATTAAAGTCAATAGCATCGTGGTCCCTCGCCTTACGCATGATGTCATCCTTAGTTTGGAAGTAGTGAATCCTACAGATGACGTCCCTCGGCTTAGATGTATCAGGGTTCTTTGGGCCTAGCGAGCGGTGGGCTCTGTCAATTTCAATGTGTTCAGTGGGTGACCTCCCTAAGAGAGAATTGAAAATGCCATGGAGGGCCGAGGAGAGGTCACGCGGGGCTACGGACTCAGGGATCCCACGGAGCCTGATATTATTCCTCCAGTTCCTGTTCTCAGAGTCCTCCAGCATATCCAGGACCACATTGAAAGTCTCCGAGTGTAGGTCCAGAAGCTACTGCTGACCCTGCAATTGTGAGGAAAGCGACTCCACTTTAGCTTCTAATGCAGAGACAGTGGTGGTAAGATGGGACACGTCCTCCTTAAGGGACCCCACTTCACTCCTACACACTGCCTCCAGACGCTGTATATAGCCCTCCATGTCAGCCTTTGTAGGGAAGGCACTCAGCTGCGCTCTTGCGCTCTTGCATGTTTTGATGGGACAAATGGGGGTGGAGAAAATGCAGGAGAGATTATTGCAGATTGTCTTGGCTGGGATGTTATCAGGAGGTCATGAATTTTTGTAGGTCCTGCCCCACCTGCCAGATAACCACTCCCTCTTTGCATATCCGAAATCCTCTAGTCCTGTTACTGGTAATAGACATCCCATTTGAGCGAATTGCCAGGGACCTAGTAAGTTCTTTAGTTAAGTCTGCATGAGGACAACAATATATCCTAGTGGTCATGGACTACGCGACCCAGTACCCTGATGCAGTACCCCTAAGGAACTCTTAGGCTAAGAGTATCGCCTGGGAACTTGTTCATATTATTGCTAAGATGGGCCTGTCGAAGGAGATTCTGACAGACCAGGGAACCCTCTTCATGAGCAACATAATGAAAGAGCTTTGTTGGGTTCCCCAGATTGCCCAGCTGTGAACCTCTGGGTACCATCCACATACCAACAGCCTAACAGAGCGCTTCAATAAAACCTTGAAAGCTCAAAAAGGTCCTTGAGAAGGACGGTCAAGACTGGGGCTACCTTCTTACGTTTCTGCTCTTCTCCATCAGGGAAGTTCCCCAGGCCTCTACTGGCTTCTCGCCGTTCGAGCTCCTGTATGGTCGACACCCTCGAGGGCTCCTGGATATTGCCAAGGAAACATAGGAAGCCGAGGTCACGCCACACCCGAGCATCATAGAGCATATCGCCCAGCTGCAGGAGGGAATGGCAAAAGTGATGCCTATCGTGAAGGAACATCTTCTCCAGGCACAGGAAAGGGTGTATAACCGATCAGCGAGGCTGAGGCAGTTCCAGCCTGGGGACCGTGTGCAGGTGCTTATCCCCACAGTGGAGAGCAAGTTCCTAGCCAAGTGGCAAGGCCCATATGAGGTGGTGGAAAAACTGGGCAAAGTTAATTACAAGGTACACCAGCCGGGCCAAAGAAAGCTACACCAAGTCTATTATGTGAACTTGCTCAAACCCTGGCGAGACTGAGAATTACTGGACATCCCTTGCCTGGGAGCCGGTCCCAAAGTCACAGTAGACGATATCACCATCGCAGAGACTTTGACGCCGGCCCAGAGGCAACAGTGTCGGGAGCTGTTGCAGCAGAACAGTGCAACCTGTTCTCAGAGTTGCCGGGGCATATGCAGGTGGTGGAGCATGATGTGTTGACAGAACCACATGTAAGAGTGAACCTCAAGACCTATAGAATTCCGGAAGCACGGATAGAGGTGATATCAAATGAGGTGAAGAGGATGCTAGACCTCAGGGTGATAGAGGAGTCCAAAGGCCACATGACAAGTTATTGAGACATTTACATTTTTTGGGGGGGAATACCCACCACTGTTGACTTTTGTTTCAGTAAATTATTTGTGCTTATGGAATCAACATTCCACTTCTACTTAAATGTCCTACTGTCATGATAAAATATCAATGTAGAGTGAACTTTGTACGTTTTCCATAAATTTTACCCAAAAGCCAAATATCATTAACTTTTTATGAGCTGCATATACACTGCTCAAAAAAAATAAAGAGAATGTTAAAATACCACATCCTAGGTATCACCAAATGAAATATTCAACTTGCAAATCTTTATATTCATTGCATAGTGGAATGCTTTGAGATAAAAAAAAAAACATAAAAATGATCAATGTAAATCATAATATCCAATGAAGGTCTTGATTTGGAATTGTCATGATCCAGTCCGGGGTTTGTTTCTGATTATTCTCTCCCCGGGATGGTCATGCGGGGGTTATTCTTCCTTGCCTCATTTTGAGATCTGTCTGGCTATTTCAGTCTGCTGTTACCTGCAAGCAGTGTCAGTTATAGTTCATATCTTTGGCTTGAGCAGCTGACCTGTTATACCCTGATTTGTCCTCGGCCCATTTACCTAGGTCCCGTTCCTGTTTTCCCCTGTGACTTCGCTTGTTGTAGTACTTGCTCTACATGTTGTGAACCCCTGGTATTTGACTCGGCTTGTCCTCTGATCTGTTCTACTGTCTTGCGTCTCTGGCTTTCCTGCTCCTGATCAGCTCTGACTTCTTTGGCCTGTTTCTGACCGAGTATTGCTGTGACCTCTGGAACTTCGTTCCCTCTCTTTTGCTGACCTGGCTTTTTCTGACTACTCTTTCGCCACCTAGTAGCTTCTGCCTGCTGCTGTGTGATTTCACTGTGAGTGTACCTGTTTTCCTTCACCAGTAGCCCCTTGTGGAGGTTGTGTGCTACTGCGCTGCAGCAGGCATTACATTATAGCTGAACTATTCGTTTAGAGGAGTTTTTCATTTTTTCCCTGGCTATGGATCCGCTGAGCAATCTGGCTGACCAGGTGTCCAGTTTGACCCAGATGATGCGGGAATTGTCGGTGGAGCATAGGGCCCTGGCCACGTCCCATACTCAATTACAGAAAGAATTGACGGAGATGGTTAAAACTGTGCAGGGTGCCAAGCCACATGTTGCGATTCAGTAGATGTCGCCCTGCACTCTCCTGAACCCTCGGTCAAACTTCCTGTCACCTTTGCTGGTGAGAAGGATAAGTTTCGTACGTTTAGGGAGAGTTGCAAATTGTTGTTTTCAATTAGACCTCGATCCTCTGGGGATGAGTCAGTGGGTAGGAATAATTATATCCTTACTCCGAGAAGGTCCCCATTCTTGGGCTTTCTCTTTGCCCCCCTCTGCCCCTGAACGGATGTCAGTGGATAGGTTTGTTGAGGTCCTAGGACTTATCTATGATGAACGAGACCATGTTAGGGTGGCAGAGGATACTATCATGGGTCATGCTCAGGGAAAGCTCTCAGCAGAGTGGTATTGCTCAGAGTTTAGACGATGGTCCCTAAAAGTCTCAAGGAACGACTCTGCACTCAGGTGCCAGTTCCGGAGGGGACTGTCTGACCATTTGAAAGATGCTGTGGCTCTCCATCCACCACCTAGTTCTTTAGAGGAGGCTATGATTCAGGCCATCTGGATGGATTGAAGACTCAGAGAGAGGGGTGTCATGCAGCGAGAAGGTCCTTTGCTTCAGAGTAACCCTGATGTACGCCTCAGTCTGAGCCCATGGAGGTGGGGGTCAACACCGTCAAGGAAAGGGAGAGGAGACGACGACGTGATGGGAGACTCTGCTTCTATAGTGGTAGTCCGGGGAACTGGAAGAAGGACTGTCCCTCCTGTCCTCCGACTCCCAAGGTGCCGGGAAACGCCTAAGTCTGGGTTACTGTCCAGACTCTCAGGTACCTTTGTCCTCTGCTCTTAGACTACTGTTGGAAGTAGAACTTTCTGTCAAGAACGGTTGTACCTCCACTTTGGTGGACTGTGGTTCATCTTTAAACTTGATTGACTCTGATTTGGTGGCCAAATGTAAGATAGGGACAGTCAGGTTGGAAACTCCCATTTATATCGTGGCCATTGATAAAACACCCCTTACTAACAATGTTGTTAAGTTTATCTCTGAGGAGTTTATCCTTAAGATGGGGTCCTGTCATCAAGAACGCATTACATGTTTTAATATGGACAATCTACCTGCGGGACTGGTGTTGGGGTTTTCCTGGTGATCGTTACATAACCAGATCATTGATTGGGAATCTCGGGGCATTGTTAATTGGGGTCCATTGTTCTACAAATTGCCTTCTTAATGTGTCTGTGTTATCCGTCAGCATGGAGGGCATTCCGGAGTACCTGAAGGATTTTGAGGATATATTCTCTGAAAAGGAGGCTGAGGTTCTACCACCACACCGCCCATTCGATTGTGCTGTTAATCTTGTCCCTGGTGCCAAACTGCCCAAGGCCCGTTTATACAATTTCTCCGGCCCTGAGCGGGTCTCAAGGGCCCACCACGTTAACCAATTTAAGACCCTGTGCCTTCTTTTCTATAAAGTCTTCCTCTGCGGAAAGGAATTACGATGTGGGTAACCGGGAGTTACTAGCCATTAAATTGGCTTTTGAAGTATGGAGGCATATTTTGGAGGGGGCTGTCCATCGAATCACGGTCATCACGGACCACAAGAACCTGTCTTATATGAGTCGGCCAAACGTTTAAGCCCAAGGCAGGCGAGGTGGTCAAATTTTTTTTATTTCAGTTTTCCATCACTTTTAGGCCTGGATCCAAGAATGTGAAGGCGGATACCTTATCCCACAGCTTGGATCCAATATCTCCTCCTGAACCTCTTTCCTACATTCTTCAGCACGAAGTGGTTGTGGCTGGAGTTTCCTCGGCGTTAGAGCAGGAGATTCGGGAGGCCCATTCTCTTGCTCCTCTGTCCATGCTGGATAATAAGTTTTTTTTTGCCTGTCCAGTATCGGTTAAGGGTGCACTGGGAATTCCATGACTCGGCTCTTAGTGGGCATCCGGGAATCTCGGCCACACGCAAAGCCATCTCTAGGCTGTTTTGGCGGTCTTCATTGGCTTCTGATGTTGCTGTATTTGTGTCTTTCTATGAGACATTTGCCCGCGCTAAAACCTCCCGTAAACGTGCGGCTGGGAAATTGGTTCCATTGCCAATTCCAAAAAAACCTTGGAGCCATCTGTCCATGGCTTTTATCACGGACCATCCTCCTTCTACTGGTAAAACTGTGGTCTGGGTGGTGGTGGATAGGTTCAGCAAACAAGCGCATTTTGTACCATTGGCGGGGCTGCCTAACGAGGAAACTTTGTTGAAACTTTTTATCGAGCATGTTGTGCGATTACATGGTGTGCCTGTGATGGTGGTCTCTGATACAGGGGTACAATTTGTATCTAAGTTCTGGAGAGCTTTTTGTAAAAGGCTGGGTATCAGTTTGACCTTTTCTTCAGGCTATCATCCTGAGACCAACGGTCAGACTGAGAGGACCAATCAATCTTTAGAGCAGATTTTATGGTGCCTTGCCACGTCTCGTCAGGATGATTGGTGCTCTTCATTACCATTGGCAGAATTCGCATTTAATAATTGAATTTATCAGTCCACTGGTACTCCCCATTATTTTGAAATTATGGTTTCCACCCCCATTTTGGTGAATTTTCTCGGCTGGATTCAGGGTGTCCTGGTGCTGATGTTGCAATTCATCGGTTGGGGGAGGTCTGGGAGGGGGTCCAAAGAAACATTGGGGAGGCTTAGGGCAAGTATAAATTTTTTGCTGGTAAACGACGGTCGGTGGGGCCGGATTTCCAGATGGGGGATAAGGTATGGTTATCCACTAAGAATATAAGGTTGATGATTCCTTCTGCTAAATTGGGTTCCAAATTTATTGGACCTTACAACATTTTGGAGGTAGATAAATGTGTTGCCTTTTGCCTGCGCTTGCCCCTGTCGCTGTGGATCCCCAATGTATTCCATAAAGCTCTTTTGAAACTGTGGGTAACCTACCCAGGGGACCCTCCATCTCCTCCACCTCCTGTTTTGGTGGATGATCAGACTGAGTTTGAGGTGGAATGGATCGTGGATTCTTGGATGCTCCACTGTTTACTTCAGTATCTGGTCCATTGGAAAGGTTATGGTTCGGAGGATTGGTCTTAGGTACCGGCTTGCTCAGTCCATGCAGATTGGTTTGTCTGGGCCTTTCATGCTCTGTATCCGGGGAAACCTGGGGTCCGGTAGCCCTCCATTGAGAGGGAATACTGTCATGATCCAGTCCAGGGTTTGTTTCTGATTAATTCTCCCCGGGATGGTCATGCGGGGGTTGATCTTCCTTGCCTCGTTTTTGGATCTGTCTGGCTATTTCAGTCCGCTATTACCTGCAAGCAGTGTCAGTTATAGTTCCTGTCTCTGGCTTGAGCAGCTGACCCATTATACCCGATTTGTCCTCTGCCCGTTTACCTAGGTCCGTTCCAGGTTTTTCCCTGTGACTTCACTCGTTGTAGTACTTGCTCTCCATGTTGTGACCCCCTGGTGTTTGACTCGGCTTGTCCTCTAACCTGCTCTACTGTCTTTTGTCTCTGGCTTTCCTGCTCCTGATCGGCTCTGACTTCTCTAGCTTGTTTCTGACCACGAGTATTGCAGTGACGTCTGGTACTTCGCTCCCTCTCTGTTGTTGACCTGGCTTTTTCGGACTACTCTTTCGCCACCTAGTGGCTTCTGCCTGCTGCTCTGTGATTTCACTGTGAGTGTACATGTTTTCCTTCACCCACACCCTCTGGTGGAGGTTGGGTACTACTGCGCTGCAGCAGGCATTACAGGAATGATACTCAAGATCAAAGTGAAAAATCAAATTACCGGATGATCCAACTTCAGTGAAAATGCCTCAAGACAAGTAAATGATGCTCAGTAGTGTGTGTGGCCTTTACATGCCTGTATGACCTCCCTACAGCACATGGGCATGGTCCTGATGAGGTGGCGGATGTTCTCCTGAGGGATCTCCTCCCAGACCTGGATTAAAGCATCAGTCAACTCCTTGACAGTCTGTGGTGCAATGTGGCGTCAGTGGATTGAATGAGACATGATGTCTCAGATGTGCTTGATTGGAATAAGGTCTGGGGAAGGGACAGTTCAGTCCACAGCATCAATGCCTTCATCATGCAAAAACTGCAGACACACTTTAACACATGAGGCCTAGCATCATTAGAAGGAACGAGTGTTGATAAATGGCTGCTCATCCAAGTGGAAGAGTGTTTCAAGTGGCGTACCATAAGGTTCTGTCCTGGCCCCAGTGTTGTTCTACATTTTTATAAATTATCTAGATAAGGGAACAGAAGGTAAACTCATCAAATTTGCAAATGATGCAAAGCTAGGAGGGATAGCTAACACTAGAAAAGACAGAGAAAGGAATCAGAAGGATGTAGATAAGTTTGAACAATGGACAGCGACTATTAACCCCTTCACCCCCAAGGGTGGTTTGCACGTTAATGACCGGGCCAATTTTTACAATTCTGACCACTGTGCCTTTATGAGGTTATAACTCTGGAACGCTTCAACGGATCTTGGAGATTCTGACATTGTTTTCTCGTGACATATTGTACTTCATGATAGTGGTAAAAATTCTGTGATAGTACCTGCGTTTATTTGTGAAAAAAACGGAAATTTGGCGAAAATTTTGAAAATTTCGCAATTTTCCAACTTTGAATTTTTATGCAATTAAATCACAGAGATATGTCACACAAAATACTTAATAAGTAACATTCCCCACATGTCTACTTTACATCAGCACAATTTTGGAACCAAAATTTTTTTAGTTAGGGAGTTATAAGGGTTAAAAGTTGACCAGCAATTTCTCATTTTTACAACACCATTTTTTTTTAGGGACCACATCTCATTTGAAGTCATTTTGAGGGGTCTATATGATAGAAAATACCCAAGTGTGACACCATTCTAAAAACTGCACCCCTCAAGGTGCTCAAAACCATATTCAAGAAGTTTATTAACCCTTCTGGTGCTTCACAGGAATTTTTGGAATGTTTAAATAAAAATGAACATTTAACTTTTTTTCACAAAAAATTTACTTCAGCTCCAATTTGTTTTATTTTACCAAGGGTAACAGGAGAAAATGGACCCCAAAAGTTGTTGTACAATTTGTCCTGAGTACGCCGATACCCCATATGTGGGGGTAAACCACTGTTTGGGCGCATGACAGAGCTCGGAAGCGAAGGAGCGCCATTTGACTTTTCAATGCAAAATTGACTGGAATTGAGATGGGACGCCATGTTGCGTTTGGGGAGCCCCTGATGTGCCTAAACATTGAAACCCCCCACAAGTGACACCATTTTGGAAAGTAGACCCCCTAAGGAACTTATCTAGAGGTGTGGTGAGCACTTTGACCCACCAAGTGCTTCACAGAAGTTTATAATGCAGAACCGTAAAAATAAAAAATCATATTTTTTCACAAAAATTATGTTTTCACCACCAATTTTTTATTTTCCCAAGGGTAAGAGAAGAAATGGACCCCAAAAGTTGTTGTACAATTTGTCCTGAGTACGCTGATACCCCATATGTGGGGGTAAACCACTGTTTGGGCGCATGGGAGACCTCGGAAGGGAAGGAGCGCCGTTTGACTTTTCAATGCAAAATTGACAGGAATTGAGATGGGACGCCATGTTGCGTTTGGAGAGCCACTGATGTGCCTAAACATTGAAACCCCCCACAAGTGACACCATTTTGGAAAGTGGACCCCCTAAGGAACTTATCTAGATGTGTTTTGAGCACTTTGACCCACCAAGGGCTTCACAGAAGTTTATAATGCAGAGCCGTAAAAATAAAACAAAAATTTTTTCCCACAAAAATTATTTTTTAGCCCCCAGTTTTGTATTTTCCCGAGGGTAACAGGAGAAATTGGACCCCAAAAGTTGTTGTCCAATTTGTCCTGAGTGCGCTGATACCCCATATGTGGGGGGGAACCACCGTTTGGACGCATGGAAGGGCTCGGAAGGGAAGGAGCGCCATTTGAAATGCAGACTTAGATGGAATGGTCTGCAGGCGTCACATTGCGTTTGCAGAGCCCCTAATGTACCTAAACAGTAGAAGCCCCGCACAAGTGACCCCATTTTGGAAACTAGACCCCCCAAGGAACTTATCTAGATGTGTTGTAAGAACTTTGAACCCCCAAGTGTTTCACTACAGTATATAACGCAGAGCCGTGAAAATAAAAAATCTTTTTTTTTTCCCACAAAAATTATTTTTTAGCCCCCAGTTTTGTATTTTCCCAGGGGTAACAGGAGAAATTGGACCCCAAAGGTTGTTGTCCTAATTGTCCTGAGTACGCTGATACCCCATATGTTGGGGTAAACCCCTGTTTGGGCACACGGGAGAGCTCGGAAGGGAAGGAGCACTGTTTTACTTTTTCAACGCAGAATTGGCTGGAATTGAGATCGGACGCCATGTCGCGTTTGGAGAGCCCCTGATGTGCCGAAACAGTGGAAAACCCCCAATTATAACTGAAACCCTAATCCAAACACACCCCTAACCCTAATCCCAACAGTAACCCTAACCACACCTCTAACCCTGACACACCCCTAACCGTAATCCCAACCCTATTCCCAACCGTAAATGTAATCTAAACCCTAACCGTAACTTTAGCCCCAACCCTAACCCTAACTTTAGCCCCAACCCTAACTGTAGCCTTAACCCTAGCCCCAACCCTAACCCTAACCCTAGCCCTAATGGGAAAATGGAAATAAATACATTTTTTTTATTTTTCCCTAACTAAGGGGGTGATGAAGGGGGGTTTGATTTACTTTTATAGCGAGTTTTTTAGCGGATTTTTATGATTGGCAGCCGTCACACACTGAAAGACGCTTTTTATTGCAAAAAATATTTTTTGCGTTACCACATTTTGAGAGCTATAAATTTTCCATATTTTGGTCCACAGAGTCATGTGATGTCTTGTTTTTTGCGGGACGAGTTGACGTTTTTATTGGTAACATTTTTGGGCACGTCACATTTTTTGATCGCTTTTTATTCCGATTTTTGTGAGGCAGAATTACCAAAAACCAGCTATTCATGAATTTCTTTTGGGGGAGGCGTTTATACCGTTCCGCATTTGGTAAAATTGATAAAGCAGTTTTATTATTCGGGTCAGTATGATTACAACGATATCTCATTTATATTATTTTTTTATGTTTTGGCGCTTTTATACGATAAAAACTATTTTATGGAAAAAATAATTATTTTTGCATCGCTTTATTCTCAGGACTATAACTTTTTTTTTTTTTGCTGATTATGCTGTATGGTGGCTCGTTATTTGCGGGACAAGATGACGCTTTCAGCGGTACCATGGTTATTTATATCTGTCTTTTTGATCGCGTGTTATTCCACTTTTTTTTCGGCGGTATGATAATAAAGCGTTGTTTTTTGCCTCGTTTTTTTTTTTTTTTTCTTACGGTGTTTACTGAAGGGGTTAACTAGTGGGCCAGTTTTATAGGTCGGGTCGTTACGGACGCGGCGATACTAAATATGTGTACTTTTATTGTTTTTTTTTTATTATTTAGATAAAGAAATGTATTTATGGGAATAATATTTTTTTTTTTTTCATTATATTGGAATATTTTTTTTTATTTTTTTTTTACACATTTGGAAATTTTTTTTTTACTTTTTTACTTTGCCCCAGGGGGGGACAATACAGATCGGTGATCTGCCAGTTTGCATAGCACTCTGACAGATCACCGATCTGAGAGAAGCGCAGGCTGCTTCACAGTGCCTGCTCTGAGCAGGCTTCTGTGAAGCCACCTCCCTCCCTGCAGGACCCGGATCCGCGGCCATCTTGGATCCGGGTCTGGAGCAGGCAGGGAGGGAGGTAAGACCCTCACAGCAACGCGATCACATCGCGTTGCTGCGGGGGGCTCAGGGAAGCACTCAGGGAGCCCCCTCCCTGCGCGATGCTTCCCTGCACCGCCGGCACATCGCAATCATGTTTGATCGCGGTGTGCCGGGGGTTAATGTGCCGGGAGCGGTCCGTGACCGCTCCTGGCACATAGTGCCGGATGTCAGCTGCGATAGGCAGCTGACACCCGGCCGCGATCGGCCGCGCTCCCCCCGTGAGCGCCGCCGATCGCGCTGGACATACTATCCCGTCCTTGGTCATGGGGGCCCACCCCACCTCGACGGGATAGTACGTCCGATGTCAGAAAGGGGTTAAAACGGTATTTAATGGAGAAATGCAAGATTTCACAGAATTGGAGGAATAGAACTAAGCAACAGCACGTGTAAAAAAGATTTGGGTATACTAATAGATCACAGACTGCACGAGTCAATAGTGTGATGCAGCAGCAAAAAAAGATAATAAACATGGAAGAGCGCAACATGAGAAGCACCAGGTGGTTTGATTGGGATGTTGTAATGGAAGATGGGGGGAAGTAGCCTCTCTCCTGGAAAGGTTGTGTAGCCCTGCACAGCTCTAGTAGCGGACGTCACCGTGCAATCCTGCTCTGTTGCTCTGGGACTGCTCCTGTGCTGTGCTTCCTGGTCTGGTCACATGGGCCCAAGATCCAGTCACGTGATGCAACTTTACAGGATGTGACTTCACTTTAGGTTCTGTTGCCTGGAGATGATATCTATGGCCCTCAAGCTGCTCGAACCATAATCCCTCAAGGGGAATGTAAACTTTTTTTGGAAAAAATGTGGTCAATTTAACGAGCACTATGGCTATAGACCACACTGCAATAGATTAGCGGTGAACAAACCTTTTATTGACCAGCTGACGACCACCTGAGGAAGTTAGCGGTCCGCTGCCGAAACGCGTAGTGGTTCAATAAAAGGTTTGTTCACCACTAACATATTGCAGTGTGCTTTATAGCCATAGCGCACCTTAAATTGACCACATTATTTCCAAAAAAAAAGCAGCAGCAAAAAAGGCACACACAATTCTGGGATGTATTAAGAGAAGCATAGAGTCTAGATAACGTAAAGTAATTATTCTCCTCTACTCCTCCTTGGTCAGACTTCATCTGGAATACTGTGTCAAGTGCTGGGCACCACATTGAAAAAAAAGAAAAAACATTGAAAAACTGGATCAAATTCAGAGAAGAGCTACCAGGATGGTGAGAAGACTGCAAAGTATTTCCTACGAGGAATGGTTAACCCCTTAATCCCATATGACGTATTTTCCCGTCAAGGTGACCTGGGACTTAATTCCCAGTGACGGGATAGTACGTCATATGCGATCGACCGCGCTCACGGGGGAAAGCGCGGCCGAGTGTCAGCTGACTATCGCAGCGGACATCCGGCACTATGTGCCAGGAGCGGTCATGGACCGCCCCGGCACATTAACCCCCGGCACACTGCGATCAAACATAATCGCAGTGTTCCGGCGGTATAGGGAAGCATCGCGCAGGGAGGGGGCTCCCTGCGTGCTTCCCTGAGACCCTCGGAGCAACGCGATGTGATCGCGTTGCTCCGAGCGTCTCTTACCTCCTCTCCCTGCAGGTGCCCGGATCCAAAATGGCCGCGGGGCTGCATCCGGGTCCTGCAGGGAGGTGGCTTACCAAGAGCCTGCTCAGAGCAGGCGCTGGTAAGCCTACAGCGCTTTAAGTCAGATCGCTGATCTGACAGAGTATTGTGCAAACTGTCAGATCAGCGATCTGTGATGTCCCCCCCGGGACAAAGTAAAAAAAGTTTAAAAAAAAATTCCACATGTGTAAAAAAAAAAAAAAAAACAACTCCTAAATAAAGGAAAAAAAAAATATTCCCATAAATACATTTCTTTATCTAAAATAAAAAAACAATAAAAGTACACATATTTAGCATCGCCGCGTCCGTAATGACCCGACCTATAAAACTGTCCCACTAGTTAATCCCTTCAGTGAACTCCGTAAAAAAAAAAAAAGAGTCAAAAAACAACGCTTTATTATCATACTGCCGAACAAAAAGTGGAATAACACGCGATCAAAAAGACGGATATAAATAACCATGGTACCGCTGAAAACATCATCTTGTCCTGCAAAAAACGAGCCGCCATACACCATGATCAACGAAAAAAATAAAAAAGTTATAGTCCTCAGAATAAAGCTATGCCAAAATAATTATTTTTTTCTATAAAATAGTTTTTATCGTATAAAAGCGACAAAACATAAAAAAATGATATAAATGAGGTATCGCTGTAATCGTACTGACCCAAAGAATAAAACTGCTTTATCCATTTTACCAAATGTGGAACGGTATAAACGCCCCCCCCCCCCCCAAAAGAAATTAATGAATAGCTGGTTTTTGGTCATTCTGCCTCACAAAAATCGGAATAAAAAGCGATCAAAAAATGTCACGTGCCCGAAAATGTTACCAATAAAAACATCAACTTGTCCCGCAAAAAACAAGACCTCACATGACTCTGTGGACCAAAATATGGAAAAATTATAGGTCTCAAAATGTGGAGACGCAAAAACTTTTTTGCTATAAAAAGCGTCTTTTAGTGTGTGACAGCTGCCAATCATAAAAATACGCTATAAAAAACGCTATAAAAGTAAATCAAACCCCCCTTCATCACCCCCTTAGTTAGGGAAAAATAATAAAATTTTAAAAATGTATTTATTTCCATTTTCCCGTTAGGGCTAGTGTTGTGAATTCCGTTCTCGAACTCCCTCCTGTGGTCATGAATGGTACTTCGGTGAGTTCTGTCCGTGGACTCCCTCTGGTGGCTGTGAGTGGAGCTGCTGGTTCTGAGATTCCTTCTCCAGCTGCCCTCGCTTAGGGCTAGGCTGGATTCTCTATTTAACTCCACTCAGATCGTTATTCCTTGCCAGCTGTCAATGTTCTAGTACTGGTTCAGTTCTCTCCTGGATCTTTCTGTGGACCTGTCTACTTCAGCACAAGCTAAGTTCCTGCTTGTTCAATTGTTACATATGGTTTTTCTTGCTAAGTCCTAGTCCAGCTTGCTATCATGAAACTACCTGGCTAGCTGGAAGCTCAGGGGGTGCAGAGTGGCACCACCGCATTATGAGTCGGTGCGGGGGTATTTTTTGCACACTCTGCGTGGCTTTTGTAGCTTTTTGTGTTGACCGCAAAGATCCCTTTTCTATCCTCAATCTGTTTAGTTAGTCTGGCCTCTCTTTGCTAAAACCTATTTCATCCTGTGTTTGTGATTTCCTCTTATCTCACAGTCAATACTTGTGGGGGGCTGCTTTTACCTTTGGGGAAATTTCTCTGAGGCAAGTGAGGCTTTGTTTCCTTTCTTTAGGGGTAGTTAGCTCTTAGGCTGTGAAGAGGCGTCTAGGCAGAGTCAGGCACGCTCCACGGCTATTTCTAGTTGTGTTGGTAGGAATAGGATTTGCGGTCAGCAGAGTTCCCATTTCCCCAGAGCTCGTCCTGATTCCGTGTTTAACTATCAGGTCATTCCTGGTGCACCTAACCACCAGGTCCATAACAGGCTAGGGTTAGAGCTAGGGTTAGGGTTGGGGCTAAAGTTAGGGTTAGGGTTGGGGCTAAAGTTAGGGTTGGGGCAAAAGTTAGGGTTGGGGCAAAAGTTAGGGTTGGGGCTAAAGTTAGGGTTGGGGCTAAAGTTAGGGTTGGGGCTAAAGTTAGGGTTGGGGCTAAAGTTAGGGTTGGGGCTAAAGATAGGGTTAGGGTTTGGATTACATTTACGGTTGGGATTAGAGTTAGGGGTGTGTCAGGGTTAGGGGTGTGGTTAGGTTTACCATTGGGATTAGGGTTAGGGGCGTGTTTGGATTAGGGTTTCAGTTAGAATTGGGGAGTTTCCACTGTTTAGGCACATCAGGTGCTCTCCAAACGCGACATGGCATCCGATCTCAATTCCAGCCAATTCTGCGTTAAAAAAGTAAAACAGTGCTCCTTCCCTTCCAAGCTCTCCCGTGCGCCCAAACAGGGGTTTACCCCAACATATGGGGTATCAGCGTACTCGGGACAAATTGGACAACAACTTTTGGGGTCCAAGTTCTCTTGTTACCCTTGGGAAAAGAAAAATTTGGGGGGCTAAAAATCATTTTTGTGGGAAAAAAAGATTTTTTATTTTCATGGCTCTGCGTTGTAAACTGTAGTGAAACACTTTGGGGTTCAAAGTTCTCACAGCACATCTAGATAAGTTCCTTGGGAGTTCTAGTTTCCAATATGGGGTCACTTATGGGGGTTTCTACTGTTTGGGTACATCAGGGGCTCTGCAAATACAACGTGACCCCTGTAGACCAATCCATCTGTCTGCATTCCAAATGGTGCTCCTTCCCTTCCGAGCTCTGCCATGCGCCCAAACAGTGGTTCCCCCACACATATGGGGTATCAGCGTACTGAGGACAAATTGGACAACAATTTTTGGGGTCCAATTTCTCCTGTTACTCTTGGGAAAATACAAAACTGGGGGCTAAAAAATAATTTTTGTGGAAAAAAAAAATATTTTTTATTTTCACGGCTCTGCATTATAAACTGTAGTGAAATACTTGGGGGTTCAAAGTTCTCACAACACATCTAGATAAGTTCCTTAGGGGGTCTACTTTCCAAAATGGTGTCACTTGCGGGGGGTTTTAATGTTTAGGCACATCAGGGGCTCTCCAAACGCGACATGGTGTCCCATCTCAATTCCAGTCAATTTTGCATTGAAAAGTCAAACGGCGCTCCTTCCCTTCCGAGCTCTGCCATGCGCCCAAACGGTGGTTTACCCCCACATATGGGGGTACTCAGGACAAATTGTACAACAACTTTTGGGGTCCATTTTCTCCTGTTACCCTTGGTAAAATAAAACAAATTGGAGCTGAAATAAATTTTGTGTGAAAGAAAAGTGAAATGTTTATTTTTATTTAAACATTCCAAAAATTCCTGTGAAACACCTGAAGGGTTAATAAACTTCTTGAATGTGGTTTTGAGCACCTTGAGGGGTGCAGTTTTTAGAATGGTGTCACACTTGGTTATTTTCTATCATATAGACCCCTCAAAATGACTTCAAATGAGATGTGGTCCCTAAAAAAAAATGGTGTTGTAAAAATGAGAAATTGCTGGTCAACTTTTAACCCTTATAACTCCCTAACAAAAAAAAAAATGTTGGTTCCAAAATTGTGCTGATGTAAAGTAGACATGTGGGAAATGTTACTTATTAAGTATTTTGTGTGACATATCTCTGTGATTTAAGGGCATAAAAATTCAAAGTTGGAAAATTGTGAAATTTTCTAAATTTTCGCCAATTTTCCGTTTTTTTTTTCACAAATAAATGCAAGTTATATCGAAGAAATTTTACCACTATCATGAAGTACAATATGTCACGAGAAAACAATGTCAGAATCTCCAAGATCCGTTGAAGTGTTCCAGAGTTATAACCTCATAAAGGGACAGTGGTCAGAATTGTAAAAATTGGCCCGGTCATTAACGTGCAAACCACCCTCGGGGCTTAAGGGGTTAAAGGATCTGGGAGTGTTTAGCTTGCAAAAAAGAAATCTAAGAGGAGACTTACCGTATATACTCGAGTATAAGCCGAGATTTTCAGCACAAATTTGAGGGGGGAGGGGGAGAGAGGGTGAGGGTGAGAGAGGTCTGTCATATACTCACCTGCTTCCGGGGCTCCTGGCGCTCCCCCTGCCTGTCCCATGGTCTTCGGGTGCCGCAGCTCTTCCCCTGTTCAGCGGTCACTTGTGACCGCTCATTAAAGTTATGAATATGGACTCCACTCCCATAGGGGTGGAGCCGCATATTCATTTCTCTAATGAGCGGTAACGGTGACCGCTGACAGAGGAAGAGGCTGCGGCACCCGGATACCATCTGTCTGGGATAAGGAGCCAGGGACGCCGGGAGCAGGTGAGTATTACATATTTATCTGTCCACGTTCCACATGCCAGGCGCCGCTCCGTCTTCCCGTCCTCTTGCTCTGACTGTTCAGATCAGAGGGTGCGATGACGTACTAATCTGCGCGCCGCCCTCTGCCTGAACAGACAGTGCGGAGAGTCGCCGAGATGGGACGCTGAGGAGCTGCGGGCAGCAAGAGAGGTGAGTATGTCATTTTTTTTTATTGCAGCAGCAGCAGCATTATATATTGCACAGCTTTATATGGAGCATCTATGGGGCAATAATGAACGGTGCAGAGCATTCTATATGGCACAGTTTTGTATGGAGTATCTATGGGGCCATAATGAACGGTGCAGAGCATTCTATATGGCACAGCTTTATATGGAGCATCTATGGGGCCATAATGAACGGTGCAGAGCATTCTATATGGCACAGTTTTGTATGGAGCATCTATGGGGCCATAATGAACGGTGCAGAGCATTCTATATGGCACAGCTTTATATGGAGCATCTATGGGGCCATAATTAACGGTGCAGAGCATTATATATGGCACAGCTATATATGGATCATCTATGGGGCAATAATGAATGGTATGGAGCATTATATATTGCACAGCTTTATATGGAGCATCTATGGGGCAATAATGAACGGTGCAGAGCATTCTATATGGCACAGCTTTATATGGAGCATCTATGGGGCCATAATGAACGGTGCAGAGCATTCTATATGGCACAGTTTTGTATGGAGCATCTATGGGGCCATAATGAACGGTGCAGAGCATTCTATATGGCACAGTTTTGTATGGAGCATCTATGGGGCCATAATGAACAGTGCAGAGCATTCTATATGGCACAGCTATATATGGATCATCTATGGGGCAATAATCAACGGTATGGAGCATTATATATGGCACAGCTTTATATGGAGCATCTTATGGGGCAATAATGAACAGTATGGAGCATTATGTGGCACAGTTTTATGTGGAGCATCTATGGGCAATAATGAAATGTATGGAGCATTATATGTGGCACAGTTTTATATGGAGCATCTTATGGGGCCATAATGAAATGTATGGAGCATTATATGTGGCACAGCTTTATATGGAGCATCTTATGGGGCAATAATGAACGGTATGGAGCATCTATTTTTATTTTTGAAATTCACCGGTAGCTGCTGCATTTCCTACCCTAGGCTTATACTCGAGTCAATAAGTTTTCCCAGTTTTTTGTGGCAAAATTAGGGGGTCGGCTTATACTCGGGTCGGCTTATACTCGAGTATATACGGTATATTGTCTACAAATATCTAAAGGGATGTCACAGTATAGAGGACTCATTCTGATTTGCACATGGAAAAGCGAAAAGGAATGGATTGAAACTGAAAGGGAGCAAATATAGATTAGATATTAGAAATAATTGTTTGACAGTGAGGGTGATCAATGAGTGGAACAGGCTGCCACAAGAACTAGTAAGTTCTCCTTCAATGGAAGTCTTCAAAACAATGATGGTTTAGTGAATCCTGCTTTGAGCAAAGGGTTGGACATGATGACCCTGGAGGTCCCTTCCAACTATAACATTCTATGATTCAGGGTATCTCTGGCTAGCACATGGAGGGCTGTGCGGCAGTCTGACGAAATGTGTCCCCACACCATTACTGACCCACTGCCAAATCGGTCATGCCAGAGGATGTTGCAAGTAGCAGAACGTTCTGCATTGCGTCTCCAGACTCTGTCACATGTGCTCAGTGTAAACCTGCTCTATCCGTGAAGAGCACAGGGCGTCAATGTCAAATCTGCCAATCTTTGTTTTCTCTGACAAATGCCAATTGCCCTGCAAGGTGTTGGGCTGTAAGCACAACACCCACTTGTGGATGTCGGGCCCTCATACCACCCTAATGAAGTCTGTTTATGACAGTTTAAGCAGACATATGGATGTTAGTGGCCTGCTGGAGGTCATTTTGTAGGGCTCTGGCACTGCTCCTCCTTGCATAAAGGAGGAAGCAGCGGTCCTGCATCTGTGTTGTTGCCATCCTACGGCCCCCTCCATGTCTTCTGGTGTACTGGTTTGTCTCCTGGTATTTGCCCCATGTTCTGGACACTGTGCTGACAGACACAGCTACCCTTCTTGCCAGAGCTCGCACTGATGTACCATCCTGGATGAGCTGCAACTTCTGTGTTGTACAGTAGACATTTCCTCATGCTACTGTACCTCTATGGGTGAGAGCAATGATAAACTGCAAAAGTGACCAAAATAACAGCCAAAAAGGATAAGGATGAGAACAGAGAAATGGTCTGTGGTCACCACCTGCACAACCACTCCTTTGTAGGGATTGACTTGCTAAATGTCTATCATTTCTACCTCTTTTCCATTTGCACAAAAGCAGGAGAAATTGATTCACAATGAGTGTTTCAACATAACTGGACAGGCTACAGAAGTGTGATTGACTTGGAGTTACATTGTGTTGTTTAAGTGTTCGCTTTACTTTTCTGAACAGTGTATATACAGATACCTGTTAGGGTATGTGTCCACATTTAGGATTGCATAAGGATTTGGTCAGCATTTTAAGCAGGTAAAATCTGCACCAAATTTGCACCTGAGGTCACTGGCAGGTCACCTGTGTTGTTCTTGCGTTGTTTCAGCAGTGTAAGAACATGCTGTGTTCTGAAAAGACGCACCACATGTCCGTTTCCGCGGGCCTGCCGCATGCATCTTTTAATGCATAGTGGAGATGGGATTTCATGAAATCCCCCTCCACCATGCTGTAACATCTGGACTGTTATGACCCCAATGGCGAGGGTCTCAGAGGAACGTGGAAGTCTGCAGAATACAAAAATCCAGCTCATAGGGCAGTGGTAACTGGGTTGACCATATATCTACTCCTAACGCCAACACTAGAAGTAGCCGGGGATCATTCCTACGTTGATTCTAGATGACACGCGCCAGCCGGAGAATCTAGCTACCCCTAGTAGAGGAAAACAAAAGACCTTTCTTGCCTCCAGAGAAGGGGACCCCAAAGCTGGATAGAAGCCCCCCACAAATAATGACGGTGAGGTAAGAGGAAATGACAAACACAGAAATGAACCAGGTTTAGCACAGAGAGGCCCGCTTACTGATAGCAGAATAAAGAAAGGTAACTTATATGGTCAACAAAAACCCTATCAAAATCCACACTGGAAATTCAAGAACCCCCGAACCGTCTAACGGTCCGGGGGGAGAACACCAGCCCCCTAGAGCTTCCAGCAAAGGTTAGGATATAGATTTGGAACAAGCTGGACAAAAATACAAAACCAAAACAAATAGCAAAAAGCAAAAGGCAGACTTAGCTGATATAACTGGAACCAGGATCAGTAGACAAGAGCACAGCAGACTAGCTCTGAATACTACGTTGCCAGGCATTGAACTGAAGGTCCAGGGAGCTTATATAGCAACACCCCTAACTAACGACCCAGGTGCGGATAAAAGGAATGACAGAAAAACCAGAGTCAAAAAACTAGTAACCACTAGAGGGAGCAAAAAGCAAATTCACAACAGTACCCCCCCCTTAGTGAGGGGTCACCGAACCCTCACCACGACCACCAGGGCGATCAGGATGAGTGGCATGAAAGGCACGAACTAAATCGGCCGCATGAACATCAGAGGCGACCACCCAGGAATTATCCTCCTGACCATAGCCCTTCCACTTGACCAGGTACTGAAGTCTCCGCCTGGAGAGGCGAGAATCCAAGATCTTCTCCACCACGTACTCCAACTCGCCCTCAACCAACACCGGAGCAGGAGGCTCAGCAGAAGGAACTACAGGCACAATGTACCGCCGCAACAAGGACCTATGAAATACATTGTGAATAGCAAACGACACAGGAAGATCCAGACGAAAAGATATAGGATTAAGGATTTCCAATATCTTGTAAGGCCCAATAAAACGAGGTTTAAATTTGGGAGAGGAGACCTTCATAGGAACAAAGCGGGAAGAAAGCCATACCAAATCCCCAACGCGTAGTCGGGGACCCACACCGCGGCGGCGGTTGGCAAAGCGCTGAGCCTTCTCCTGTGACAACTTCAAGTTGTCCACCACATGATTCCAGATCTGCTGCAACCTATCCACCACAGAATCCACCCCAGGACAGTCAGAAGGCTCCACATGACCCGAAGAAAAGCGAGGATGGAAACCAGAGTTGCAGAAAAAAGGCGAAACCAAGGTGGCGGAACTAGCCCGATTATTAAGGGCAAACTCAGCCAACGGCAAGAATGTCACCCAATCGTCCTGATCAGCAGAGACAAAACACCTCAAATAAGCCTCCAAAGTCTGATTGGTTCGCTCCGTCTGTCCATTAGTCTGAGGATGGAAAGCAGACGAAAACGACAAATCAATGCCCATCCTACTACAAAAGGATCGCCAGAACCTGGAAACGAACTGGGATCCTCTGTCTGACACAATATTCTCAGGGATGCCGTGCAAACGAACCACGTTCTGGAAAAACACAGGAACCAGATCGGAAGAGGAAGGCAGCTTAGGCAAAGGAACCAAATGGACCATCTTGGAGAAGCGATCACAAATCACCCAGATAACGGACATGCCCTGAGATAGCGGAAGATCAGAAATGAAATCCATGGAGATATGTGTCCAAGGTCTCTTCGGGACAGGCAAGGGCAAGAGCAAACCGCTGGCACGAGAACAGCAAGGCTTAGCTCGAGCACAAGTCCCACAGGACTGCACAAATGACCGCACATCCCTTGTCAAGGAAGGCCACCAAAAGGACCTGGCCACCAGATCTCTGGTGCCAAAAATTCCCGGGTGACCTGCCAACACCGAGGAATGAACCTCAGAAATGACTCTGCTGGTCCACTTATCCGGGACAAACAGTCTGTCAGGTGGACAAGACTCAGGCCTATCAGCCTGAAATCTCTGCAACACACGTCGCAGATCCGGAGAAATAGCTGACACGATAACTCCATCTTTAAGAATACCAACAGGATCAGCGACTCCAGGAGCATCAGGCACAAAGCTCCTAGAAAGAGCATCGGCCTTCACATTCTTTGAACCTGGTAAATACGAGACAACAAAATCAAAGCGGGAGAAAAACAATGACCAGCGGGCCTGTCTCGGATTAAGGCGTTTAGCAGACTCGAGATACATCAGATTTTTGTGATCAGTCAAGACCACCACACGATGCTTAGCACCCTCGAGCCAATGACGCCACTCCTCAAATGCCCATTTCATGGCCAACAACTCCCGATTGCCCACATCATAATTTCGCTCGGCAGGCGAAAACTTCCTAGAGAAAAAGGCACAAGGTTTCATAACAGAGCAACCAGGGCCTCTCTGCGACAAAACGGCCCCTGCCCCAATCTCCGAAGCATCCACCTCAACCTGAAAGGGAAGTGAGACGTCAGGCTGGCACAAAACAGGCGCCGAAGTAAACCGGCGTTTCAACTCCTGGAAAGCCTCCACGGCAGCAGGAGCCCAGTTAGCTACATCGGAGCCCTTCTTGGTCATATCCGTCAAAGGTTTCACAATGCTAGAAAAATTAGCGATAAAACGACGGTAGAAGTTAGCGAAGCCCAAGAACTTCTGAAGACTCTTAACTGACGAGGGCTGAGTCCAATCAAGAATAGCTCGGACCTTGACTGGGTCCATCTCCACAGCAGAAGGGGAAAAAATGAACCCCAAAAAGGGAACCTTCTGCACACCAAAGAGACACTTTGAGCCCTTGACAAACAAAGAATTTTCACGCAAAATTTTAAAGACCAACCTGACCTGCTCCACATGCGAATCCCAATTATCAGAAAAAACCAAAATATCATCCAGATAAACAATCAAAAATTTATCCAGATACTTCCGGAAAATGTCATGCATAAAGGACTGAAAAACTGAAGGCGCATTGGAGAGCCCAAAAGGCATCACCAAGTACTCAAAATGACCTTCGGGCGTATTGAATGCGGTTTTCCATTCATCACCTTGCTTAATGCGCACAAGGTTGTACGCACCACGAAGGTCTATCTTGGTGAACCACTTGGCACCCTTAATCCGGGCAAACAAGTCAGACAACAGCGGTAAAGGATACTGAAATTTGACAGTGATCTTATTTAAAAGCCGATAATCAATACAAGGTCTCAAAGATCCGTCCTTTTTTGCCACAAAAAAGAATCCCGCACCAAGAGGGGAAGAAGACGGACGAATATGTCCTTTCTCCAGAGACTCCTTGATATATGAACGCATAGCGGTATGTTCAGGTACCGACAGATTAAACAGTCTTCCCTTAGGAAATTTACTGCCTGGGATCAAATCTATAGCACAGTCACAGTCCCTATGAGGAGGCAGTGCACTGGACTCAGACTCACTGAAGACATCCTGATAATCAGACAAATACTCCGGAACTTCCGAAGGCGTAGAAGAAGCAATAGACACAGGCAGGGAATCCCCATGAATACCACGACAGCCCCAACTTGAGACTGACATAGCCTTCCAGTCCAGGACTGGATTATGGGTCTGTAACCATGGCAGCCCTAAAACGACCAAATCATGCATTTTATGTAAAACCAGGAAACGTATCACCTCGCGGTGTTCAGGAGTCATGCACATGGTAACCTGTGTCCAATACTGCGGTTTATTTGCTGCCAATGGTGTAGCATCAATACCCCTAAGAGGAATAGGATTTTCTAATGGTTCAAGAGTAAAACCACAGCGCTTAGCAAATGAGAGATCCATGAGACTCAGGGCAGCACCTGAATCTACAAACGCCATGACAGGATAAGATGACAGTGAGCAAATCAAAGTTACAGACAGAATAAATTTAGGTTGCAAATTACCAACGGTGACAGGACTAACAACCTTAGCTATACGTTTAGAGCATGCTGAGATAACATGTGTAGAATCACCACAGTAGTAGCACAAGCCATTCCGGCGTCTATGAATTTTCCGCTCATTTCTAGTCAGGATTCTATCACATTGCATTAAATCAGGTGTCTGTTCAGACAACACCATGAGGGAATTTGCGGTTTTTCTATCACATTGCACCGAATTAGGTGTCTGTTCAGACAACACCATGAGGGAATTTGCGGTTTTGCGCTCCCGCAACCGCCGGTCAATTTGAATAGCCAGTGCCATAGTATCATTCAGACCTGTGGGAATGGGAAAACCCACCATAACATTCTTAATGGCTTCAGAAAGGCCATTTCTAAAATTAGCGGCCAGTGCACACTCGTTCCAATGTGTCAGCACGGACCATTTCCGAAATTTTTGGCAATACACTTCAGCCTCGTCCTGCCCCTGAGACATAGCCAGCAAGGCCTTTTCTGCCTGAATCTCAAGATTGGGTTCCTCATAAAGTAAACCGAGCGCCAGAAAAAACGCATCAAGATCAGCCAATGCCGGATCTCCTGGCGCCAGCGAAAAAGCCCAATCCTGAGGGTCGCCCCGTAAGAACGAAATAACAATTTTTACTTGCTGAGCAGAATCTCCAGATGAACAGGGTCTCAGGGACAGAAACAATTTACAATTATTCACGAAATTCCTAAACTTAAACCTGTCTCCGGAAAACAGTTCAGGAATCGGTATTTTAGGTTCTGACCTAGGATTTCTGATAACATAGTCTTGTATGCCCTGCACACGAGTAGCCAGCTGGTCCACACTTGTAATCAAGGTCTGGACATTCATGTCTGCAGCAAGCATAGCCACTCTGAGGGTAAGGGGAAGAAGAAAAAAAAACCTCAGAATCTTCTTTCTTATAATCCCTCTTCTGCAATGCATTAAACATTTAATACTGGCCTGGCAAACTGTTATGACCCCAATGGCGAGGGTCTCAGAGGAACGTGGAAGTCTGCAGAATACAAAAATCCAGCTCATAGGGCAGTGGTAACTGGGTTGACCATATATCTACTCCTAACGCCAACACTAGAAGTAGCCGGGGATCATTCCTACGTTGATTCTAGATGACACGCGCCAGCCGGAGAATCTAGCTACCCCTAGTAGAGGAAAACAAAAGACCTTTCTTGCCTCCAGAGAAGGGGACCCCAAAGCTGGATAGAAGCCCCCCACAAATAATGACGGTGAGGTAAGAGGAAATGACAAACACAGAAATGAACCAGGTTTAGCACAGAGAGGCCCGCTTACTGATAGCAGAATAAAGAAAGGTAACTTATATGGTCAACAAAAACCCTATCAAAATCCACACTGGAAATTCAAGAACCCCCGAACCGTCTAACGGTCCGGGGGGAGAACACCAGCCCCCTAGAGCTTCCAGCAAAGGTTAGGATATAGATTTGGAACAAGCTGGACAAAAATACAAAACCAAAACAAATAGCAAAAAGCAAAAGGCAGACTTAGCTGATATAACTGGAACCAGGATCAGTAGACAAGAGCACAGCAGACTAGCTCTGAATACTACGTTGCCAGGCATAGAACTGAAGGTCCAGGGAGCTTATATAGCAACACCCCTAACTAACGACCCAGGTGCGGATAAAAGGAATGACAGAAAAACCAGAGTCAAAAAACTAGTAACCACTAGAGGGAGCAAAAAGCAAATTCACAACACTGGACGCTGCATGTTTGACGCTGCGGCTCTACGCAGCGTCAAACACGCAGCGTTTCCTGAACGTGCAAAACATACCCTTATGATTTTATATATAAAAGGCTCCTTGTGTGGTTCCGTCCTCTGTTTGAATTCCTTTTTATTTGTTTTAATTGAAAAATTGTATTTATTTGTATCAATAAAGAATTAAATTGTTTTATTGTGTAGCTCCTGGTCTTTTCGTAGTTTTTTTGGGCTATTTTCAATACTATGTTAGGTGAATTATAGTTGTTCTACTTATTATACGTTGCTTAATAAATTACCTGTCCTTACTGACTATACATCCTGTGTGTGCAGAGATCATGCGTTTATGATGTAAATGTGTCCTTGAAATAATCTTTTTGATGAACCTTTGAATGATCTGATCTAATGCCAGCTATAGTCTACATATTATAGTATAGTCAGCAATACTATAGTCAGCAATATTGTGGCAGTCTAATTTTTATGTGGGCCGCTAAATTATTGCATCATCTCTATTGGGATACAGTTGAAACCAGAAGTTTACATACACTATATAAAAAGACACATATGCATGTTTTTCTCAATATCTGACATAAAATCAGAATAAACCTTTCTCGTTTTAGGTCAATTAGGATTACCATAATTATTAATATTTGCCAAATTACAGAATAATGAGAGAGAGAATATTTTAAGGCATTTTTATTACTGTATTTTTTGGACTATAAGATGCACTTTTATTCGATCGTCCATAACAGCACCACCTGAGAGAGGGGATCCGCCCTTCAGGAACATGAAACCTACAGATACATAAGGGCAGTACCTCTTCCACGCATCAGTTGGTTTCCTGTTCCTGGAGGACAGGATGCCCTACAGATCATCCCTTATTTCCGTCAGGATTCCCAGGCCAATTATAGGAAAACACCGTGTGCACTGCTATATCAGGTGCAGAGACTAGGTACCCAAATCCTTCTATAAACAGAAAAAGAAGTCTCGCACTCAACTTATGTATG
The DNA here is from genome assembly GCF_051348905.1 of Ranitomeya variabilis. Classification (NCBI taxonomy): domain Eukaryota; kingdom Metazoa; phylum Chordata; class Amphibia; order Anura; family Dendrobatidae; genus Ranitomeya; species Ranitomeya variabilis. The sequence continues at coordinate 259,981,483 of NC_135232.1, forward strand.
TTTGTAGATTTATTTGGTGCTGGGGTAGCACTGGAAACGTTTCAGCCCCAATTAGGCTTTCATCAGTCACGTGCTATATCTTACACGCTGTATGGTCTTTTTTTGGTGGTGATCAGGATATAAGTCCTGTGTGGTGCACTGGGTGGTCACCTTATGGGGATGTATGCTGGTTAAGAACCGGATATAGTGTGATTGTTGGATCACTCACATGAATCTGCTCAGGTGACCGGTAATCCGTTTGGAGGTGATCGGATAAGGAGTCCAGGGCTGGAGGGAAGCCGCTGTGGAATAGACGCGATCCTCACCGACGCGGTGTCCACCGCTTGTCTGGTTCTTAACCAGCATACATCCCCATAAGGTGACCACCCAGTGCACCACACAGGACTTATATCCTGATCACCACCAAAAAAAGACCATACAGCGTGTAAGATATAGCACGTGACTGATGAAAGCCTAATTGGGGCTGAAACGTTTCCAGTGCTACCCCAGCACCAAATAAATCTACAAACATACATAAGTTGAGTGCGAGACTTCTTTTTCTGTTTATAGAAGGATTCCCAGGCCGGCTGACCGACCCAGGTAGCGAGGGGGTCTCCTACCTCGGTCAGTGCAGGGTCCCTGAAAGTGCCACTGTGGGCCCAGGCAGGGCTCCATGACGGTGTGCGGAGCAGGTGGAGCGGAGTCCGGAGGATGGCCGTCTCCAGAGCCGGTAGGTATTCCCCCCCCTTGGGGTCCGCCTGGTCCCGTTCGTCCTGCGGTCTGGCCTGTCGTCCAGCACCGGCCGGTATGGCATGGTGGCGAGTGCGGGGCTGGGGTCGTGCCGGTCCGGGCCTCAGCGCCACGCCGCTGCCCTCCTACGCATCCCCATGCGTTCATCTGGGCACCGGGAGTGACGCGGCAGAGCCGGAAGTCGGCCGGCTTCTCGCTGTGGGCGCCACCGTGTCGCGGCACGGGGCAGGCGTGGCAGCTGGGTAAGCGGGGGCAGTGGAGGAGGATGTGGGGCGTCCCATACGGGGAGGGGGCAGAACCCCTGGCCACGACCCTGCTGACCCAGATCCTGGGGAGGGCTACAAAAGAGCCACGGAGACGTTGCAGGGCTGCTTTTTGGCCCATTTGCAGCAATGGATGAGCCGGAAGCTCCCATGGTTCAGCTGGAGCAGGAACATGCCTCAGAGAGGTCCCATGCGAAGCCCCAACTGAAAAACCAAGGACGAAGTGGGCAACCCAGCCGCAAGAGTTCCTCCAGACTGAAGGGGTTCAGCTCGCTCCCCCAGTAATCCTCTACCTACCGCTACTACTTGGGTAAGAGATCTCTGTGAATATACCCTGATGCAGTTTCTTTTTCCTTATGTTTTCTTTCTCTAGGGGAAGAAATGCTCTGGCAAAACAAAAAAACAAGGAATGAGCCCTTTGTAGTTGTCCCTTGCCAGACACCTGCCCTAAAAGGTTATGTCAGCCATGTGTGCGACAGACGGTGGCGGAAGAAAGCCCTGACTTCACAACGAATCTAAGGGAAATTATTAGGAGAGAAGTTAAGAGATTCCCTAAAGTCCCTATCTCAAGGTTAATCTTCTAAAAGGAGAAAGAGAAGAAAGTTTCTCAGGGTCAGACTCTTCAGCTGCCCCTAGGAAAGGGGAATATTATTCAGAAGCCTCCGCCTCCTCCGCTTCCTCTTCAGAAGAGGACTTCAACCGTTTTTGCTTTCCCCTGGATCAAATGGACAAACTGGTTAAATCAGTAAGGTCCACTATGGGGGTAGTTGACGCAAAACCGGAACTTTCTGCACAGGACCTGATGTTTGGCGGCCTAGACCCAAGGAAACGCAGATCCTTTCCACTAAATGACAAAGTTCAGAACCTGATAAATAGAGAGTGGAAGAAGCCAGAAAAGACGGGCTCCCTACCAACAGCCTTCAAACGGAGATATCCCTTCGAGGACCCATTGGTGAACAGATGGGATAAAGCGCCGAAGCTAGACACAGATGTGGCTAAAGCTTCCAACAAATCCTCCATTCCATTTGATGATATGGCCTCCTTAAAAGATCTGCTTGATAAGAAAGCACTCATTTCTAAAAGCGACATGGGAAATGTCGGCTGGCGCTCTAAGACCAGCAGTGGCTGCAACGTGCACAGCCAGATCTATGATGGTCTGGCTGGATCAACTTGAATCCCAGCTAGAAGACAGAGCCTCGAGGGAATCCATCCTGAAGTCCCTGCTAATAATCCAGAATGCCGCAGCCTTTCTAGCCGATGCTTCGGCAGACTCAGCAATGATGGCAGCCAGGGCCGCAGGACTATCAAATGCGGCTCGTAGGGCTCTATGGCTAAAGTGTTGGCCAGGGGACATCCAGGCCAGATCCCGTCTTTGCTCTATCCTGTGTGAGGGAGATTATCTGTTCAGCCCAGTTCTGGATGAACTTTTAGAAAAAGCTGGGGACGAGAAAAATAAATTTTCCAGTCTGCCGACCCCTTCTTATAGACGTCACCCCAATGACTAGCCGCTCTGGTGGGAGGTAGGCTAACTGCCTTCTACCCGTCCTGGATCCTGATTTCCAATAGCAACTGGATCCTGGGGTTGATAGCCACGGGTCTGCAATTAGAATTTTCCTGTATCCCCCAAAACAGGTTCAGGATTACCCCACTCAGATCTTCCACAACAGAACAGGCGGCCCTGGAAGTCGAAATTTGTGACCTGCGCAGCAAAAAAGTTTTGACTGAAGTACCGGAGGAAGAAAGGGGTAGAGGTTTCTACTCCCCTCTGTTCCTAGTCCGTAAGCCAGACGGCCCCTTTAGGACAATAATAAATCTTAAAGCTCTCAATGAATTTTTCATCATACAGCCATTCAGAATGGAAACAATCAATTCCACAATAAAATTGTTGTTTAAAAACTGCTTTATGGTGGTGTTAGATCTAAAGTACGCCTACTACCATATACCCATTTATGCAACTCACCAGCGATTTCTTAGAGTAGCGGTCCATTTAGATGGGTCGGTCCGACATTTTCAGTATGGTGCCCTTCCCTTTGGTATTGCAGTGCCCCCCCCCCCCCCGGGTATTCACTAAAGTTATAGCCGAGGTTATGGCTCATCTGCATGAGTCTGACATTGTGGTGATCCCCTACCTCGATGACTTCCTTATTGTAGGCAAAACAGCGGATTATTGTTTGGAGCAATTACAAAAAGTAATGTCTGCCCTTGAGCGGTTAGGATGGCTGCTAAACATCAAAAAATACCAAGTGCAGCCCATGAGAATGCTGCAATTCTTAGGCCTAATCTTAGATTCCCAGAATCAGGAATGCTGTCTGCCTCCCGAAAAACTAGTTCGCCTGCACTATCAGTTTCTGAACGCCTCCAATAACCCCACCATGTCCCTCAGGAAAGCCATGTCTTTTTTAGTCTCTCTCTCGTCCAGTATTCCCGCGGTCCGGTGGGCCCAGTTCCATAAAGGAAACTACAGGGCGAGGTTTTGTTACATAAAAAACTTTGTGGGGTTACCTAGAAGGCCAGCTAACTTTATCCCGAAACACTATAAAATCCCTCAACTGGTGGCTATAGAGAAACAATCTATCCAGAAGGGTCCCCTGGCAATATAATGTAACCCGTATAGTCACCACGGATGCAAGCCCTTCCGGTTGGGGGGGCTCATATGGGTGAAGTTTTAGTCCAGGGACTATGGGAGCATCATCAGGGTCATCACGTACAGGTGTTCTCCAACAATCAGGTCACCAAGGCGGGACTCGTTCCAGACCCCTGATGAATGTAGCAGATCGTTTGTTCCAACTAGCAGAGCAGCATTTTCTGTCTTTAACATGTCTCTACATATAAAAGGAAGAGAAAACACTACAGCAGATTACTTAAGCCGCAACCTTCTAAGACAAGGGGAATGGTCCCTAAAAACCTCCATCTTTGACCGGATTGTGAAAAAGTGGGGTCAACCAGAGGTGGATCTCTTCGCCACCAAGGAGAAGAAAAAAGTGAGGCGATTTTGCTCACTGAATCCCAGAGAAGATCCATTGGCAGTAGACGCTTTTTTTGATAAAGTGGAACTTCAGGCTAGCATATGCCTTACCTCCCCTGTCTCTACTACCTCTGGTGATGAGGAAAATCAGGAAGGATAAGACCAAGATTATAGTAATCGCCCTGTTTTGGCCCAGGAGGGCATGGTTCTCATGCCTCAGGTCCATGTCGGTGTCCCACCTATGGGTCCTACCAGACATCCTGGATCTCCTATCCCAGGGCCCAGTCTACCATCCTCAGGTGGATGGCCTTCATCTAACATCGTGGATTTTGACCGGTCACTGCTAAAAGATAGAGGTTTCTCACCAAGCTTGATTAATACCCTGCTTAAAAGCAGAAAAATAATCACAACCCAAATTTACGTTAGAATCTGGAAAAGGTTCCTTCAGAACTCAGGGGTGGTAGCTGGTCAATCAGAACCAATAAACCAAGTTCTAGAATTCCTACAAGAAGGTCTGGACATGGGATTAGCCTCTAGCACTCTTAAAGTGCAGGTGTCAGCCTTAGGGGCCCTCTTTGGCTGCAACATTGCTGGTAAGACCTGAATTGGTAGGTTCATTAAGGCGGCAATTAGGCCCAAACCGGTAGTGAAAGATAGGGTCATGCCGTGGGATTTAAACTTAGTCCTCACGGCCATGACAGAAGCTCCATTTGAACCCTTAAAAAATTCCATCAGACCAGATTATATTGAATAAAATATATATTTTTATTAAAAATAAATTGCAATCACAAAAAACATCACCAAAACGTATGGAAATTTTTATTATTACTAAAATTGTATAATCTACAACAGATATTTATTTATTAAGAATATAAAACATACAACTATAGATAATATGTATCTCCTCCAATCGAGGTTTATTTAGGGATAGATAAAAAAAAATATATATAAAAATCCCGTATGTGCAAGACAGGGCAAGTCCAAACTGATCAGTATAATAAACATAAAAATATATATAATGCAGCGAATAATAATTTAATAATATAATATGTGATATAAATCAGTCAAATAAATTTGTGAATAATATGTGTGTATATCCATATATACACACACACACCTATTGTGTGCAGCAAAATAAATCAATTCATAATAAAGTGCAATAAAAAATAAATTGCATACAAAACAACCAGTGTGTCCACAAAAGTTGTGAGCCAAAAACAAATAATTATATATTACCCAGTAAAAGCGCTGCCAAATGTGCCAAAATATATTATGAATACTGACCAGTTAGGAGTACCACTGCCCTGCACACACCACTCCAACGCCGTTTCGCTCACTGCTTCATCAGGCTGAACCAACCCAGTGTTACAGACAGGCAGTGACCCAGCAAAGTTCAAAACAATACGTATTTAATGTCCAAACTCACAGGAATAAACAGCACACAATATCCTCTGGATTGCAGCTGGGGAAACAAGAGTTCACATCCGAGACCAGGACCGGTTGCCGTGGGCAACTGCAACATTGTGCTACGCTGAGGGGTGCCAGACCTTTTGGCTTCGCTTGGCTCTGTGTTACCTCACACAAGCTGAGCTCTGCAGAGCCTCTAGCTCTGCACGCTTGAAAACCAAAATTGACAAACCTCTGCTGCATGGTTTTCACAAGGAACCTGTGCCCATAGGCCACATGGAAGACCCGGCTGGGGAGGAAGCGGTCCGCCCCACTACCATCCTGTAGTCTGTTTCAAAAATAAAGCCCATGGCAGGTTTTCTTAAATAGCTTGCCCAAGACCAACACTTACTTTTACTTTGCATTGCAATCACAGCTATACCTGTGACTGCAATGCACTCCCACAGCCTCAATACGCTTCTGTGCACAACCTGGGGAACACATAGCGACCCTCGCATATAACAACGGTCACTGCCTCACACCAGATATACCTGCTTTGGCTATGGTGGGGAGGCAGGGGAACGGCAGCGAAGTAGTAGCGGATCATAGGAGGCAGGAGTCGGCAGCTGCAACTAACTCACGTGCCTGCTGCTAAAGAGAAATATTCACTGCATTCCAGGCCCATGGGTGTGGAGGGCAGTGAATATTAATTTCTCTTAAATAGCGGATTTATACTTCCGGAATTACTGGATTTACTTCCAGTCAGATGCTCTGCTCACAAGATGGCACAGGGAAACCGGAGCGGCACCGAAAAAACTGTGAAGATGCTGGAGGATGAGTATATGATTGGGAACAGGATGCTTAGACTTAGGCTGATTTCACATTTGCGTTTAAAAACGCAGCGTTTAAAAAAAAACGCAGGTGGTGAAAAAACGCATGTAAACGCGTGCAAACGCTGCGTTTTTTAGACGCATGCGTTTTTGCATGCGGTAAAAAAACGCGGCGTTTCGACGCGTTTACATGCGTTTTTTCATGCGTTTGCATTTTTGAAACGCATGCTGAGAAGTGTGTGACAGCTGCCAATCATCAAAATCAACTAGAAAACCCACTATAAATAGAAATAGCTAGGGTTAGGATCCCTAGGGTTAGGGTTAGTGTTTGGATCCCTAGGGTTTGGGTTAGTGTTAGAGGTAGGGTTAGGATCCCTAGGGTTAGGGTTAGGGTTAGTGTTAGGGGTAGGGTTTGGATCCCTAGGGTTTGGGTTAAGGGTAGCTTTTTATTAGAAGAATGTCCTGGTCACCAGGTCACTGATAAGCCACCCCCCACCATCAAGGTGATAAAGGGATCCAAACCCTAACCCTAGGGATCCATAGGGATGTTGACCTGGTGACCAGGACATTCTTCTAATAAAAAGCTTTGTTCAATGTGGACACCCCAAGATATACGGCATTGCTATAGAGTACTAAAAATATTAACTCGTAGAGTATTCACTGTCATATTGTTAGGGTTAGGGTTAGGATCCCTTTATCACCTTGATGGTGGGGGGGTGGCTTATCAGGGTGTATTCTTGTTTTTTCTATAAAAAAGCATGCGTTTAACGCAAGCAAACGCATGTGCTTAAAAAGGCATGCGTTTACATAGACAATATGTTTTTTGCGGCAAAAAAACGCCTCTAGAAATTACTACATGTTGCATTTCTGCGACAGAATGCATGCAGCAAAAAAACGCATGCGTCATTAAACGTGGGCAAACGAGTACAAAAAAACCGCATGCGTTTTTAATGTTAAACATAGGGAAAAAACGCATGCGTTTTTTTCTGTACAAACGCTGCAGATCAAAACGCAAGTGTGAAACCAGCCTTAAAGCACTACTCCAGTGGTGAAAAAAAAAAAATGTGGCATACATCACATAATGAATTCAGGGAATCATATCTCCAGTAAGTCCTTTATTATGATTGGCACTTGCGATGTCAGTCTTAATGAATCATCTCCTATGTGTTCTAATCACTGCCTCGCGATCTTGTGATGGGGCGCCGATTGGTGGGGTTAGTTACGAGCTTCCAAAGCGCGCATGTTAAATACCGCTGTCATTGATAGCTCATATCACTGATTGGCAGCATTCTGTGTACATCCATACGAACGCAGAGAAAGTGACACCAGCGCTGATTGGGCACCGGGTACAAGTGTCATTCCACAGTAGCAGAGCTCCAGGACAGCGAGTGCTGACACTGCTGAAACGGTGCCAGCATGGGATGCGTGTATATTTTTTTTTTAATTTTATTGAGGTCAACATTTAGTTCAAGAAGGGGTTGTCTGAGTAGTGGACAACCCCTTAAAAAAATCATGGGTGTGTGCACATGGGTTATTATTGGATCAGAATGCTATACGTCAGTATGTAGGAGAAGCTTCCATTTTTTTCCAATTTTTACATATAAGAAAAATGCAAGCCACGCTGATCATGAAAAAGTGACACAGGGACCAAAAATGAATAAAACATCGGATGCAGCACACTGATGAAAAACATGTTGTTTCACGTATGCAAAATGTCGGAAAAGAGCAGCAGAATGAACGTTATACTAGGAAGGTACCAGGATGGTGACATCAGTACACGTAGGGAACACACATACATCTTTATAGGATGTAGAACTTTACACCTTACCATCATGCAGGTGGGGGCCTTAGGCTACGTTCACATTAGCGTCTTTGGGCACAGCGTCGTCGACGGATACTGACGCATGCGTCATGCGCCCCTATCTTTAACATGGGGGGCGCATGGACATGCGCCGGTATGCGTTGCCAAGCGTTGTACAATGCATGCGTCATTTGGGCGCACCAGACAGGGCGCGGCCGACGCTACATGTTGCATTTTTCCTGCGCCAAACTTCCGGTAAACAACGCATGCAACCCACTTGCGTCGTAAATGCGCCAAAAAACCACATTACTGTCTATGTACAACGCATAGGGCGCAGGTGCCTGCGTTGACCCGCGTTGTTCGACGCATGCGCCTTTTGAGTAAAAGACAAGTGATGAAGTGTCTAGACAGTGACAAGACCACCACATAGATATAAAAAAAGGGTGATTGCATTGTATTTCACTTGCCTGCACGTCTGGAAACAGAGAGTACACGAGACACAGCTCTGCCTTCAAGAGATGTAAGTATATAATTTCTCTGCCCATTTTTTTTTTTATTCTTTGCAATGTTGTTTTTTTTTTTCTTGCAATTTATTGTGGTTATTTAATTTTTATTGGGTTGTTCTGCGTTCACCGCATGCATCAAAAAATGCTGTGTTGTGACATGCGTTTTGGGTTGCGTCGACGACGCTGCGCCCAAAGACGCTAATGTGAACGTAGCCCAAGTCGAAATTTTTCACCCCTCAGTCTCTAGTTACACCACTGCCCTTGACAGGGGCTGACATACCTCCGATGCAGCTGCACCAGGGTCCAGAGATGGAGGGTAGCTTTTGAAGGCAGGCAGGATCGGCGTCACCACCCGGGGCCCACTTGATGTCGGGGACACCAGCATGCTATCGGGCCCGTGAGTCAGGGGGCCCCACCCCTGTGCTTTCAAATACTTACCACTCCCTCCGCAGGTCCTGTCTTTCTTTCACGTTTTGTGATTGACGTCTCAGGGCAGAGGGTGCAATGACGTCACTACAATGCAATCTCTTTCCTGAGCTCTGTAGAGAGACAGAAGTTGCTGAGGAGACCGGCCCTGCAGAGGGAAGCGGGGGAGGTAAGTATTTGATTTTCTTTTTTTCTGTATGGATTATTATATGGGGCCATTATTCTGTAAGGCACATTATATGGGGCCCAGGCTGTAAGGAGAATTATAAGGGGCTCATTCTGTATGGAGCACTGTATAGGGCATTATGTGGAGCCCATTCTGTATTATGCATTATAAAGGGCCATAAGTGGCCCCTGTATGGAGCACTGTATGAGGCATTATGTGGAGCCCATTCTGTATGGTGCATTATAAAGGACCGATTCTGTATGGTGCATTATATGGGGCACATTCTGTATGGTGCATTATATGGGGCACATTCTGTATGGAGCAATATATGGTGCCCATTCTGTATGGAGCATTACGTTGGGCCCATTCTGTATGGTGCATTATAAAGGACCGATTCTGTATGGTGCATTATATGGGGCCCATTCTGTGTGGAGCATTATATGGGGCCCATTGTGTATAGAATATTATACTGTATGGAGCACTATATGGCAACCATTATACTATACCTGTATTTCTATGCCGTATTTGTGCCTCATGAATTGTGATATGTTAAAGGGGTCCATTGACACTCTTTTGCCTGTGGCCCACAAAAACCTGGAGCCAGCTCTGTGTGTCTGTGCATGTGTGTGTATGTATGTGCTTATGCATTTGTCTGAGTGTATGTAAACATTTATGAATTGTGTTTTTACGTATGTGTGTATATACACAGGTGCTTCTCACAAAATTAGAATATCATCAAAAAGTTAAATTATTTCAGATTTTCAATACAAAAAGTGAAACTCATTATATAGAGTCATTACAAACAGAGTGATCTATATCAAGTGTTTATTTCTGTTAATATTGATGATTATGGCTTACAGCCAAGGAAAACCCAAAAGTCATTATCTTAGCAAATTAGAATTAACAAAAACACCTGCAAAGGCTTCCTAAGCATTTAAAAAAGGTCCCTTAGTCTGTTTCAGTAGGCTCCACAATCATGGGGAAGACTGCTGACTTGACAGATGTCCAGAAGGCAGTCACTGACACACTCCACAAGGAGGGTAAGCCACAAAAGGTCATTGCTAAAGAAGCTGGCTGTTCACAGAGTGCTGTATCCAAGCATATTAATGGAAAGTTGAGTGGAAGGAAAAAGTGTGGAAGAAAAAGGTGCACAAGCAACCGGGATAACCTTAACAATTCAAAAATTTTGAGGAGATTCACAAGCAGTGGACTACTGCTGGAGTAATTGCTTCAAGAGCTGCCTCACAGACATATCCAGGACATGGGCTACAAGTGTCACTTTCCTTGTGTCAAGCCACTCATGACCAATAGACAAGGCAAGAAGTGTCTTACCTGGGCCAAGGAGAAAAATAACTGGACTGTTGATCAAGGTGTTGTTTTCAGATGAAAGTAATTTTGCTTTTCATATGGAAATCAAGGTCACAGAGTCTGGACAAAGAGTGGAGAGGCACACATTCCAAGCTGCTTGAGGTCTAGTGTGAAGTTTCCACAATCAGTGATGGTTTGGGGAGTCATGTCATCTGCTGGTGTTGGTCCACTGTGTTTTATCAAGACCAAAGTCAGCGCAGCCGTCTAGCAGGAATCTTTAGAGCACCTCATTCTTCTCTCTGCCTTTTTGGAGATGGAAATTTCATTCTTCAGCAGGACTTGGCTCCTGTCCACACTTCCAAAAGTACTAATACATGGTTTAAAAACAACAGCTTATGAAGAGGAAGATGAGAGACTCCAGACCCAACAATGCAGACGAGCTGAAGGCTGTTATCAAAGCAACCTTGGCTACCATAATTGATGCAAAAGGAGCCCAGGCCAAGTATTGAGTGCATTTACTGAAAATACATTTTGGATTTTAAAATAATTTTTCAAGCTGGTGTTATAAAGTATTCTAATTTACTGAGATAATGACTTTTGGGTTTTCATCAACATTAACTGAAATAAACACTTGAAATAGATCACTCTGTTTGTAATGACTCTATATAATATATGAGTTTCACTTTTTGTATTGAAGAACTGAAATAAATTAACTTCTTGATGATATATTTTGTCAGAAGCACCTGTATATGTGTGTGTACATATTTATTTTTAGTTCATGTATGATACTGTAATTGTAAAGAATAAGAAAATCAACCACGCTCTTTAAAGGGTTAATCACCAAATAATCAAGTTATCTGATCCATAAGATCCAACTACAGACCCACCCACCACCACCAGAGATTCTGAGATCAGGGGTCTGCAGTCTTGTCCTGAATGGAGCAGAGTTGTGCATGCTCGGCCTCTGCGCTCTTCTTTATCTGTAGAGCTGCTGAGCGCAGCTATTTCCATTGGTTCCATAGACAATGAATAGAGTAGAAGTCGAGCATGCGCCCCTCCAATCCATTCATGGCTGAGCTGCAGAGTCCGGTTCTCAGGATTTTGGGGGGTCCCGATGGTTGCTCCCCTCCAGTAAGTTATTACTTATCAAGATTGGGTATAACTTGATTTATTTGGGAATAACCCTTTATCAGGCTGGTTTCACACTTGCGTTTTTATCTGCATGCGTTTTTAAAAAAAACGCATGTGTGAAAAAACGCATGTAAACGCGGTAAAACGCATGCGTTTTTTAGACGCATGCGTTTTTATATAAAAACACAAGAAAACAAGAAAAAAACAAAAAACCCTAACCCTAACCTGAAATGCGTGGCACTGAAATACGTTTATATACGTATATACGTATATAAGTGCCACGATATTTCAGTGGCCACGTATATAAGTGCCACGTATATAAGTGCCACGTATATAAGTGCCACGTATATAAGTGCCACGTATATAAGTGCCACGTATATAAGTGCCACGTATATAAGTGCCACGTATTTAAGTGCCACGTATTTCACGCAAATGCCATGATATTTCAGTGCCACGTATTTCAGTGCCACGCATTTACGTGCCACGATATTTCAGTGCCACGTATAACCATGTAGTTATAGTATTTACAGTACGTGGCACTTAAATACGTGGCACTGAAATATCGCGGCACTGAAAGACGTGGCACTGAAAGACGTGGCACTGAAATATCGTGGCAGTGAAATACATGGCACTGAAATACATGGCACTTAAATATGTGGCACTGAAATACGTGGCACTGAAATGTGATACGTGGCACTTAACCCCTTCACCCCGCGGCCCTTTTTCGTTTTTGTGTTTTCGTTTTTCACTCCCCTCCTTCCCAGAGCCATAACTTTTTTATTTTTCCGTAAATATGGCCATGTGAGGGCTTATTTTTTGCGGGACGAGTTGTACTTTTGAACGACATCATTGATTTTACCATGTCGTGTACTAGAAAACGGGAAAAAAATTCCAAGTGCGGTGAAATTGCAAAAAAAGTGCAATCTCACACTTGTTTTTTGTTTGTTTTTTTTGCTAGGTTCATTAAATGCTAAAACTATCCTGCCATTATGATTCTCTAGGTCATTACGAGTTCATAGACACCTCACATGTCTAGGTTATTTTTTATCTAAATGGTGAAAAAAAATTCCAAACTTTGCTTAAAAAAAAAGAAAAAAAAAAGTGCCATTTTCCGATACCCGTAGCGTCTCCATTTTTCGTGATCTGGGGTCGGCTGAGGGCTTATTTTTTGCGTGCCGAGCTGGCGTTTTTAATGATAGCATTTTGGTGCAGATACGTTCTTTTGATCGCCCGTTATTGCATTTTAATGCAATGTCGCGGCGACCAAAAAAACGTAATTCTGACGTTTCGGATTTTTTTCTCGCTACGCTGTTTAGCGATCAGGTTAATGCTTTTTTTTAATTGATAGATCGGGCGATTCTGAACGCGGCGATACCAAATATGTGTAGGTTTTTTTTTTTTTTATTGTTTTATTTAGGATGGGGCGAAAGGGGGGTGATTTAAACTTTTATATTTTTTTCACATTTTTAAAAACTTTTTTTTTTCACTTTTGCCATGCTTCAATAGCCTCCATGGGAGGCTAGAAGCAGGCACAGCCCGATCGGCTCTGCTACATAACAGCGATCATCAGATCGCTGTTATGTAGCAGAATTGCAGGTGTGCTGTGAGCGCCGACCACAGGGTGGTGCTCACAGCTGGCCGGCATCAGTAACCATAGAGGTCTCAAGGACCTCTATGGTTACCATCCTAATGCATCGCCGACCTCCGATCATGTGACGGGGGTCGGCGATGACGTCAGATCCGGCCGCCCGGCCGGATGCGGTAGTTAAATGCCGCTGTCTGCGTTTGACAGCGGCATTTAACAGGTTAATAGCGGTGGGTGAATAGCGATTTCACCCGCCGCTATTGCGCGCACATGTCAGCTGTCCAAAACAGCTGACATGTCGCGACTTTGATGTAGGCTCAGCGCCGGAGCCCACATCAAAGGGGGAGACACGGCATGCGCAGTACTAGTACGGCGCATGTCGTGAAGGGGTTAAATACGTGGCACTTAAATACGTGATATGTGGCACTTAAATATGTGGCACTATGACTGTCAGAAAATGTTCATTAAACGGTTAGGGGTGAGGTTAGGGGTAGAGTTAGGGTTAGGGTTTGGATCCCTTTATCACCTTTGATGGTGGTGGGTGGCTTTTCAGTGTTTTCTGTTTTTTTTTTTTCTATAAAAACGCATGCATTTTTAACGCAAACAAACGCATGTGCTTAAAAACGCATGCGTTTACATAGACAGCAATGCATTTTTTTTGCCGCGAAAAAACGCATGCGTTTTTTCGCGGCAAAAAAAAACGCGCAAGAAAATGCTACAGGTTGCATTTTTGAAAATGAACGCATGCAGAAAAAAAACGCATGCATTTACAAACGCGACCAAACGCGTACAAAAAAACGCATGCGTTTTCAATGTTAAATATAGGGGGAAAAACGCATGCCAGACAAAAACGCAAGTGTGAAACCAGCCTCAGACACCAGGTTAGGCTCAGAAGGATCGAATCCTAACGGAAATAAATATCTCACTCTCCGTAAAAAATAAAAAAAAATAAAAAAAACATATAAAACTTTTGCTATGGTGCCCTGTGAACGCTACGCCCCCGGTGATAGTGAGGACCTTCTCATTTTCCGCCCCGGCCCTAGAGGGTTCTGTCTGAAAAGCACCAAAATAAACCTATGCCTCAAGGAGCCACTCAGTATAATGAGGCCGTATTATTCCCTTCTGGTGGCGGTCGTCTTGTTTAGGTAACAGCATGGTAAACTACACTTTTCAGTTCTCCTAAAAAGATGGGACACCAGCAGATCAGAAGCAAGGACTCCATTTTTTCCACTCAATTCAATGGGTGAAAAATGCTGAAAGAAGTGACAAGCTCAATGTCTGAAAAACCATGCAAAGCACAAAATCCGATAATGCGCGCAGATTTCCGATACCTCAGGCTTTGCTGGTACTGAAAGACGCAGCTGAAAATCAGCAGACCTATGCATTATAATTCCAGAAAAACCACCCAGTGTGAACTTGGCCTTATATGTAAAAGCTCCTAGGAGTCTGCCCGGCGGCACCCAGGCGGCAGTCCGCGAGCGCTCAGGCGTGGCCCGGCCGTCACCGCAACCAGCGCACTGTACAGGAATGGATTACTTGGGATGTCTGACCGTGAAGCTCTGGGAAGACACAGGGCCATGGCCAGTAATCAATTAGCGCACGTTTTCTGCCACATGAGCCTCCCAGACATCATCACCATTCATCACAGCACAACAGCGACAATAATTAGAACGCAGGGAGGTAACCACGGCTCGGTCTGCAGCCGCCTCCTCCATGTACGATTCTCTCACCCTCCCCCGCCCTGTACAGGACTCGCTGCGACTCAGGTCACATGACCTCGGGGGGGGCGTGGTGATACAGATGACGTATAATTAATAATAATAATTAATACTGGTACACCTCATACTCCTTGTGATTACTTCTGATAGCACTGTAATAACATATGGAAGAAAACCCCCGAAACGTCGGCGAAGTTTTAAGTTTTTCTGAGCAGGCGCGAAAAGGACAGACCTCGGGGTCCTCGCACACATGGCGGCCGTGTGGCGGTGCCGGGCGAGGAGACGTGGCCTCCTGCCGCTCTCGTGTAGTCGGGGCTTAGCAGGTATCTGCGGAGTAGTGATGTGTTGTGGCAGAATATCTGTGAGACCGCCGCCTCTGTCACTTGGAGTCACGTTACATGTCACCTAATTGTCAATTGCAGGAGAAGGGCAGAGCCGTGTGTCCTCACCACCCTCCACCAGAGCCGTGTTCCTGACACCCCCCCCCCCGAGCCGTGTGTCCCTGTAAATGAGCCGTGTGTCCCTGGCACCCCGCCACCCCCGAGCCGTGTGTCCCTGACAATGAGCCATGTGTCCCTGGCACCCTGCCACCCCCTAGCCGTGTGTCCCTGGCACCCTACCCCCCCGAGCCGTGTGTCCTTGGCTATGAGCCGCGTGTCCCTGGCACCCCGCCCCCCGAGCCGTGTGTCCCTGGCACCCCGCCCCCCCCGAGCCGTGTGTCCCTGGCACCCCGCCCCACCCAAGCCGTGTGTCCCTGGCACCCCGCCCCCCCCCCGAGCCGTGTGTCCCTGGCACCCCGCCCCCCACGAGCCGTGTGTCCCTGACACCCCCCCCCCGAGCCGTGTGTCCCTGACACCCCCCCCCCCCGAGCCGTGTGTCCCTGACACCCCCCGAACCCCCCCCCCCTGAGCCGTGTGTCCCTGACACCCCCCGAGCCGTGTGTCCCTGACACCCGCCCTCCGGAGCAGTGTGTTCCTGGCACCCCGCCCATCCGAGTCTGTCTGTCCTTACCGCCCTCCACCAAAGCCGCAGAGCCGCGTGTGCATGGGTGAGGATGGAAAATGAAGGGTTTTTCAGATTCAGAAACCCTTTTCGCTGCAATTTAAACATATAAATGAAAATAAAGTGGCTTTTCTCACCTCATCTCATCCAGGAAAAGAGTGTTTTGTGGCAATTCCTGGTGTCTGTTATTGGCTGCAGCGCTGAAATCATGTCTATAGCGCTGCAGCGAATCAATGAGCTCAGCGGCTTGTGCTGTATAATGGGGGGGGGGTTCAATGAGTCAAGTAAAGTTTTTTTTTTTCTATATATACCGGTATGTTTATTTTTTTTATCAATCCGCAGCCGTGATTTTTCAAAACCAAAACGCACCTTTTAGGGCACCGGGCACTAAAACCTCACGGTTTGTCCTGAACTGCCCATGACTGTTATAGTCTTTGTTGGTTGCTATGGGTTACCATTGATCTTGTTGTTGTGGTGATAACCCCTGGTTACCTACCGTAATATTATCATTTCCTATTTATGGGACTGTTAGGACACATCCAGACACCCGCACAAAGCGTTCCGAGATTGGACCACAATGCAGATTGGCCGCTGGTTTCCTGACCCAAGTGTGGCAGCTTCATAGAAATATATGAAGGAGACCCACGGCCAATCTGCATTGTGGTCCAATCTCGGAACGCTTTGTGCAGATGTCTGAAGGCGTCATTATATCGTGCTATTTATTAACCTTGCCTTCACTCATTTCGATATTTTGTACATATAGTAAATATAGACACTTTTTTGCAACTATATAGGTTTATTGAGTGCAGCTGTTTCCTTTTTCGGTTACTAAATTGGACTTCTCCAAGTTCACCCTGCACCTCCTGAACAACAGAGTGCGCATCATTTATTTTTTCCTAGTCGTATGCCAAAGGCAGGGTCTAATAGATAGCCGTGTGTCCTTGGCTATGAGCCGTGTGTCCCTGGCACCCCGCCCCCCGAGCCGTGTGTCCCTGGCACCCCGCCCCACCCAAGCCGTGTGTCCCTGGCACCCCGCCCCCCACGAGCCATGTGTTCCTGACACCCCGCCCCCCAAAACAGTGTGTCCCTGGCACCTCGCCACCCCCGAGCCGTGTGTCCCTGGCACTCCCCCATCCCCGAGCCGTGTGTCCCTGGCAATGAGCCGTGTGTCCCTGGCACCCCGCCACCCCCGAGCCGTGTGTCCCTGGCAATGAGCCGTGTGTCCCTGGCACCCTGCCACCCCCTAGCCGTGTGTCCCTGGCACCCTACCCCCCCGAGCCGTGTGTCCCTGGCACCCCACCCCCCCGAGCCATGTGTCCTTGGCTATGAGCCGTGTGTCCCTGGCACCCCGCCCACCGAGCCGTGTGTCCCTGGCACCCCGCCCCCCCCCCCGAGCCGTGTGTCCCTGGCACCCCGCCCCCCACGAGCCGTGTGTCCCTGACACCCCCCCCGAGCCGTGTGTCCCTGACACCCCACCCCCCCGAGCCGTGTGTCCCTGACACCCCCCCGAGCCGTGTGTCCCTGACACCCCCCCCCCCCCCCGAGAGTGCGCATCATTTATTTTTTCCTAGTCGTATGCCAAAGGCAGGGTCTAATAGATATAATAGATTGTTAGTTTTATCTTGAAGGTTTTTGTTTAGTATACTGACTACACCAGAATGTAAGTCCACAAGGACAGGGTCTCTCCCCTCTGTACCAGTCTGTCATTGTAAATTTGTTTACTGTAAACGATATCTATAACCCTGTACGTAACCGCTTCTCATGTACAGCACCATGGAATTAATGGTGCTATGTAAATAAATAATAATAATTTATGTAAGCGATCATTAGATCTCATTATGAGTCCCTAGCCGTTAAATAACGAGACCTTACACAGCTACATTGACAGAAAAATGAAAAGGTGCAAAAGGAATTAAAAAAATATATATTAAGTTGTAATATTATATAACTATTCATTCACGATATGGGCAAAGGTTTGGGACACACTTCTTGCTCTTTGAATTCAGATTTTTCATTCAGTTTTATTGCCTCTGGTATATACGGTAACATCCAGCCTGTAGCCATGCGGTCTGTGTTTAAAAAATATTTGTGGAAGAATGTCTTGTTCCCAATGGCTCAGTGAATTCTAGTGCCGTCCTGTGATAAGACGCCGCCATTGTAACAAGTCTGTTCATTAACTTTCTTTACCCACAATCAACTGTGTGTGGTATTAATGGAAAGTGGAAGCATTTAGGAATCACAGCAACTCTGCTACGAAGTCGCCATGTTCTGAGGCGCATAAGTCACCAATATTCTGCTGACTCAACAACTACAGAGTCCAATCAACTTCCTGCATTAATATCAGCACATAGCCTGTGTGCCTGGAGCTTTATGGCATGAGTTTCCATGGCCAAGCAGCTACATGGAATCCTTACGTTACCAAGCATAATGATAAGCTTTGGATGGAGTGGTATAAGGATGACTCCGTTGGCTCTGGAGCAGTGGAAATGTTCTGATAGACAACACTTCTCTGTCACTATAATAGTCAATTTGGGTTTTGAGACCACCAGGAGGCCATTACCACCAGGAGACGATTACCTGCCTGACTGCATTGTGCCAGCTCTAAAGCTTGGTACAGGAGGGTGAATGGCATGAGGTTGCATTTCAGGAGTTGGCCCAGGCCCATTACTTGTCAGTGAAGGCAAATATGAAACACATGTAGTTTATGAAACATTGCTGTTGCTTCTTTCCAGTATTTCTCCCCACATCTATGGTGCTTACTGTCATCTGTGCATGAAGCTAGAACACAGCCCCCGTCCCTCTATATACTTACAGGCCACTGTGTGCTGGCACACTGATCCATAGGGAGCTAAAAGTGACTATAGTGCAGGCGGCTCGGTCATACTCTTGCATAACATTTTTGTTTCTAATAGAAAACTTTACCCTTTTTTGTGTAATTGACCATTTCTTTTTTTTCACAGCTATCCATTTTGATTATGACTTGCTCGTGATAGGCGGAGGCTCTGGTGGTCTTGCATGTGCTAAAGAAGGTATGAGTTTATCAGGGAAACTGTAAAGTTGAATAATTGACATAGAAGCAATGATTTTTACATGTTAGTGGTTACCTTTGCACTGGTTAAGTCTACAGTCTTCTTTAGTTCATTTATCTTCAGACTCTCTGATATGCTGTTTGCAGAATATGCTCCAAGTATCAGATTTTACTGTTGTGGGAATATCTCTCCCAGTAATATAGGCTGGATGGCTGGACGAGTTCTATGTGTATCCAGGGTGCCCCTTTCCCTGACGAAGCCGCCTAGCGCGGCGATACGCGTGGGATTCTCCCACAGCTTCCTCTTGGTTGCCCACAGAGCCGTCAGCATTGGGGTTTTCTTTCATGGCAGCCGTCAGACATGGTATTATTTTGGCTCCTTCCTTTTTGCTGTGAGCCGGTTATTGTCTTTGGTTGTGCCCTTGGCTGCATTATTTGCTTTGCCACACTTACTATATATTTTTCTTCACAACCGTGATTGGTGCACATATCCATAGTGGCTTGTTCTCATGTGCCCCATTGCTATCATTATTTACACACCACCCATTTCCTCTTATGGTGTGTTTTATTGTGGGGACGCCCATTGGTTATAGGCATCTGTGGTGCTTCACTTATACAAGATATCCATGTTTAGCCCTTGTATAGTTATATTATTATCCATGCATTTATATATGGGATAGCAGCAGTATTCTTTTGTTATCTCAGGCTATGACTTTCTTGTTATACATTTAGTGGAATGGTGTGTTTGTTGTTTGATCCTTATGGGATATGTTTTTAATGCTTTTTATCTGGTTTGTTTTTTTCTTATAATAAAGGTTTTGATATATTTGATATATAGGTGTGCACACATTTATGTAGTGTCTTTCCTTTTCTTGTCCAGGGTGCCCCTGTCTTCATTTGCTGTCATATATCCTCACAACACTAATATTGTAGTTTTCTCTCCACAGACCTTCCTTCCTGTCTATAGCCTGTTTTGTGTTCTTTCCAAGATACTTTCGTCCCTGTCCACTGCAGATCTGTGTACAACCCTCCTGCTATTCCTAAGGGTGAATTCAGACATCCGTGAAAAGCAGTCTGTGTACGGACTTTGTTGCCTGGACTGGCTGCGGACCTCCCGGCCTGATCTCCACAGGCTGATGTATGCCTCTGAGGCTGTGAATTTCAGGCCAGAGGACCCGTGGTGAGTCCATGCATCACGGTCTGTGCACAGTCCTAACACTGGGAGAAAGAAGTGAAAACTGAGAGAGCTTTCAGAATTAGGAGCTCTTACTGATTTGTTATGTTTTTGCAAGAGAAGTCAAGTAGCTAAAAGACTGGGCTACAGCAGCAAAATGGTAGGACCTTTTAATGAAGATTATTTATAAAGTTGCTTTAAGCTTAAACAAACGTTTGACTTATTTTTTAGACTCTTTAATTGCCTGCGGATTGGTGGGGTCCAGGTCACTCGAGACATCTGAGAATTGCGCAGCTTAGGAGGCAGGAGCTTAAAGTTACTGGCAGAATAAGCGCACATAATTACATAAAGGTTCAATAGAAAGCCTATAACTTCCTATTGAATCTCTGCTCCGTTCTGTGCATTTTCTCAGATTGGAATTATGTCCTCCTGTCTTCCAAGCTGCATACTTTCTAGAGTTCGTTTGAGCAATTTTTGGGTGTCTTGGGCAATTGCCAAAAATGTTGGGACACTGTGTAAAATGTAAAGAAAACAATAATGCAATGATTTGGAAATCTCTTCCAGCCATGTTTTATTCACAACAGAACATAGAACACAGATACAGTACAGATACTGAAGAAACAATAATGTACAGTACAGAGCAAAAGTTTGGACACACCTTCTCATTTAAAGATTTTTCTGTATTTTCATGACTATGAAAATTGTACATTCACACTGAAGGCAACAAAACTATGAATTAACACATGTGGAATTATATACTTAGCAAAAGAGTGCGAAACAACTGAAATGATGTCTTATATTCTAGGTTCTTCAAAGTAGCCACCTTTTGCTTTGATGACTGCTTTGCACAATCTTGGCATTCTCTTGATGAGCTTCAAGAGGTAGCCACCGGAAATGGTCTTCCAACAATCTTGAAGGAGTTCTCAGAGATGCTTAGCACTTGTTGGCCCTTTAGCCTTCACTATGCGGTCCAGCTCACCCCAAACCACCTCGATTGGTTTCAGGTCTGGTGACTGTGGAGGCCAGGTCATCTAGCGTAGCACCCCATCACTCTCCTTCTTGGTCAAATTGCCCTTACACAACCTGGAGGTGTGTTTTGGGTCATTGTGCTGTTGAAAAATAAATGATGGTCCAACTAAACGCAAATCAGGTGGAATAGCATGTCGCTGCAAGATGCTGTGGTAGCCATGCTGGTTCAGTATGCCTTCAATTTTGAATAAATCCCCAACAGTGTCACCAGCAAAGCACCCCCACACCATCACACCTCCTCCTCCATGCTTCACGGTGGGAACCAGGCATGTAGAGTCCATCCGTTCACCTTTTCTGCGTCGCACAAAGGCACGGTGGTTGGAACCAAAGATCTCAAATTTTGACTCATAAGACCAAAGCACAGTTTTCCACTGGTCTAATGTCAGTTCCTTGTGCTCTTTAGCCCAAACAAGTCTCTTCTGCTTGTTGCCTGTCCTTAGCAGTGGTTTCTTAGCAGCTATTTTACCATGAAGGCCTGCTGCACAAAGTCTCCTCTTAACAGTTGTTGTAGAGATGTGTCTGCTGCTAGAACTCTGTGTGGCATTGACCTGGTCTCTAATCTGAGCTGGTGTTAACCTGCGATTTCTGAGGCTGGTGACTCGGATAAACTTATCCTCAGATGCAGAGGTGACTCTTGGTCTTCCTTTCCTGGGGCGGTTCTCATGTGAGCCAGTTTCTTTGTAGCGCTTGATGGTTTTTGCAACTGCACTTGGGGACACTTTCAAAGTTTTCCCAATTTTTCGAACTGACTGACCGTCATTTCTTAAAGTAATGATGGTCACTCGTTTTTCTTTATTTAGCTGCTTTTTTCTTGCCATAATACAAATTCTAACAGTTTATTCAGCAGGACTATCAGCTGTGTATCCACCAGACTTCTGCTCAACACAACTGATTGTCCCAACCCTATTTATAAGGCAAGAAATCCCACTTATTAAACCTGACAGAGCACACCTGTGAAGTGAAAGCCATTCCCGGTGACTACCTCTTGAAGCTCAATCAAGAGAATGCCAAAAGTGTACAAAGCAGTCATCAAAGCAAAAGGTGGCTACTTTTAAGAGTCTAGAATATAAGATTTATTTTCAGTTGTTTCACACTTTTTTGTTAAGTATATAATTCCACATATGTTAATTCAGAGTTTTGATGCCTTCAGTGTGAATTTACAATTTTCATAAATATACAAAAAAGGTTGCACTCTATCGTGCCAAAGCATGTCTAATATGAAATACATGAAATATGAATAGCAAAATGGCTTTTGAACATTAGGAAAATATTTAAGAGACGCTTTGCACAGAATTTGATATAATCAAATAGTGTGAGCCCATCAATTACAATTTTCATAGTCATGAAAATACAGAAAAATCTTTAAATGAGAAGGTGTGTCCAAACTTTTGCTCTGTACTGTATATAATAGTACATCAGGTCAAAACGATAAGGTATATAATAACTATATAAGTACGTGCATAAATCAGATATGTTTAAATCCTATAAATATGCCCAAGTATAAATGTGAAAAAGTAGACGTGTGCACACCGTAGTATATAGCGAAAACTTGGCACTCAACTTAACGTAAGACAGGTGTTTTAATGGTGTCCACAAAATAACAGAAACGTTTCGGTCCTACATCCGGACCTTCATCAGTCTCAGTTGATAAATGTGAGGGAGCGAGTGGACCCAGAGAATTTCTGATTGTGGAATGAAATCACACTTGTGTGTGAGCGCTGCCTGTATGTGGGCAGTATAGCCCCCAAATGAAGCGATATACCTTAAAATATCAGGACATAAGTGCCATGCCTGTGTAGGACGCGGAATCCACCGCTAGTCCATGCATGGACCTTGCATGAGCCTTATTTGATGGCTCACTGTGCCTCAACCGCTTCCTTGTTTTTATCTAGGACTACAGTTTTCCATTTCAGTTGAAAAAAGTAACTCAATTGGAAATTAATGGCAGCAACACATCTAAAAAAAAGTTGGTGCAGGGTTAAGAAAAGGCTGGAAAAGTAAGTGGTACTAAAGAAAAACAGCTGGAAGATAAATTTTCAGCTAAGTCACATGACTGCAGAAAAAGCCATGTTAGGCAGAGTCTCACAGCAACAAATATAGTCAGAGGTTCACCAACTTGTGAACAAATGCATCTAAAAATTGTGTATCAATGTCAGAAAAATGTTCCTCAATGTAAAATTGAAAAGACCGAATAACCGATATAATATATATATATATATATATATATACTAGCTGTACTACCCGGCTTCGCCCGGGTTAATGACTGCTGTTAGCAAAATAGAATGTGTTAACAAAAATTTATTCTGCACACAAAAACCACAAAACAAATAGATAGAAATGTAATTATTAAAAGGCAAAAACTAAGCAAATAGAAGCATTTCACAACATATATTAGCTTTGTTATACTGAGAATGTCTTTGTTGCCTATATTAACCAATCAGAGCTCAGGTTAATTAACTGTAGCAAAATAGAAGCTGAGCTGTGATTGGTTGCTATTGGCAGCCTGATAAATCCCCAGCCAACAGGAAGCCCTCCCCCCTGGCAGTATATATTAGCTCACACATACACATAATAGACAGGTCATGTGACTGACAGCTGCCGTATTTCCTATATGGTACATTTGTTGCTCTTGTAGTTTGCTTATTAATCAGATTTTTATTTTTGAAGGACAATACCAGACTTGTGTGTGTTTTAGGGCGAGTTTTATGTGTCAAGTTGTGTGTGTTGAGTTGCGTGTGGCGACATGCATGTAGCGACTTTTGTGAGATGAGTTTTGTGTGGCGACATGCGTGTAGCAACATTTTGTGTGTTGAGTTGCATGTGACAGGTTAGTGTAGCAAGTTGTGTGCAGCAAGATTTGTGCATGGCGAGTTTTGCGCGTGGCGAGTTTTATGTGTGGTGCATTTTGAGTATGTGCAAGTTTTGTGTGAGGCAACTTTTGCATGTGGTGCAACTTTTGTACATGTGGCAATTTTTCTGTGTGTGCAAGTTTTGCATGAGGTGAGTTTTCCATGAGGTGAGTTTTGCACGTGTGGCGAGTTTTGCGTGAGCCTAGTTTTGCATATGGCGAGTTTTGCATGTAGCGAGTTTTGAGTGGTGACTTTTGTGTTTCGACTTTTATGTGGCGAGGTTGGTGTGTGTGTGTGGTGAAATGTGTGCTGAGGGTGGTATATGTGTTCAAGCACGTGGTAGTGTGTGGCGCATTTTGTGTTTGTGTTCATATCCCCGTGTGTGGTGAGTATCCCATGTCGGGGCCCCACCTTAGCAACTGTACGGTATATACTCTTTGTCGCCATCGCTCTCATTCTTTAAGTCCTCATTGTTCACATCTGGCAGCTGTCAATTTTCCTCCAACACTTTTCCCTTCACTTTTTCCCCATTATGTAGATAGGAGCAAAATTGTTTGGTGAATTGGAACGCGCGGGGTTAAAATTTCACCTCACAACATAGCCTATGACGCTCTCGGGGTCCAGACGTGTGACTGTGCAAAATTTTGTGGCTGTAGCTGCGACGGTACAGATGCCAATCCCGGACATACACACATACATACATACACACATTCAGCTTTATATATTAGATATACCTGTATGTAATCTCCTGTATATAGTATATACCTGTGTGTCATCTCACCTATATATAGTATATATCTGTGTGTCATCTCCTGTATATAGTATATACCTGTATGTCATCTCCTCCTATACATAGCATATACCTGTGTCATCTCCTCCTGTATATACTATATACCTGTAGGTAATCTGCTCCTGTATATAGTATATACCTGTGTGTCATCTCCTCCTGTATATAGTATATACCTGTATGTCATCTCCTCCTGTATGTAGTATGTACCTGTATGTCATCTCCTCCTCTATATAGTATATACCTGTGTGTCATCTCTCCTGTATATAGTATATATCTGTGTGTCATCTCCTCCTGTATATAGTATATACCTGTGTGTCATCTCCCCTGTAAATAGTATATACCTGTGTGTCATCTCCTGTATATAGTATATAGCTGTATGCCATCTCCTCCTGTATTAGCCCTCGTTCACACGTTATTTGGTCAGTATTTTTACCTCAGTATTTGTAAGCTAAAATGGCAGCCTGATAAATCCCCAGCCAACAGTAAGCCCACCCCCTGGCAGTATATATTAGCTCACACATACACATAATAGACTGGTCATGTGACTGACAGCTGCCGGATTCCTATATGGTACATTTGTTGCTCTTGTAGTTTGTCTGCTTATTAATCAGATTTTTATTTTTGAAGGATACCAGACTTGTGTGTGTTTTAGGGCGAGTTTCGTGTGTCAAGTTGTGTGTGTTGAGTTGCGTGTGGCGACATGCATGTAGGGACTTTTGTGAGATGAGTTTTGTGTGGCGACATGCGTGTAGCAACTTTTTGTGTGTCGAGTTGCATGTGACAGGTTAGTGTAGCAAGTTGTGTGCAGCAAGTTTTGCGCATGGCGAGTTTTGCGCGTGGCGAGTTTTATGTGTGGTGCCTTTTGAGTATGTGCAAGTTTTGTGTGAGGCAACTTTTGCATGTGTTGCAACTTTTGTGCATGTCGCAATTTTTCTGCGTGTGGCAATTTTTCTGCGTGTGCAAGT